>NC_138507.1:30313843-30889714 GCF_964252035.2 Podarcis erhardii | reverse complement strand
AAGGATCATATGTAGTAAAGACTGAGGAATATTTTCAGTATAATAGCAGCCACTGATGCATGAACATTCTCTCCACATGCAGATTACAATGCTCATCCGCATACAAATAACCTCATTTTTTAACCCAGGGAGGTTGACTATTTTATACATTTTAACATAATAATAATAATAAAGAATATTGTCCCTTTTTTGCTGGTTATGTTATATACTATAGCTTTACGGGTTTCCAAACAATAGGGGGCAGGGGGGTTGTTCTATTAAGAAGCACAGAATCAAGAAACTCATGTCTCACATGAAAATTTGTGAAGCGCAAATTCAAAGAGCATTGCATAAATGCAGCAAATATTTCAGGGGACAAAGGGATGATAAACAGAAGAACACGAATGCTCAGAGATGAGCAATAAAATTCCAGACGTATAAATCTTCCTTACTCATCCTAACAAATTACAGTGGTCGTTAAATCTCAGTAAGGCTAGGTGGATTGAATTCATTTTCTGAGAAGGGTAGGGGGAAATGTGTAATTGGGATGAGAGGGCCATATTTATTTAGGGAACGAAATATAAATAGTTTATTTCTAGGCATCAGCAGGAGGAAGAAGTAGACAATGGTCCATCACTGGCAGTGATGTAGTGGAGGAGTGAATACAGAAGGTTTTTCAAGGCAAGAGTGATGACATCATTTGCCAGAATTCCAGGGAAACTGGCAAGTGTTTTACTTATTTTTTCCTTGGTGTATCAAAGCATTCAGGGACTACAAGCCCTTTTGATCGTTCAGTGCCATTCTTACCTCCTCCACACACCCAGTGTCTGTGCATACATTGGGAGGGTTGCCATATTTCAAAAAGTGAAAATCCACACACAAAAGAGAAGTTGTTGGGCTTTCTTTTGCAAAATCTCCAAGAAATTCACAAAAAAATATATCTGCACTGTTTTTGGTGGACGAATGCATAAACGACTATACCCATAGGGGTGGATCCCAAACTGCAGAGCACAAATCACACCTAGGGATGTAGTTTTCTTCAAATGTTTTGCTTGACATACATGCCTACAGTCTGTAGGATCTGAGGGATGTGGAGAGATTGCTGCCATGTTTACAATCCAGTTCCTATGCCTAGAAGAAGGATGGCACTAAAGATCTACATATTGGCTGCACATACTTAGTATGAGAACAAAGCTCCCCATAGCCCCACTCAAATAGCGCTTATGTACAACCCTGCAAACATTTATCATTTCTTTGCTTTACTCTACTCTTTCATAACTCTTCACCTGGGCAGCTCATCTGTTTCTGTCTCATCAGTATTCAAACACCTATTTGTTTTGTAGAAGCAGCCCTGCTTTTGTGGTACTTTTAACCTGATGTAAATGTCTAACCTTCATCCTTTATGCTGCTTGAGGAGGAGCAAGAACATGCTCAGCAGCATCCTGAAAGAATATGAGTTGCAAGAAGGGAGTCATTTCAGCCCATGCATAACTATTGCATGATCAGCATGTTTGTGATAGATGTGCGTCTAGGTAGCTAGCGGATGTGAGACATCTTTTGCTCTAAGGCAGGGGTGGGGAACGTTCTCAGCAGGGTGGGGCAGCTTTCCAGGGACTGTGGACTAGTGGTGAAGGTCCTGTGTAAGTGCCTGGAGGCAGTTGGAGGATGGATGGCAGCTAACAGATTAAGGTTGAATCCTGACAAGACAGAAGTACTTTTTTGGGGAGACAGGGGGTGGGCAGGTGAGGTGGACTCCCTGGTCCTGAATGGGGTAACTGTGCCCCTGAAGGAGCAGATGCACAGCCTGGGAATAATTTTGGACTCACAGCTGTCAATGGAGGCACAGGTCTATTCTGTGTCCAGGGCAGCTGTCTACCAGCTCCATCTGGTACACAGGCTGAGACCCTACCTGCCTGCAGCCTGTCTTGCCAGTGGTGCATGCTCTAGTTATCTCCCACTTGGACTACTGCAACGTGCTCTATGTGGGGCTACCTTTGAAGGTGACCTGGAAACTACAACTAATCCAGAATGTGACAGCTAGACTGGTGACTGGGAGTGGCTGCCTAGACCATATAACACTGGTCCTGAAAGACCTACATTGGCTCCTAGTATGTTTCCAAGCACAATTCAAAGTGTTGGTGCTGAGCTTTAAAGCCTTAAACTGCCTCGGCCCAGTATACCTGAAGGAGTGTGTCTACCCCCATCATTCAGCCCTGACACTGAGGTCCAGCGCTGAGGACCTCACTGAGAGAAGTGAGGTTACAGGCAACCAGGCAGAGGGCCTTCTCGGTGATGATGCCTGCCCTGTGGAGTGGCCTCCCATCTGATGTCAAGGAAATAAACAACTATCTGGCTTTTAGATACATCTGAAGGCAGCCCTGTTTAGGGAAGTTTTTAACGTTTGATGTCTTATTCTGTTTTTAATCTGTTGGGAGCCGCCCAGAGTGGCTGGGGAAATGCAGCCGGATGGGTGGGATATAAATAATAAATTATTATTATGTTGTTGTTGTTGTTGGCAGGGCCAAAGGGAAAGGTAAGTGAAGCCAGATTCCATTAGACTTCCAAGGTACGACTGTAGAATTAAAAAAAATGGGTGGAATATGGAGTGGAAGGGAAGAGCTTGGAAAGTAGAAATGCAAGTAAGACTGCTGTGAAACTTTGCCAGATCTTTCAGCATATATCTAACAGCGCTGTGAACTTCTGCCTCACCTTTAAGCAAAGCTCAGCACGTTAAGCGCTTAACTGTGAAAACAGAACTTGTTCAATAATTCTCCCTCAAGAATAAATCTTAAAGCCATTTTTAATTAACATCTCCTTTGACTTTTGTTTGGGAGACGATACGGTGAATGTCAGCAAGTGCTTATGAAGATTAAATGGAATGAGACTTGAGCAAGTGCAAGGATAGCCTGCTTCTTGCTGCAAGCAATGTTATTAAGAGTAAGCGTGTGTCACAAACTATTTCAGAGATATGTCAAATTACTTTCATTAGATGGAAAGATGAAGGGGGGGAGGGGAAGGTCTCAGTCTGCTCTTTCCCCCATGCCAAGGCTTCAGAACACGCTTAAGTAGGAAATTAGGTATGTGAAAATTCCTGTTAACTCCGGCCCTGTTCATACTAAAGATGGGAGAGAAATTGGATTTTGTTTGCATTTTAATGAAAAAGAATCTAATTCACACTCCTTGAACCAATCTGTGAGCCAAAACACAGCCACACTTTGAAATTTTAATGTTTCCAAATTTTGCAATGCCGTTCTCCAATCCAGTTCTACGAAAATGCATATATTAGGGGGAAGTGTGCCTCAAAATGCATATATTTGTGAAAATAGCTTGCAGAAATGCAATATATGTATGGAAATTGCCTGCAAATTTACGTATATTTATATAAGCAAGGCTTTTTTTTAGCCAGAACTTGCCAGAACTCAGTTCCAGCACCTCTCAGGTGGGCGCCATTATCATTCTAAGATAACGAGGGAGGTGTTCGTGATGAGTTCCGGCACCTCTTTTTCTAGAAAAATAGCACTGTACGTAAGTCAAAACTGCATACAAAAATGCATAAGAGAAAACATCCACTAAAAGGCTGGCAAATTACAAATTGCTGCAGAAATGTGGTGAGCTGAATTTTAAATGGGGAAAATGAAAAACAGAGCCCATGAAGTTGGCAGATTTTTTTTCATTGTTAGTTAATGTCACACTCATGATGGCACCTAAGTGAGCACCTTGATGTGTTGCTGCCAGGCAATGCTCACGTTCATTCCATTTGTGAAGCCCATATGGGGGAGCTAAACATGAAATATTTTCTCTGTATGACTGCAAGTAGCTGTTTAAGTGCTAGAATAATAGCCCGTCTACTTTAGCATCCAATTCTCACAGTGGCCAACCAGATTCTTCTGGAGAACCTGCAAGCAGGTTCTGCAATCTGCCAACCTGTGGTTTCCAGCAATTGGTACTGTGATGGCCTGTGATTCGGACTCGGATGCTGAACCTGAGGGATCCCAACCTGCACAGGATTCCCCGCCCCCAGAACCAGCTGAGCCGGGGTGAGGCTTGAGCCTGAAGGGTCCTCACCTGTGCTGGATCCTCCTTGCAGGCATCAGCTGAGTCTGCTCTGGCTCCTGAGGTGATGGAGGACCCATTGCCTGCAGGTGCTCCACTCTCAGCCCTGTCAAAGGAAGCTGAGGTTGCCTCTGGATCTGGTAACCCTCCAGCCTCTCCTGAGCTGCAGAGGCTCAGGGCAGAGAGGTGGAGGGAACTAAGTTCTCGCAGGAGTATATACAAGGCTCTGTCTAACTAGGAAAGGGGGGGGGGACCAAGTGATTAGTGAGAAAAGTCTGCTCAGAATGAATGAGGATAACCCAATAAAAATATAAAAGGAATCAGCACAAAACTTGATTGCAGCATGATGGTTGGGTAGATTAACTATCACAAAGAGAAGTTAAAACATAATGAATTCTGAGATGCAGGAAATTTTATTTTATGGCTGGCATAAAACTCTGGCGTGTGTGAGCAATTAGGGCTGTACAGGAGGGAAAATAATATTAACCAAAAAAAAAAAAAATGTGGGAGGACAGGTTGTCTTAAGAACAAGCACTCAACAGTGAGATGGTCACAAAAAAAGCAATTGCTGATTGAGCTGGAAGCTATGTTTTCAACCAGATGACAAAGAAGTTGAGATAAATCCCAACTCCAGTGCTGATCTTCAGATATCTCCAGTCTCTCATTCTCTCCCTTGTGGAAGCCTCTTGTAAAATACAGGAAGTCCCAATCTTTGATTGTGTCTGTTATTGGTATGAGGCAGTGGTGGGAAACCTCCAGTACATAGGCCCTTTTCCTTAAACATCAGGGCCATCAGCTGATCTTGAACACTTTGCACTTGATGTGACCTTTAAATATGAAGGCGTATGAGATACATACATGTATACCTGTGGTAACTAGTTTGCACATAACATACATACATACATAACTAACATACATAGGGGACGCGGGTGGCGCTGTGGGTTAAACCACAGAGCCTAGGACTTGCCAATCAGAAGGTCGGCAGTTCGAATCCCCGTGACGGGGTGAGTTCCCGCTGCTCGGTCCCAACTCCTGCCAACCTAACAGTTCGAAAGCATGTCAAAGTGCAAGTAGATAAATAGGTACCACTCCGGCGGGAAGGTAAACGGCGTTTCCGTGTGCTGCTCTGGTTCGCCAGAAGCGGCTTAGTCATGCTGGCCACATGACCCGGAAGCTGTCTGAGCACAAACGCCGGCTCCCTCGGCCTATAGAGTGAGATGAGCGCGCAACCCCAGAGTCTGTCACGACTGGCCCTAATGGTCAGGGTTCCCTTTACCTTTACCTTTAGCATACATAGCACCAGCAGTTATGTATAAGCAGTGTGCAAGAATAAAAGACCACCCTCCCACCCAGGTTAAAAAAAAATTTCTGGGCCTACACATCCCTAGCTCTGCCCCTTTAACACTGGGCCACATTCCAAGGCCCAACTCGCACATTAGATTTTTGACAAAGCTGGTGACCTTGTGACGTCAGTAGGTCTCACCTATTGTGTCTCGGGCTTTGGGATGCTGAAGACCTGCAAATCCTAATCACAAACAGTGAGGAAGTCAATTTTTTTGACTAGAAGACATGGTTGTTACTGGCTCTTGCAGGAAAGCATGCCACACTGGTGATGTCTGAATGGTAAAATCACATGAGATAAAGAGACCATGTGGAGAGTTACTCTAGGAGTACTAGTAGCTCCTAGCAAGGTGCGTTGATATGGAAACTTCCTGTCTGGTCAACCAACCCACATTATAGATGCACTGTGGATGCAGGTGTGAAAAAGTGGAATCTCCACTGCATCAGGAGCGTATATATTGGGCCTTAATACAATGGCAAGTCGTGATTCATTCATACAACCATTTATCAACATATGCAAACATAGGCTTAAATGTTCAACCCAGAATAAATCCCTATCGATGTCTTTAAATTAGGCTTTAAATTCTACCTTATCAAGGAGCGTTGGGGGCCTGGCTGAGAAAGGAGTAAATCACCTTCAATGGAAGGAAGCTGGCACTGCAGAAATCGATAGAAAATTGCAATTTACAGTTTAATTAACCAAACTATATGCTAATTTGTGCTAACTGGTATGGTTGAACCAGAACAATAAGCTACCTCCACATATTTCCCATATGAAACTGTTCTGCTGAATAAGACATGTTATTTATTGGACATACCAGTAATCGGATGTAAAAAAAAACCTTATATGAAATTTATTAGTGCAAATATATTTTTTTAAAAAAAATACAGGATAAAAATAAAAGTAAAAGAAAATAAACACTCTCACTTCTTTAATCTGTTCTCTGTGTGGGTCAACCAGGTATAAAAATAAACTCGTACCGTCCAACATTTTCAGACTCAAAACTGGGTCACATGTCTTCCAGGACAAGCTCTCTGCAAGTCACATGATGCACGCTTTGCTATCACCCTGAAAAAAAATGCTTTTGCAGGGTGAGATCTCACAAGGCACCCAAAAACACGTGTTTGGGGTGTCACACGAGATCACAGCCCTGTGAGAGCACGACATCCAAAAAATACTGCCATCATTTCGGGACACATCTTCAAATCATAGCCTAGCATTGCCATCATGTTTTTCTCAGTAACGAAATTTAATATACACTTTTTTTAAGGCACTCTCTTCTTGGAGGGAGAAAGGCAGCATTTTTAAAATGTATTTTTAGTAAATTAGTTTCATAACATCACTTCTGTTGGAAACCTGATTGTGTGATAAATGACAATTTGATGGCATTGCTTATCCACTAGCTATTTTAAAAGCTCCATCATTATACACAATAGGGACTTAGACTTCAATATTTCAAGCAAACTCTTCTTTTCTTTTTCTTTTCTTTTCTTTTCTTTTCTTTTCAACCTCCCAATAAAAATGAAACTCCACGAACCTCAATACAGAGTGACAGTTGGGGGGGGGGGAATCTTCTGTCAATTTGAACAACTTCATTCCTGAAATCAAGTGACAGCGTGTCAGATCCAGGGTATTTCAGATTCATCAGAGCAGGAAACTGAAAACCAACATATTGAGACAAAGTTTTGAAATAGCATATATGGGGGAAAACATTTTTTTTTTTTTTGTTTGAATACTTTAGCACATTCAAGCAACAAAGCATCAGGGAGCAAAGTCTATCCTGATTATGTTGAATGATCAAGGCTTACATCTTCACCATGCACATCAGTTGGTAAGTTGCTCTCAAGTCAATGGGTCCCACAAGCTCATACATAGATTCAGAACTGTAGCAGCATGTAGAATTATTATCTTGGCCCCATAATATTGCTCCAGGCTAAATGATTCTAAACTGAGTGATTTGTCAGCCCCTGCAGCATTCACTTCTTTTATTCAGCACGTCTGGATAACAGCATTTGATCAAATCTATTTTTTTCTTCCTACCCATTTGGGAAATCATTGCTAAGAATTTTTGTGCAGCAAAGATATACTGCAGAAAAGGGTTAACATATGGAGATGCTGACTTGAGTATTTCATGTTAGAATGGTAGCTATTAGAACTGATGGGCAATGCAACATTACCTTATGGACCCTGGAGAATAAAACTTATATCCACTGGCGATCACCTGGGTTAATGGCAATGAGTGGTGCCTACTAGGTAACAGAAGGGTATGACAGAAATCTCAATATAAATAGAAGGATTGGCAGCTGATTCAGCACAGAGAAAGGCCTTCTTTGCACAATACATACTGTTGCATGCCACCCCAATCTTTGAGGGATGCAAGTTTCCTGGGGTTGCTCAGTTCTGGAATAAGGCATTCAACAAGATCTCTCTAATAACTAAAGAAATTATTGTTCTATCTTTTCACCTAATACTTTTGAGCCTGTATATGGAAACAGAAAATGATTCAAAAGAACTAATTTATTAGCTCTTAACAGCAGCAGGGGACAGGGGTGGTGCTGTGGTCTAAACCACTGAGCCTAGGGCTTGCCGATCGAAAGGTTGGCGGTTCAAAACCCCACGACCGGGTGAGCTCCCGTTGCTCGGTCCCAGCTCCTGCCAACCTAGCAGTTCGAAAGCACAAAGTGCAAGTAGATAAATAGGTACCGCTCCGGCGGGAAGGTAAACGGCGTTTCCGTGCGCTGCTCTGGCCTCATGACCCGGAAAACTATCTGTGGACAAACATCAGCTCCCTCAGCCAGTAAAGCGAGATGAGCGCTGCAACCCCAGAGTTGTTCGCGACTGGACTTAACTGTCAGGGGTCCCTTTGCCTTTAACAGCAGCTTGGGGCTACATTGCCAAATTCTCAAAGACTTTCCATCTTTGTAATTTGGACTGCTAATACTCTAGGGTTTGGCAATTTGCCCTCCTTGAAAAGATATGTTTAAAAGTATCTAAAGGGCAGAGCTTGAATAACTGTTTGTTTGTTTGTTTGTTTGTTTGTTTGTTTGTATGTATGTGACATGTTCTTCTTTCATATATGAATATTGAGGCACATGTTCACTCAGCGTCATCAGTATATGCAAATGTCTGGCTCATCTAAGGCTTTATAGAACTTTTATTTTCTATAATGGTAGAACTCACAGGTAGAAAAATAATTTCATTTATACATGTGCTTGTTATTTCATAATTACTGTATGTCTCAATACTTTATTACTCTTTTGGAGCAGAGATACACTTTTATCGTTCTAGGCTGTGGTGATTTTTTTGGTTTACATTTTTGATTCTTTGTTTTTCTTTTTGTTATGGTAGCACTTCTTAACTAAGCAATAAAAAAGAGAGAGATAATAAAAAGAACAGCAGATTCAGGGCCCTGAAACAGACAAATTGAAATGGTGTAGTTAAGTCCAAGCCTTAGGTACTGGTTCCTAAGATTACAGTTAGCAGGCCTACAGCTGAGTCAGAATATACAGGCTATCCCTGCAACATCTTGTAGCAGTTGGCAGAGCTTTTCAGCGTGGGCCACATAGTCAAGATGGAAGTCCTGTACCGTGAATATTCCCACTCTCCAATTAAAGATCCATTGTCTTTTTCTGCAGGTGCTGGCTTTTTCTAGGCAGTAGGGTTTCAAAGTGTAGGAATTGCTTTTGTGAACGCTCCAGGCTCTCCTGTGAGGAATCTGTGATCCAGTCACTGGAATCTTGGTGGCAGAAGTGTTTCCTCAGGATTGGGGAATAAGGTGCAGGCTCTGGTGCCAGTGGATTCACATCAGAAGTACCAGGACATAGATCTGTCTCCTCAGAGCTTCTGTTGTAGGAGGAGCCTGCAATCGAAGTGTGGCAAAGGAATGAAGTGGTCTGGGATCCTGAAAACCCACAGCCTCCTCCCCCCACTACATGCCCCTAGATGCCCCCAAATGCTTCACTCACCATTGCTCCTGCCAAAGTACCACTAGTGGGAACTCTATACTTGATGGGCATACCAAACTGGTGGTGTTCCACCTCCTCCAATGGTGGAGTAGCCTTCAAACACATCTTAGCTGGCTAGTGGCTAGCTGTAGGGTTGATCTTATACAAAACTAAGAAGGGAAGCCTTCAAAATAGTTGTGTTGTCTTGCAGTGTTCAGCTGGTAGGTTTTATGTTGGCAGGCTACGCCATCCAAGACAGTGGATTTCATTGCTTCCCTCCACACCCCAGCTGACAAAATTAAATAAAAATATTTATTCGGCCCCATGCAGAACAGGAATCTACAAATATGCTTGTGCATAAGGATTTTTTAAAAAAATAATGTTACAAAACTGTGAAAGGGAGTTCAACTTAACATTTTCCAGTTGCATGTTTTTAAAGATTTATGAAGATATGCTGCAACTGAGACCAGTTTCACTGTGATAAAACTGAAGGTGACAGTGTATTCAAGTAACTCTTTGCTCCATGTGTATTAGAAATATTTTATACACCCAACTGTAGATGTACTTACAATTCTCATTATATCTGCATGGCTTGTCATAGGCTATTTTCTCAACAGTCTAATGGCAAAAGACAACCTGATAGCATTACATTATGTAATAAAAGAGAACCTGGTAATAAAACTCTCTGGAAAGCATTTTATCTGCACTAGTTACTAGGTTTCATTCACACACACACACACACACACAGAGAGAGAGAGAGAGAGAGAGAGAGAGAGAGAGAGAACGAACCTGCATATCTTTCATTCCCTGCCTTCCTTTTTAACAAATATAGAAGCATATAATGCTTTTCTGGATCTACTGCATTAAAACAAAGTGAGTATGAGCCAATATAAACTTACAAGCACCTTCCATTAATCTTTAAGGTGCCCAATTTCACTTCCACTATTTTACAATTACTAGTGTGAAACATTAATTTTACATTTACGTAAGTCTTCAAATGCTACCTACATTTTGCTGTCTGATAATAAAATGATTTAAAGCAACATCGAGAATTTGAGATGGATGCTCCAGCACAGCAGAGATAGGGTTTAGTGGAAGCCACACTACAGGAAGAGAGTAGAGTTTGAGATATGCCCAAGACAAAAATAAAAAAAAATTCAAATGCTATGCTGGTTATATACTCCACTGGCAAATAAATGTATGCTGGCCAGCTAGTGAAATGGGAAAGTCTCGTGGATGGCAACAGATGACACTTTACACCAAATCCTACATTCCTTCAATCTATAGCAGATAGCAGAGCATTTCACCAGACCCAGTAAAGAATGGGAAGGAGAAAAATATCCACCCTGGTGTTGACTATTACACTTCCTACATCACCGTGTAATGGGCAACCACAGCTGCACGGATGTTATTGGCCCACAGAGATGGAAAGAAGATAAAGTCCCTACCAGAGAAGAATGGCAGATCAGGTTGATGGACTATGCTGAAATGGCTAAAATGACCAGAAGAGTCAGAAATCAGGAAAATCAAAATTTTAATAAGGAATGGGGGGAATTTATAACCTATCTTAAAGGCCATTCTAAACAGTTAAAATTGTTAGTAGGATCGGAATATCATGTGTAGCTTAATGGTGAATTCTGGACACAAAGGAGATGTAAAAGATTTGGATTATCGTAAAAGATGCAGGAGGAAATGATTCACAATAGGACCCACAAAAGGGAGGAGGAAAGTCCAAGAGATTCCTTGCAATCTTGTTTTTATGTTGCCTGTTTGATATGTATTGTAAATTTTTAATCTGAAAAACCAAATAAATAAATTTATTTTTAAAAAAGAAAAAAAAAAGAATGGGAAGGAGAAAAATATCCACCCTGGTGTTGATCACTCTGGTGTTGCAAGTGACTTCCGACACGCACACAGAGCGTGAACAAGACTGAGTGTATGTGGGGGGGCTCGTTTAATTTCACTGCACACAGATGGTGTAGTGACAATAAAGGTTTATTTATTTATTTACCTGCAACACCATGACAGAGTGTAGTAGCACCCAATCACAGCACACCTTTACCAGTTTCTAAACACTGCCCATGAAGACTTAGGGTGCTTCCAGACGGTAAGGTTATGTTGCTGAGATATCACAGAGTCATTGGTACGGACTTTTTAAAGTAATCAGTTTCCCCCCTTGAAAGGGTATATCCAGATGTGGTGGGGTGTACAGGGTGGCATTTTGATGATAACGATGCCATGTCAACTCTTCAGAAAAAAATTTTGCATGCAAGAGGAGTACCAATCACACAAGAAGCACTTGTTTGCAAGCACTTATAACCCAGGAAGCAGTGGCACAGAGCAATATCTCTTTGGCGCCATATTGTCCACATGTGGAGGCAGTGGGAAATGGGTGCGGGGAAACAGGGACTTTGCACAAAACAGGCTGGCCTCACAATTACTTCTTTTTTCCTTTAAAAGTGTGGAGGAGGAAATTATAAAATGTGGTTCTCTTATTAATTGCACAAAAGAGCCTGAAAGAGCTAGAACCTTCTACTTCAGATCCAGGCGGTTTGCCGGGGAGAACCTAGCAGTAGACAACCACCAGTCTTCTAGCACCAGTCAGCTGTCTGTCTTCTAGTCAACTGATGGAGCCATGTCACCCTCTGTCCGCCCCTCCCTGGGTGTTTGACCTCTCCTTGGCCAGTAGTACTTTTGCACAGTTCCCAGGGCCAGCCCTACAGTTAGGTAAAGTGAAGTGACTGCCTCAGGTGGCAGCTGCCTGGGATGCAGGAAGTGGCAGCAAAGTTTGGACGGCAGAGCTCGGTGTGTGCTGTTCTTGGGCATGGTGGAGGGTGCTATTGCATCACCAGCCTTAAAGCAAAAATCAACCACCAGTTGGAGGGACTTCTTTAAATGGAACGAGGTAGAGCCATCTGGTTCATTGCCTCAGGCAGAAAAAAATTAGGTGCCTGGCCTTTACAGCGCCTCTTTGTTTCAGTGTGAATTGTGTCCTATGTACCTTTTTAAAATTTATGTCCTTCCTTTCCACTAGTATGCTCAAAGCTGGATATAGTTACTATATGGAAGAGTCAATGCACCCATTTTTCTTCTCTATCTTCGTTGACCAGTTTTAGTTCACCCATCAAAGCTCTGTCTACTGCAGCATCAGAAGGAAAAAATGTCTTCACATAGGTTCATTTCCTTTCTCGGTAGCTCTTCAGCAAGTATTTTAGTCAGGGGGGAAGCAGTAAAGGGAGAATTTACCTCAAGCAAGGCCAAACAACTCATTCTAATCTCATTTTCTCAGTTGGCTAATGCTGTCTTTAAGCTGATCAAATGTAGGTAAACACAGTGGCAACGAATGCAGAATGGCACAAATATGAATGCGGCGTAAAATCAATATGCCCCCATGCTACAATTCACTACCCTTTAATTACAAGATTAACAAAAGTGCATCGCCTCAGCAGAAGCACACACACTCCAGCCCAGAAGGAGCACAGAGGCACTTCCTAAGCTCTGCTTTACGCAATTCAGCGGCACACTGAAAACACAGCCAGCATCTTGAGAAGACATATTCATGCTAATGCTGACTCTTCAAAGCCTTTGGGAAGCTGGTTGGTTCCCAAATGGCTTTCGGGAATTCACAGCTTACAGGCTTTCAGACTTGTGGCATGACAGTCATATCTTAAGACTGAGACACAAATGACAAACAGAGCCCACAGAGCTAAAAACCCAGATACAGAAATAACACCAGGACTCAAAAAGAGAGAGAACTTGCTCCCTAAGGTTCCTTCCCTGGTTCCTTCACTGACAGCATAAGGCTCCTTCAACTTGTCTCTCTTTGCTTTGCCCTCATCATTTCTCGGCATGTTCTAGGAGACTAGGGGAGGAGGGGAGCTGGTCACAGCAGGAGGGGGAGATTCCCTGGCTTTTCAGCAGCCTGTCTCCTCTCTGCCTCTTGACCCTCCTCTGCTACTGCCTCTGATTCTGGACTGTTCTCTGCCATAGCCTCTTGCTGCTCACTAAACCCTGTTGCCTCTTTAGCTTTCGACACCTCCTCCTCCCAGTCCGCTCCCTCTTCTCTCTTTGACAACTCATTGTTGTCCCACCACCAACCCCCTGGCTCTCAGTCTTCTTTCTCTGAGGGTTCCCTTGGGGGTTCCCCAGCTCATGCCTCCCACCACTCATCTGCATCCAGCTAGTCCATGACACAAATTCACTTACATTTGCAATCAATAAAATTGTGGCCTTTTTTTATCCCAGAACATCGTGGTCAGGAAAGTGATGCTTTTCCTGTGTTTCTTTAATCATATATTCAAGATACCAGGCAGTGGGCTCACTGCGCCTGAGCATGCAAATATAAATGCCACAGATAAAATCAAATGCACAGTCTGAAGAAACTCCTCTAATAACGGGCAAAATCTTGTTAGATTAAAAAACTGGAAAAAAATAACTAATGTTGCTTTTATTATTTAAGGTTTTGTTTTTTTCTATAACTAACTGAAGAATTGTTTCGGGAATTAGGAAACACTTATTCTTTTTAAAAACTTCTTTACATACCATTATGATTATTAAATATCTGAAGCGGAGCAGAAAGAATGCAAATGGTAAATTGCTGGTGTGTAGTAATTGATTTCTTTATTAATAAAAAGAGATTTAATGCTCTGTGGGATGCTTTGATTTAATTCTTCACAAGCAGCTTAAAAGGAGGCATCATATGAAAAAAAGAAGGGGGGTTGTACTGGAAAATCTGTTTTTCTTACTTATCACAGCTTTATTTGCATGGATTTGCATTGCTGAATGCTTGCATCCACCTATTCTCTGTGGGATTATTATTCTTGGCAGCTCATTTCAAAAACTGGGCCCATAACATTTGCAAAACTGACTGTTTTCTGTAATATGGCAATGCAATAAAGTCTTCACACATGTTACCCTAAGAGAACCTTTTCCACATTGACTTGTCTACCAAGGAGTTCCTGTGTCCAGGCCACAATACCATGGCACATTGAAGAAGGTTCTGGGAGATGTGTGCTTACTGAACAGGGGATGCTAGTCAGGCCTGTTGGACTTTTTCTCACACTGAATAAACATACCCTATTCCCCTCTGTGGCTGTTCCTGGGGAATACTGGAAGCACTGGACAAAGCTGTCTTCTTGAAGAACACCTGATGAGCTCCTGAGAAGCCCAAGGATTTGGAACCAGCAGAATACAGGTGATATATGGGGAAGGTTGTGGGGACAGCTCTAGATGACCTATTTATTGAGCATGCCTGCTTGCACAAAGCTTGAATCCAGCCTTTATTGAGCATTTGTTCTGATTTGTTTGCAAGGTGTCCATACATCTTCTCAGTCATTTGTTCACCCCAGGACAACAGAGTACCTTCATTCACTCTAATTGTGCAAACCTAAAGTTCTGACATGTGAATCCATCCCTCTGGCAAAACAATGACAGTCTGGAGGTACTCTAAATCCACTTATCGTGAAAAGGCCCACGATGGTTTTGAAACTGGTGCCTTGTTTCTCTTAGGATGCTCACCTGTAATGCTTTTCTCCATTGGAATGGGTTTGCTCCCAAGCATAAATGATCTTGTGTTTGAATTATGATAGGGAGCCCCACTTCTGACTTCCCCATATTTTATCCAGATTAGGTTTGCCTCCTCTCGACCCTGCAGGATTCCAAAAACACTATGTAATTGGGACAACACCCACCTCTTCCCACTTCCTGATCTGAGCACTGAAATTGTCTTTCAGAAATGGCAAAGACTCGCAGCTGACTGAGAGGGCCTCAGTACTGTTATTGCAGTATGCATGGACAGTCATTTGCCCCCATGTGTTTTTGAGGCTTGGGGAACAGGGCTGGATTAACCATCAAACAAAATAAGCATGTGCTTAGAGCATCAAGGGAAGGGTGCACCACAGAAATGGCTTGATTTTTAACATTAATGGTCACAAATTGCTCAGCTGAGCATTCATTTTCTCAGTTGAAGTGTATTAAAAATCCCAACAGAACAACTGTGCAACAAGGCAGGCTGGATGTCTTTATCTCTACTAAGTATAGAAGAAGAAGAAGAAGAGTTTGGATTTGATATCCCGCCTTTCACTCCCCTTCAGGAGTCTCAAAGCGGCTAACATTCTCCTTTCCCTTCCTCCCCCACAACAAACACTCTGTGAGGTGAGTGGGGCTGAGAGACTTCAGAGAAGTGTGACTGGCCCAAGGTCACCCAGCAGCTGCATGTGGAGGAGCGGAGACGCGAACCCGGTTCCCCAGATTACGAGACTACCGCTCTTAACCACTACACCACAGAAGCAGATGTGTTGCATAAGATTAGTTATGAGGTTCTGATCAAAGACTTTGCAAAAGTAGGAGCAATTTTTTCAAATATAAATAAAGTTAAGTATGCAAAAATAAACATTATTTTTCATCTTACTGTAGGTTTTGTTTCATTTCAAAAAATAAAATTTAATTTTATGTTTTATTGTTTATATTTTAAATTAGATATGTATGGGGACACCAAGGTGCTTAGGGTCTTCTTAAAGTCTTAATCCAGCCCTGTTGGGGAACCTAAGAATCTAAGAAGAGCCCTGCTCGAACATGTCTGTAGCCCACCTATTTCAGCAGGTAGAAAATCAGGATTAGCAGCCATCAATAGCTTTTCCCTCCACAAATTTCTGTAATCCTTTTTATAGCCATCCCAGTTGGGGGCAGAGGGTGGGTGCTAATTCTTTGCACCCTTCAGACTCCCTGGGTGCCTTCATTGTGGCCACCAATCCCGTACAAACCAAGCTGGTGATAACTGGCCACTTTACAAGCTTGGGAAGCCAGAGTTTCAGCTCAGTTCATTAGGACTGCTGCTGTGATATCTCCAGCACTCATCAATAGCACTATGGTCTTTCAATGGCACTTGCTACTTTGCCTAAACATATATTGACTAATTGTAAACAAAAAAGAAAAAAAAGACAACTGTCAACAACTGCTTGGGGGAAATGGTGAATTGTGCTGTTTGTTGCTTGCCGTCAGAACCAGGTTCACTTCAGGATTCAATGAGACCCTTCAGTGTTGTTATTTACTACCTTACACTAGTTTTAAAGCTGAGCTAAAGCAATTTAAGAAGGCCAACATAAGGCAAGAGTTCTTTTGGTATAGCAGTAGCAAACTGTGGAGGAGAAGTTGCAAAGGGCATCATTTCATCTAACAGTTGCATTGTTTGTGTGTGTTGCCCCATTCACTTAGCAGATAGTAGAAATGGGAGTCAGATGAAAATGGTTTGGTAAACTAGGCTCATAATGTATGAGGATTAAGAGGTCTGTACCATTTGTTGTGACCAACCAAGGCTAGCACAGAATGCAGGACATATGTTGAAACCTTGAGGTTGTTCACCAAGTGCATCACCCCTGTTTTTGCAGCACCAAGCATGCAGCAAACACAGTTGGGTTTTTTGAGCCTTTAGTAGGCTGTGATTGGCTTGGTGGACCACAGAAGAAATGCACCATGTAGATTATTCTAGACTCCTCATCAGTTGATTGTAGGATCCTTTTGAATTGCCTGTCTGGGTGGGGGATACTGTTTGCCTGTGCTTCTGTTTCTACCTGAGGTGTCTGTTCCAGAAGGTGCTGCAGGACTGCTGTAATCTGGCACTATGCTGTGGTATTCCACAAAACTCTGTTTCCTCTTTTTATTAGGAAGGTGGCATCACACTACTGGTACTCAGTTTGGGCTGGGGCTCAAGTAGAAAGACTGAAGGATGACATTTAAAGCATCATGTGTGGGGGGGTGTTTGTTTGTTTGTTACTCACCAGCTCATCTGCTGCCTTTCTTGTTTTCACTTTCCTCCCTGTTTTCTTTATGCTAGCACCCTGGTGCATTTCCAAATTCCAGGATATTCATAAATGAAAATGAATCGATAACTTGTACATTTTCACTTGCAGAGTATCAGGTGACAGGTTTTACTTACAAGGTTGGGTTTTCAAAGACTCTTGCAATTACAGGTGGGAAGGAATTATCTAAAACGCACAGATAAACCTAATGGTCTCCTTGTCAAGACTGTCTAGACTTTTCCCTTTATCCTATTTACTAACATCCCAGCTGCAATTGAGGGTCAATAACATGATATCCCGTCCCTATATAATGGATGGGGATTTTAAAAAATAAATAAATCTGAAAACAGTGGGATGACACAAGGTTTTTTAAAAATGAAAAGATGGAATGTTCCATACAACAGCAGGTGTGGTCATGAAGCATAAATAGCATTCTTGGTATTTGCTACTAGAAGGAGGAGGAGAAAAGAATGGGAGATGCTATACCTCAGACGTAGAGCATCACTTTGCCTATAGAAGTTTCCAGGTCCAGTCCCTGGATTGGGAATGTGCCCTGTCTTAAACCTTGGAGAGAGACAGCCAATCAGAGTAGACATGCTAAGTACAGTGATTTAATTTACTGAAATTGGGAATGCTTAAATGCATTACTGTGAATTTAATTTCTGGGATGTTTAATTCTGGAATGTTCCTCAGAGCAACTCTCATGTGATTGGTTATCTCTGGTCACATGGGAGGTATCTTTTTATATTCTTCTTTTTGTTTCGTGTGTGAGTGACTTAATTGTAATGGCTGCATCTCCACGAACACTGAAGACGTGACAGCATTAGATAACTCACTCTCTCTCTAAATGCAATAAAAAGGAGTGCTAATGTTTCTGTGTGAATATATATTACAGAAAGAATTATGAAAGTTGATGGGGAATGTAAAGAAGTCTGAGTGCAAATATGGGAAAGAGAGAAAGACACACTTTGTTTTAATGTTTAAGGAGGAAGCTGTAATCTTCAACTAAGTAAAAGCTAAGTCCATGCTTAGATAACCATGTGAATGTAAATACTTTGCATATATTCTTCTTTAGCTATATGTTCTACAAGTAAGAGCTTTTGAGTATTTTAACAAATGTTTGGACATTATTTTAATTTCAAGAAGAGAGTCCCTATGGCACATGATTTGGCTTCCTCCCTGAAATTTAGCTCCTCTGCCAGCAAGACAACATTTAGTTAGATGCACCAATGGTCTAACTGGGTGTGAGGCAACTTCCTGTGTTTTTTGCATATGACTGGCCTCTGAAGAGTTTTACTTTCAGGCAGAAAAGTGAACACGATGCTTACTTGTTGTGAGCAAGGCACAGCTTAGTTCAACCATGAGGTTTGTCCACACAAATGTCTCGTGCTGCAGATGAGAGGGATCACGTGAAGAGAGAGAAAATGGCTGCTTTATGAAGCACCTAACACATTCAAGAGAACATATTGAGGATCTGGATGTCAGGAAATGGCTGGGATCTGCTGCTGCAGCAGCAAATCGCCGTTCCGCACCTGGCTGTGCTTTTATAATAACTTGACCTCCTTGCAGGACGTCCTCCGCCCTCTAAATGCCAGGTAGTTTATTATGCCGCACTGACTCATCATGGAGGGAACACACAAAACCATTTCCCCCCTCGTGTGAGCAAAGCAGCTTCATTATCACCTCAATAAGATATAATGATACATTTTCTGTTTTCATATTTCTTCACAACCGGAGGTGTAAATAAAAGAAGAAGAAGCGATTTGGCTCTGGCTTTAGTATGGGAATTATTATAATTAAAAGTAATAAACTCATCATCAACACCTGGGGTGTATATAGCATGCATATGCCCTCACTCACCAGCTGGAGATTAATGGCATTTGATGGTCTTTGTTGAAAGAGAAATTAGGAAAACAGAGCTGGAACCTCTGCAGGGGAAGGCTTCTTCCGTAGTAATCAATTTTTTCCACTGCACAAGGGACCAAGAGTTTTACACGTTTCCTGCTCCTATTGAATTGCCAGCTATTCCAGCCACTTTGAGTTTCTCACATTGTTTTAAATGAGGCACCAGAACCTGGGGTGGCAATTATTAATTCCTTTGCCATTGGTCTTCTTGCTACGTGTTACTTTTTGTGTAAATTTATTGTTCACCAGGAGTTTTTATTCTTCACACACTTAAGAGCTTTTCTGGTATACAGTGGTACCTCAGGTTACAAACGCTTCAGGTTACAAACACTTCGGGTTACCGACTCTGCTAACCCGGAAGTAGTACCTCGGGTTAAGAATTTTACCTCAGGATGAGAACAGAAATTGCCCGGCGGCGGCACAGCAGCAGCAGAAGGCCCCATTAGCTAAAGTGGTACCTCAGGTTAAATATGGTTTCAGGTTAAGAACAGACCTCCAGAACAAAGTGGACCAGAGGTACCACTGTATTTGACTGAAGTAGTAAAACTGGTTGTTGGAAGACTGACCCACCTGGAACAAACATATGTTCCTATGAATGAATGGATTTCTTTAAAAGAAAAATCCAACATGGATAGTAGCCATACCAAAAATCACACTGAAGAAGCAGGAAATGAGGTCACCACCACACCAGATGTTTAAAACACATGACTTTCCCCCAAATAATCCTGGGAACAGTAGTTAAACCCTATAATTCCAGGAACTTTTAACAAAGTACAATTCCCAGGATTCCTTGGGGGAACCCATGTTCTTTAAATGTGATTTCAATGTATGGTGTGGATGTGACTTTGATTACATTGAAAGTCAAGCATTTTTATGGTGTTACATATGCATGACTCCAGTGTAAGCAAAGGGAAACTATGCGAGCTATATCCTCCCAACCCTCCCTCTGTTTATCATTACCTTTCATTTTCATCTTGAATTGAGAAGAAGCAACAAGAAAAGCAAAATGTATTTTCCACCTCTTTAATACCTGGATAAGTCACTACTTAACCAGCTGCTGGTGACCAAATTCCATTAATTGGGGGGGGGGGTCTTTATAACAACCTAATTAAGTATTAGCCATTGCTCACCATCATTAGGTTAAATTGGTTCTCTGGGAAACGGTACAATAAAACAACATTTTGAAAAAGCACCCTTGCATTCCACAATTGTTGTTAGCTTCCCCTGGCACTTGGAAGGCGGTCAGAAACACCATTTTAAGGATGTTTACAGAGTAGTGGCTGCTAATGAATGCACTAAAAGTGGTTTCATGAAAATTACTAGCTATCTCTGATTGTATTCAACCCGTTTGCATTTTAGCAGCTTGTGGATTAGTGGTTAGAGAGTAAAACTAGGACCTGGCAGAACAGAGTTCAAATCCCTGCTCAGGCATGAAGCTCACTGGGTGACCTTAGACTGGTCCCAATCTCTCAGTCTCCCCCATCTCGCAAGGTTATTAAACTATGCCATTTTAAATGAACAAGCATATTTAATAAATCTGCAAGGGAACCTATGAGGAACTACCAGCAACAATAGACGTGCCCTGCCTCCATGGTGAAAGGCAGTATACTTCTGAATACCAGTTGCTGGAAGCTGCAGGAGGGGAAAGTGGTGCTGTGCTCGGCTCCTGTTTGTGAGGATCCCATAAGAATCTGGTTACCCACTGTGAGAATAGGAAGCTAGACTAGACTAGAGAGCCAGTGTGGTGTAGTGGTTAAGAGCGGTAGACTTGTAATCTGGGGAACCGGGTTCGCGTCTCCGCTCCTCCACATGCAGCTGCTGGGTGACTTTGGGCTAGTCACACTTCTCTGAAGTCTCTCAGCCTCACTCACCTCACAGAGTGTTTGTTGTGGGGGATGAAGGGAAAAGGAGATTGTTAGCTGCTTTGAGACTCCTTAGGGTAGAGATAAAGCGGGTTATCAAATCCAAACTCTTCTTCTTCTTCTAGATGGGCCCAAATAAACCCTACTCTGGGAATGGAAGCAGAAAAGGAAGAATATTCTGAAAGGTGGGAGGTGTAGCAAAGTGCTTCATTAACATTCCTCACAGCCTCATTGATGGACCCGCTGCTAATATCTCATTGGTCTGTGGTGGTAACTGTAATATAAGAGGGCTCTGTGACAAAAAAAATATTGCAGTGTGGAATGCTTCACTTCAGGGCCAGCCATGACTTTTCCTAGGATACTCCATTCTGTTGTTGTTTTTGCCAAGCATGTCAACTAAGCTGGTATGTAGCTGGTATAAGCACTTAAAAACTGTTTTCTAAACTTCTGCTATTATTCCTCGCCCCGTTTTAGTTTATTTCTCTCCATGTTCGACAGTGGAAAGGTCTCCCTTTGGAGGTTGTAGGCTCTCATTCCTTGGAGGTTTTTAAGCAGAGGTTGGATGGCCGTCTGTCATGGATGCTTTAGCTGAGATTCCTGCATTGCAGAGGGCTGGACTAGATGACCCTTGGGGTCCCTTCCAACTCTATAATTCTATGATTCAGAATTATAAATTGTGTTAAGAGCTTTACATGTTGTAAGGCTGAAGTAGCTTCCTTTTCCCAAGGAGATTTGTAAAGCAGAAAAACATTTGCTGCGTACATAGCCAGGCAGTTAGTCAAATAGTCAGAAACCAATGAATGTCACCTTGGAGGAAAAGAAAAGCTGAGCAAACTTTTCAGACTGTGAATGTCTATAATTATTTACATTACGATTGCATCGGGCACATTGGATTAATCTGAAACCTTCTGTTTCAGGTGGTTGAAACCTAATTACCCTTGGCTTTTCTTTAGGTTGACTATCAATAGTGTAATTTGAAATCCGCCTCAAAGAGTGTTGGGAAATTTGTGCATCTGTTGCCTCAAAGCTGGTGAGGTTTCTTTTGTCTCTCTTCCTTTCTTAAAATCAACAGTGCCCCCCCCCACAAATATATGTATCCACTATCTCACAGCATAGAGTACATCCAAACCGTTCCCTTCTGCAAAACAGGAATTTGAGTGTAACTGTAGGTTTGTGCATTTAAAGTGAATTAAAACACTTGAGCACCCTAGCGCAACAAAACCACTTGTAGAACCTGAGATGTGAAGGAAAATGTACAGTCACTGTTCTCTCTTTTTGGGGGGGGGGTGAGCAACTAGGTCGCTCCTGCTTCCATTGTTTTTCTTCCCCCTGCCCTGGAAAAATTCTTGTGGGCACCCACGTCTCTCTCCTCTACTTTAATACCGCCATATGGAATTTTGCTTCACTATCCTCTCATAAACAGAGATTAAATTTAGAAAATCTTCCACTTAAGTTGGTGAGATATCTTTCCTCCACTCAGCTAAATATCTTTATTTTCTTTAAACATGGCATCCAAAGCAGAAAAAGCTGCCTTGGCTCCAGGTAGAAACTCACAGGAACTCAGTTCTGGCCCCTCTCAGGTGGGCACCATTGCCATTCTAAGATAACAAGGGAGGTGTTCATGGTGAGTTCTGGCACTTCTTTTTTTTAGAAAAATAGCACTGCTTGGCTCTTTTGAAACTCCTCCCTCTGTGTTGTAACCAGAAAGCAGAAGCTTCTAAGAGAAGCCTCCTTGAGAGGTGCCTCTGTTTATTCAGTGACATGAGGTTAGGCACTTTGTCAGATGCAGTGGCCTGGCAATAAGTGACGGCGCTGAAAGCCCACATGTAAAAGGCAGCCAGAGGTTACTCTGCAGAAGCACCCCATTAGAGAACACACTGACATTTTCCCAAGATTATTAGAAATGCATGATTTGTGAACACTTAAATGTCAACCGAGACATTAGGAAAGAGCAACTAAGTATGTTTACTGGAAGTAAGATTTAAAAAAATATCTCTCCCTCATTCTTTAGTGACCCAACAGTAGGAAGCGTAAAACTGATTTGAGCATTTTATGTTGCGTGCTGATATATTTTCTAAGCAAGACAAAAGGGGCTCCTGGAATTTTCACTGTTTTTCTACCAAATATATTCAGACTAGTGGCCTGCAAATCTGAAGATGAGAGCCATGTGTATTTTTTTCTCTGTGCACATTCTTTCTCAGCTTGTCTTGCTTTCTCCTCTCTTCCCTTCCAGTACTCCTCTTCTAAATAGACCCTTTCCTGCTGCTCAGTTCAGAGGTTTCTGCATCCTCATTTCTGAGGCCCATGTCTTCCTTTATACCACCTTGTGTCTGTCTCATTAGATTCAGGCCAGTTTAACCAATAGCAGCCAGCAACTCCACGTGCTCCACTCTATGACATCACGGCAGCTCAGCCAATCTTTGGCTAAGGCTTCACTCTTGTCACTAATATGATGCCCTTTGTGTATTAATTGCACTGTACAGTGGTACCTCAGGTTAAGAACTTAATTCATTCTGGAAGTCCGTTCTTAACCTGAATCTGTTCTTAACCTGAAGCACCACTTTAGCTAATGGGGCCTCCTGCTGCCGCCGCGCCGCCAGAGCACGATTTCTGTTCTAATCCTGAAGCAAAGTTCTTAACCTGAGGTACTATTTCTGGATTAAAAGAGTCTGGAACCTGAAGCATCTGTAACCCAAGGTTTATTATTTCTGGATTAAAAGAGTCTGGAACCTGAAGCATCTGTAACCCAAGGTACCACTGTATAGATTCTGCCCAGTAGCTAACATCATACCCTCATACCATCATACACCATCTTCTGGGTCCAAAATGCTGGGCAAGTCACATGACTCATGTCACTTGCACATTTGGGGGGGGGGACAGTTGACAGGTATGTAACATTCCTTTTTGCAAAGTTTATTGAATGAAGCAAAGACATGGATTTTTTTAATGCTAAATGGTCTATGTTTCATTCCAGGAAGGTGACATGATTATTCGGCTTAGGAATGGCTCCTCAAGTAATTCCTGGGCTTCAATAAATATTATGCAGAAGGTAAGAAAAGGATTGTTTTAATTTTCATGAACTAGCCTGTTCAGCAATTTAATCATTATCACTCCTGGCAAAGATTTTAAAAATGTTTTTGTGGGAAGGGGGTCATTGGTTTGTTTTTGTTTTATTTTGTAGTCTCGCTTTGTATTTTACTATTGTGGGATCTTCAGATGAAGGAAGGTATACAAATTTAACAACAAAATTATCTGTGATCACGTTTTACTTTTTTTTTTTTTTTTGCTTGCTGTCTCTTCATTCCTTATGCTCATAGATCCCATGTCAAAAAGTTTGTCACAATTAACAAGGCAATAGCACAACATTCACAGTTAAAAAGCAAACTAAGGCAACCTTTAAAATCGGAAATCCAATTTCAAATCTAAACAACCAGCTGCAAAACCTGGAATAACGAACAATTAAAAGCCCCAGTTGGTTGCCTGTCTAAAGAGGAGGCACAGGAAGATAACTCACAGCAGGTAAGACCATTTGTCAGTCAAGCCCGGAATTCACTTTTCTGCCTAGTAGTCATTCTCCATAAGGGGTATTTCCTATTACTTGCCAGCTAATCAACCTGGTGTTTACCCCTCCCCCTCTACCACCAAAGAGCAGTGCGGGTAGTTTGGTTGCAAGTCCATATCTGAGTATGGAGGGTGCAGAAATATTCTCATTTTTAAAAGTGTGTATCTTATGAAATTACGTGACATGGTGGGTAAACAGGACTAGATGCTTTGCTGGTGGGTAAAAACGGCTTAGTTTCAATCATTCACTTCATGTGAAAGATAGGCATCTAAAACCAATCATTCTGCCAAGACATTGAGCTGCACACAATCTTCTAGAAATAATAATGTGAACAAATAAGGATTCTCTGCAACTGGACAAAAAATAAATTGCTTATTGGGCTGAAACTGGAAGTTTGTTTTATTCTGTACCCAGTGGATGGGAACTCAAGACATTTGCAAGTTTAGAAGTGAATGTTAACATCTGAGAATGTTTGTCTGCTCCCCTGCCCAATGAATGCCAAAGAGGGTGATCTCACTAGTTGCCCCCAAGTGCTTCCCAGGATTGTGGGGCAGGCATCCTGCGGCCTCCTTCAAGGCCAGGTGAGGGTGCAAGCCAACAACAGACCAAGAGACATGCTTGTGAAAATTGGCCACAGGTTGACCAGTCGGTGGGGCTGCATGCAAAGGCTTTGGTTAGGATCTTCTGACCCGAAGTCCAATCTTAATCCCTGCACACCTGACAGGGCATTGTATTGGGAGTTATGCAGCACTGGAGACTCAATGTGGCGCAATACTACAGGACTGGGACTGTGGGTAACTTGAGATGGCTATTGACCAGACCAGCCCTCTCAAGCTAGGGCTGGGGACTGTTCACCACCCAAGGCCCCTAAAGGGGTCTATATGCCTACACTCTGCCCAATGCCATTTCCACATCTTCCAATTTGTGACAGTGAAGGTGAGATGCCTTGCAAACACTTGCTACCAACTGAAAGGCAAAAAACCTCTCAGTCTAGAGCCATTTGTGGTTGAGAGTAAAATTCATTTCCGGCCCTGTAAACCAAAGACCACTGGAAGTTGTTAGGAGATCCTCATTCCTCTCACAGATCCACAATTTCCAGAGTTCCCTGGGGCAAGAGACTGATTGTGCAACCACCCTGAGAACTGTATCTCTGTGAGGGAATGGTGGGTTCTCCAAACATCTCTCAGCACCCTTAACAAACAACAGTTCCCAGGATTCTTGGGGTGGCGGAGCCATGGCCATTTAAAGTGGCATGATACTGCTTTAAATATAGTGCCTCTTGACTATGTGTTATCACTCTCACACAGGCTTTGGTTACGTACTTAATTTGTTCCGGAGGTTCGTTCTTAATCTGAAACTGTTCTTAACTTGAAGCACCACTTTAGCTAATGGGGCCTCCTGCTGCCGCCGTGCCGCCGGAGCACAATTTCTGTTCTTATCCTGAAGCAAAGTACTTAACCTGAAGCACTATTTCTGGGTTAGCGGAGGCTGTAACCTGAAGTGTATGTAACCTGAAGCGTATGTAACCCGAGGTACCACTGTACACATTTTTGTAATCTAGCATCATGTCATTGAATTTGGCTTTTGCACCGTATATATAGGAGCTGCAAGTAACAGGGCTCCAAAGGATATATATTACTGGATGCCCCAAGGCATTGGACCAGTGAGGAGATGCTTCTACAAATCAAACTCTCATCACTTATTGTAGGGATGGGAAACACTTTTCAGCCCAAGGCTGCATTTCCTTCTGTGCAACTTTCTGAGTGCTGCATCCCAGAGGAAACTTCTTTTGCGGGGGGGGGGGGGGACATTTCAAGAAACTGGAGAATGTTTTCTTCTTCTTTTCTTTCTTTCATTCTCTTTCTTTGTTTATTTTTCTTTTTTCCTTTTGCACAGCACTAGTGCTGCCCGTGATAGAGGAAACCACTGGCATCATTACTGCTAAGGGAAGTTATTGTCAATGGTGGTAATTTAGAGTAAAGAAAAGTAAATCATGAGAGGAAATTGTTGTTGTTGTTGTTACTTTAGACCACGCCCATCTGGTTGGGTTTCCCCAGTCACTCTGGGCGGCTCCCAACAGAATATAAAAAATGTGATAAAACATCAAACATTAAAAACCTCCCTAAACAGGGATGTCTTCTAAAAGGAAAGGGTCCAAACACATCTGTGGCTGTTGTATTTGCTGTTGTTGTTGTTGTTGTTGTTGTTGTTACTTTGTTAGGGAGCTAGCTGAAAATAAGAAGAAAATCTATGCATTTCCTGCATTTTCAATGTCATTAAAAAATAGGCAGCACCATGATTTGTAACATTAGCATCTGATTGCTATGACTCTATGATGTATCAGAATTGCCCAGTATTGGGCCTAATGGAGCACACATTCTTAGCAGACTTTAAAGTGTTGCCTTTATCTGCCATTACAGCTGACTTTCAGCATGAGATGTGACAGGCACATCTCATCCTGGGAATCCCCCAGAGACTCAGGGTGGATATGAATAGCAGTGCTGACTATACGAAAAAGCTCACCTCTCGAACCAGCTGAATCTGAATGAAAATGAATTATTGGCACCCTCCTTCTGAATGTCGGGGATGCTCTATATAGGTGTATTACAACAAATGCATGTGGACTGAACAAGATTTGCTATGATTCCCCCACCCCATACCTCCTATAGCATTTACCCCTATGGTATTCAAACCATTGGCAAAAGACTCCATTGTACCCAATTCTACATACACTAATGAAACTGACGACTTCCTCCTTGTTTCCCATCCTAGAATGATACCACTAGTCACTAAGTCATAGAAGTTTCCCATTCCAAGACTGCAATAAGCAAACAGCTTGTTTCAGGGAACATTGATTCAAGTCAGTAGCTATGTTCTAAAGTTCATAGGCTAAAATCATATGGTGCCATACCCTCCAAAAATTTCACCCCCAAAATTGGCACCAGGAGACGAGCGCCAGACCAAAAAAGGGGGGACATTCTGGAGTGCAAAGAGAAGCTGGGATTGGCCTCTGTGAGTCCTGGATGTCGTAAGTAAAATGGGACAGTTATGGGGCATGTGATGCCTGTATATAGGGAAAGCAAAAAGCCCTGAATGGATCCCACAAGCCCTGACTACGGCAGACCAACACAGCTACCTACTTGTAACTTGAAAGAGAGAGACAGGAAGCCCTCAATCCTCCACTTATAATTCAGTCTGACTCATTCGTGACAATGAGAAATTCACTTAGCATTCTCCATTAGCTTCCACATTTCTAGAAAAAGAATGGTAGCATTTGCTTTCTTTAGAAATAATTAACAACTTAATTATTTTAACAATGCTTTGGAAATGTCAAGTACTTACACTAGATAAATATTGGTTTGGATTCTGGCAGTCTACCTTCAGATATAAGTATCCTTTTCTTACTAATAGAGGTGAAGGATGATATTTATGCCAAGACTAGACAGACTGACATTCAAATCATCTACCAGACAAGCTAAGAAGACAAAGCTGAACAGAATTCTAGGTCATCCACAGAGGTAATAGAAACACCGAGAGCTCCAATTTTGTTTTCCAGTTTTGACTAGAGCAAATCGCTCTTCCAATCTTTGATAGTGTTATTTCTTGGCAGGTGTGCCTTTTAGGAAATCATGTGCATTTTAACATTTAACCAGTATGGATTGAGGAAAGTGATCCCCCCCCCAACAAAAAAAGAACCGCAAACCTGGGGGAACAGTAGGGAAGTTAAAGCTTTTTGTGGGGGAGAGTAGTTTCATCAAACCTCACATGGGACACAAATTTAGAAAATCCAAATCAGGAAGAAGAGTTGGATTTTTGAAAAAATAAACAACACCCATGTTTTAGAGATCTGTGGGTGCCTGCCTGCCCTGCTGCCTCCACCAATGGCCACCAATTTTGAGCACGATCGTGGCCATTTGGAGGAAGATTTTGCCCGAAATCACATGAAATCTCGCAGAGTGTGCAGGGTCGCAAATGGTTGGAGGTAAGATTCCAGCATGTCTGATTAGAACCCCCTTTTCCTAAAAAGTATATTCCACAGTGTTAAGTTGTAGGTTGACATAGCAGATGACACAGCGATTTCTCCAAAGCAGCTCTTTATTTTGTAAGCTGGAACAGAACTAAGCTGAGGAGCTCAGTCAGCCTGCTTATATAGAGCTACAGAACAATTGTAACTGTTGCAACGTTCTAAAACTATCCAATCACTGAACGTCACTTTTCGATCCTTCATTTGCATACAAAACTATCCAATCACTGAACGTCACTTTTCGATCCTTGATTTGCATAACTATCTACAGTATCCCCCTGCTGGCCCAGGGTGAGAACTTCAGTACATAACACACAGGAACATCTTGAACACATGTAAAGGGATAGGCACCTTTTACATTAAAAAATATATATGTTCAAATGGAGAATTAAAGATACTGTACAAGGAAAGTGTTATATGGGTATTCATTTCCAACATTTACATTTATTTGGAGAGAAGTATCATGTATTCTGTAAGTCCTCGTGAGCAAGGCAAGATTACATCCCATTTTACCCAGCCGCACCCCATTCCACTCCCCCGTTCTGCCCTCTTCTGGGTCCAAAAAGACCTGTGCATCAGCGATCGTGCATGAATTGGACACATGCAAAATGGTCACTGCCTGTATTTCTGTTCCCGATAACCAAAAAATGAATGTGATTCACATGTTGTATGCTGCTTTGATAGCCTCTTGGGACTGTGCAAAGCAGGATATAAGTATTTTAAATAAATAAATAAAAGCACCATTTGCCTGCTTTAGGACTATAATAGGTTGTATCCAATGAGTAGACACATTGAGATCAATAGGCTTCAGTTAGTTATGTGCACTGAATTCAATCAGTCTACTCAAACGTAGTGGGATACAACCCTATACTTTTTGAAAACAATTATGTATCAAGCAGACACAGTATATTAAAAAAAAATTACACAAAATACAGAGCTTTATCTGCAGGCTTGTCATCTAATGACCCTTGACTACCGTCTCTCCTTTCATAATAATTACAATGAGCATTACCTAGAGATGGGTGATTCTCTTTGTTTTGATTTCACTCAGTTTCTCATTTTTCCAATCTCAAGTTGAGTTCTCCAAATGTCCAAATCATCTGATTAAAACAAAAACAAAAAACCCCGAGTCCTTGCAAATATCCGCCAGCATTTTAGTGGGGAGTTCTGCTAACAGAGGCATTAACTTTTGCCTAACATGCATCTTTTCAAAGCCATTTCCCCTAATGTGGTGCGTTTTTGTATATTATGTTCAGTAAGAAATGCATTACCCGAGTATAGTCTTTTTTTTTAACACACACTGTGGGACTGGAGCACTGTAAAATTCAGAGAAGTGTAAATAACGTCTGCAATCTGAGTTGTGCATTGCTTTCGAAAACGCACATTAGGCAGGTTCACCTTTTAATGTGAACTGAATTGCGTTTTTCACCTATTCATGGAATTGACAATGCTTTGTTTGCAGTTTACACTGCCCCTGGTGTGCCTGTGGCATCCACAGCATCATTTTATTTCACCCTCCGTACATCTCTCCTCTCTCTCTCCATGCTTGCTTCACCCCCCTGCATCTCTATTCTTCAAGCTATCTGATGTCAGGAGCCACAGGTGTTTCATCTTCCATCTCCCCATCTGGCTCCATTTAGGTTTCACTAGGGGGCTTTCGTCTTTTAATATACTCATTGTATTAGGGGACAGAGAGGTGTCAGAGTATATCCATCAGATTCCATCACTTCTGATGTCTTTGCCTGACCTCTCTCCTGGATATCAGATTGTATTCTCTTCCCTCTGTACCATTCTCTTTCCTGTCAACCCCATGATATATGGCTCTCATATTTTATATTAAGCTTTTGTCACTTTGGCGGAGGTTACCAGCCTTTTTCCCTCCACTTCCCGATATTATTTCCCCCACATCTCCTTTCCACGCAGAGTGAAGGGTCGGCTGCCATCTGGATCACGGAGGGGTTTTCAACATGCTAATTTATTCCTAAGCAAACGCATCCACACAGCACATATGCTCTTCTCTGATACACAGAAAGGCAAGAGGACTTCAGTGCCACAGCTCACTACGCTACTTACTTCCCCTACAAAACCACTCCGCCACCCAAGCCTAATGCATCAAAAAGTATAATTGCCTAGGCAACTTGATTGCTCCCAGGTAGCTCAGCGATAATAGTGTAGGAACTTGGAAATCCCACATGGCTAAGAAGCTGCTTCATTTCTCGGTACATTTGACAGGAGAGCAATCAAGAAAAGTTATGCAGTCACTTTTTGGACTTCGACATTGAACAAAATGGATCCCCATTGCCTTTCAGAGTCTGTGGAGAAAGCGAATAACTGCATCATAATTGCCTCTGGCTTTAATTTGATCTTAAATGCGGTGCTCGATAACAGTTCTAAAACCTCCACAAAACACTTTAAGGCGACAGGCTCTCCCACCCGTCTCAGGACTGCATTCCCTATTGTAGGTGGGAATTATGTAATTTACTTGGTGCACACATAATCTGATGGACACACACACACACACACACACACATATACTATTCAAGCAAATGTGAGATAGAAGAAAGGGCATTAATTGGAAAAAAGACTTTTTGGGCCATTTTCCAATCACCACCTTGTAATTTTAGGGGAAAAGAAGAGGAATTGATGACTAGATAGAGATTGAATGTTCCTATTCCAAGAGCAGGACATTTGATGTTTCTTTTATTTTTTAATATAATAGTGAGATTGGAGGAGATTAATCATGCTGGCCATCTATTACTGTTTAGGATGTGATCAAATGTTTCATTAGGGCTTGAGAAATTGCCTATACCACATTTTCAAAGAAACCATCAAGGATACAGATCACTGATTTAGGCAGACCTGCAAGACATCTCAGAGAGTTAGAAGTCATGATCCGGGTTTCTCTGAAGTCAGCATACAATTCATTCAAGTCAGATATTCTCCAGTGGCTACCCAGAGTTAAGTATTTGCCATTAGGTCATAACGTGTGAAATCTTTCTTTTTGTCAAGTATTAAAACGAGATCATTTTATATTATTACTAGATCAGCTGCTTTTGATTCAGCAAGAGTTTTCATCGCTAGGGTCACCATGCAATCCGAGACTGTGTTTTTATGCTTTGCCTTAGCAGAGGAAGATATAAACTTTCCTCTTTTTATGATTCAGACAAATCCAGGGAAAACTTACATGTAATTGTGCCAGCCCCCCACAAAGCAAATAAAAGCTTCAGATGAGATGTAGGATTGCAGCAGGGAAGGAAAGAGTTGAAGCTGCTTTGTTTTAATGTACCTCTCACACAGATTTATATTTGGGATAAATGAAGATACACACAGGAATGCATCTTTCTTTCTTTCTTTCTTTCTTTCTTTCTCTCTCTCTCTCTCTCTCTCTCTCCCTGTGTGTGCGTGCCTCTTTTTATTTTTATTTTTCTTGGTTTGTTTCTTCTCTCTCCCTTTAGATTAGTTTGGTTTTTGCTGTCTCTAATGTTGAAAACTCTTAATAAGAATGAACTAGAAAAAATGTTTTAATGTACCTCTTGACCTCAAAATTGTAGAGCTGGAAAAATGCAGAAAAGGGCAAAAAGACTAATCAAGGTGCTGTAGCAACAGTGCTATAAGGAAAGGTTACAAACAACATTCAGGCCTTTTTACTTAATTTTTTTAAAAAAGGCAAGTATGGGGAGGCATGATACTTGTGTATAAAACCATGCATTGTGGAGCGAAAGAAGTTTTTCTCATAATAATAGAACCTGCGATCATCTAATGGAGCTGAATGTTGGAAAATTCCGAACAGACAATAAGAAACGCCACTTCACCCAGCACCCAACTACAAGATGTAGTTATGGCCACCAACTTGGAAAGCTGTAATGAAGGGCAGTGTTCATGAAGGAGAAAGCTATCAGTGGCTGCTAGATGTGGTATCTATGTCCTTCACTGTTGGAGGTGGTATGCCTCTGAAAACCAGTAGCTTGGAATAATAATAAAAGCCCTGATGGATCACACCAAAGGCCCATCCAATCCACCATTTTCATTTCACTTTATTTCATTTCACATGTAATTTGTTTACTGACTTTCTATATTACTAAACACTAGGCTTTTTTTCTGCCGGAACTCACTTCTGGCACATTTCAGGTAGACTCCATTTCCATCATGAGAGAATAAGGGAGGTGTTCCTGGTGAATTCCAGCACCTCTTCTTCTAGAAAAATAACCCTGACCAAACACAAGGCGGTTTAGAAGCTGAAGAAACAACAAGATTAACAGCAAAGATCACACACCTAATAACAATCTGATGCAATACAAAAAAAAGGCACAATAAAAAACCATAACTTTAAAATAAACAATTTATCTTGAATAAAGCAATATTCAGTAATCTATTAGAATATAGCGACAAACAGTAAAAATAAATATCAGCAAATAATAATTAAAAGGCTTGCACTTAGCAATCACAATGAACTATAATCCGTATGAACAATGGCAAGTCAAAATGCATAAAATACCACAAAACATGCAAAACCATGTAGAAGGATCGAATTGAGAAATGAGGACACACAACTTTTTATTATAAAACAGAACCAAACCCTGTACTCCTCTCTTCCCAGCTGATTCTGCTGTTCTCAATGTCATTGTCTGGGAAGGGCTCCTAGGGCTGGAGAATAGGGCAAGGCAGATGGGGAAAGCCATTGCCTGGTGGCCATTTTGTTCTCACAGTAGTAGTAGTAGTAGTAGTAGTAGTAGTAATAATAATAATAATAATAATAATAATAATAATAATAATAATAATTTATTTGTACCCTGCCCATCTGGCTAGGTTTCCACAGCCACTCTGGGCGGCGTCCATAGAAACCAAAAATACACTAAAATATCACACATTAAAAACTTTCCTAAACAGGGCTGCCTTAAGATGTCTTCTGAATGTCAGGTAGTTGTTTATCGCTTTGACATCTGATGGGAGGGCGTTCCACAGGGCAGGCGCCACTACCGAGAAGGCCCTCTGCCTGGTTCCCTGTAGCTTTGCTTCTCGCAATGAGGGAACCGCCAGAAGGCCCTCAGCACTGGACCTCAGCGTCCGGGCAGAATTATGGGGGTAGAGACGCTCCTTCAGGTATACTGTAGCCAACCAAATGCCCATGGGGAGCCTGCAAGCAGGATATGAGTGCAAATCACATGGCTAGAGTGCAAATCAAGCAGGTCCAGCTTATGGGCAGCCTGTGGGCTTCTGGATGGCCACTGTGAGAACAGAGCGCACAACTTGAAGGGGCTCTTCTTATGTTATTGATATCATTTTATGCAGTTTTAAAACTTGCCTTTTTGCTGCCTGGTATGCGTTGGGTTTTTGTTTTGTTTTTCAAGATCTATTTTATAACTGCTTTAGTTTGTTTATTCAATGTATGCACCCCCCATACAGCAAAGCTCTCTGGGTGGTTTACAAACCCATTAAGAATACAATAACAAAACCAAATGTAAACAACAAACACAATGAAAACAGTAAAATCAATTATAAATAATACAAAAAGCCAAAATCCATCTAAAAAGAACATAGGCATAACAGTTCCCTTAAAAGCAGTGTAAAGCCAGCAGGGGGATAATTTGGCTTTAGTGTTGCTTTCATGCTGTATTTCTTGATTTTGTGAGTTTATTTTGTTTCAATATTTCTATGCACATCACCAGAGAATTTTTTTTTTTAAAAGACATTCCCCTCCACATTTCTTCTGACCCCGTTAGTCCTACACACACACAGAGAGAGAGAGAGAGTGATGCATTTTTTTTAAAAAAAAAAACCTGCATGTTCGGTCCAAAACACATTGTAATCTTTCCCCCAGTACCAGAGTTGAAGGAACCGAATTCCCTTTCACAGGTAGCATCTCATTTCTGCTATGTCTGACCACGGGCACTGTCAAGGAAAATGCTGTTTGGCACTATTGCAAAATCTGACAAAAGTCAGGGCTTTTGAATGATCATAGAAAGAACCTACGTACCTACATTGCCGGCTTGAACCAGTTTATACTGCAGACCTAGGCATGATTTCTAACAAGTTTCATTGCATCCAGTGCAGCTTATTCCCAGGTCACAGGGACACAGGTCGTGTTGTAGTCTAAACCACTGAGACTGTTGGGCTTGTGAGAAGGTTGGCAGTTTGAATCCACGCAATGGGGTGAGCTCCCATTGCACCGCCCCAGCTTCTGCCAACCTAGCAGTTCAAAAGCATACCAGTGAAAGTAGATAAATAGGTACCGCTTGGGCAAGGAAGTAAATGGCGTTTCTATGTGTTCTAGTACTCCTCACAGTCCTCTGTGTGCCAGGAGTGGTTTAGTCATGCTGGCCACATGACCCGGAATGCCGTCTGTGGACAAACGCCAGCTCCCTCGGCCTGAAAAGCAAGGTGAGTGCCTCAACCCCATAGTCGCCTTTGATTGGACTTAACCATCCAGGGGTCCTTTACCTTTTACCTTTACTCCCAAGTCAAGACAAATTCATGGGTAATGTGCACAAGCTGCTAGGAATGTTTTTCCTTGCATGTTTCCAGTTTGCCCCTTCTGGGCTAGCATGCTTGCTGGGCAGAGGGAGGCAACTGCCTCAGGTTGCAGTAGTTTAATGGCAGCATAAACATGGCTGTTCTCCCTAAATAGCCAGCAGTTTTCAGGTGTGTTGGGAGATTCTGTTAACCTGCTGCCGGTGGTGATGTTTGAGTCAGCTCCCAGCCCAGTCACTTTCTGAACATTGAAAGGGGACACCATCTTGTCTTTTGACTTAGGCAGCAAAGTGTCTTGGGCCAGTTCTGCTTCTGGGTTCCTGTAGAATCCCAGTGATTCTGTACGGAATATGGCATTTGCGGAGGGCTGAATAAAGCCTTCTTCTGCTTCTAGAGAGGCCCCGCAGAATCCAATGGGAGCACCATTTGAGGTGTGGGGAGAGAAGAAAGCTTCACATGAAGATTCACATGATTCTACTGGGTAGACTCATGAATGCGCGCACACACACGCGCACACACACACAATTCTGGGTTCAGTGGCACCTGGACAAACTACACTTGCACTGCGCTCTCCTCTGGCAGTGAGCCCTAGTGGCCTTTCCTAACAGCAAGGACAGCACTTAAAATGGCACCAGTCAGCTAAATGTAGCTACCCCTTTAATCTCCCACGGTGTTCCAAGGAGACACTAATGCATTATGGGAAATAGGAACAGTGGCTAGATCTCTTGATCTGGCACTGCAGGGCGGGGGGAGAGAAAGAGGAGGGCCTAGGTCACCATCAGTAATGGGTCTTATTGGGCTCCTGGTGCTTCTCAAGGTTGCCAAGTGCTGATGCTATTTATTATTATTATTTATTAGATTTATATACCACCCTTAATCACAAAAACTCGCAATATGCCAGCCCTGCAATATGCAAAAAACTTCGCGATATGCCAGCACTGCTCCACTGCATTTTCTAAATGATGAGACTGGCTTTCTCACAAAGAATTTCCAGCACTTTACCAAACTGCGATTCCTAGGATTCTTTGGCCTGTTAGAGTGCTGCAGAATCAGTGTAGGCCTATAGCAGGCATAGGCAAACTCTGGCCCTCCAGATGTTTGGGACTACAATTCCCATCATCCCTAGCGACCAGGACCAGTGGTCAGGGATGATGGGAATTGTAGTCCCAAAACATCTGGAGGGCCGGAGTTTGCCTATGCCTGGCTTATAGCATACAAAGACTCAACATTTCCCTCCCTAGCATTAATCTATGAAAATTGTTGCAATACATTTGTCCAGGTCAGGCTCATGGGCTTTTCAAGTGATACTCATCTGTTCAGATATTCTTTGCTTTTTAAATATCAGGAATAAGTCTAAAATGTCATTTGCATTTTATTTCCCAAGAAACTCATTTCCTCTCTGAAATGTTTCTTTAAAAAAGAAATATTATTCACATCTACATTATTTGTACGATCCTAATTTTTTTTTAAAAAAAAAATCTATTTAAACAAACTGCTAAAGAAATGAGAAAATAACCCTTTCAAACAAAAGTCCACATTGAATCCCCAGTGGTGCATGTAGGACTTGATTGGCAATTTGATTATACCTTGACAGATAATGGGCTTTATTCAAAGCTAAGCATCCTTCAATTATCCATTATTCAAAGGCAAGCATCCTTCAATTATCTATTCAATCACCTCACCATTTTGATGATGTTTCGAACACACGTCCTCTGCAATACAAGTGGAACATACTGTGTGCATCTAGTCAGCTCAAGCTAATTGTGGTGCAGTTTGATCTTGTAATGGCATGACTAAGGCCTTACACTTCTTGAGAAATGCCTTCTCTTTGAGTCTTAAGTTTCTACTACTTCTTTCTTAGCCCTTGGGAATTGGATTTTCCTATGATCCTCAATGGCATCGTTTTGAGCCCGGAGACCATAAGAGGTGGAGGGGAATCACAGTCCCAATTTGAAGTTGATTGTGTTAGAGAACCAGCAATGGTTCTCATTCCAGAGCAGGACTCTCAAAATGTCTCACACTGGTGTAAACACACTAGAGCCACAATTGTAAGAAGCATAATGAATTATACAGCTAACGCACAGTCACATGATGACTATACAGAACATCATCTTATCCCTGCTTGTTGAAATCATGTCTTGCTGAACACTGACACCCCAATTTTAGAAGAATCTTTTACAAAGGTGGAATTAAAAAAAAAAAATGTCCATGTTAGGTTTAGAGCCTAGCATTTTTGTTTAAAGGTACAGAGACCTGGTTATTGGTATCTGTTGGTCCTTCTTCAAATCACTGACTGAAAGCTTTGCACATGCAAGACCAGGTCTATTGCTTATCACTGTTTCTTATTTAAAGTACACTATGACTAGCTTTGCCATTGCTCAGGATGAGGAGACATTGCTAAGAATAATTTCACCTTCAATGTGAAAACTAGCTTTTTAATTTTATTTTTTGCTTTTTCTGTGCTGTTTCCACCACAATAGTAATAGGTTTGTGCAAAAGAAATTCACCACATTTTCTACTTTGGCCTCAGCATGCATATTGTAATGTGAAAGGAAGGAGTTATTTAGAGTAAACTATCTGTGCAAAAATAAAATTGTGAATTAGGCCAACCCTCTCCCCAAAGACCTCAACTTTTAATTATGGATGTCCTTTTACCCTCTTAATAAGAGAGTTTCCATTAATGAGTAAAAGGCAACAGAGCCACTTTTTATGTTGCAAGTGTCTCCCACTTGCAATTCTATTAGAGCTGTAACATAAATTGTGCCCATGGAAGAGAATGTTAATTGGATTGCTCAACACCAAAGACATTAACTGGTGTTTGGCATTCACCAGCTTGGCGGCTTTCATCCCACATAAATGCTACACATCTCAGTTATAAAATGACTAGTAAGGCAGTGCAATCAATATCCTGTCAGATCTATTTAGATGTAGCAGTTCCAAAATAACTTGATGTGCTCAAAGGGGAAAAATAGATATGCAAATCATCCAGGAAATAATGTAAAAGCCAAAATCCTGGCCCCCTGTTGGAACAAGGTGAACACCACCAGTTCACCTCAGTTTATCACCGTTTTAGCAATATTTTACTGATGATTCTAACGGGACGCAGGTGGCGCTGTGGGTAAAACCTCAGCACCTAGGACTTGCCGATCGCATGGTTGGTGGTTCGAATCCCCATGGCGGGGTGAGCTCCCGTTGTTCGGTCCCAGCTGCTGCCCACCTAGCAGTTCGAAAGCACCTTTAAGTGCAAGTAGATAAATAGGGACCGCTTTATAGCGGGAAGGTAAACGGCGTTTCCGTGTGCTGCGCTGGTGCAGGCTCGCCAGAGCAGCTTTGTCACGCTGGCCACATGACCCGGAAGTGTCTGCAGACAGCGCTGGCTCCCGGCCTCTAGAGTGAGATGAGCGCACAACCCTAGAATCTGTCAAGACTGGCCCGTACAGGCAGGGGTACCTTTACTGATGATTCTGGCTGACAAATTTGAACAAATGTTGGGAGTGGAGGGAAGCAACAGAAATGGCAGGTGGGTAAGAATCCAGTGGAATGTTTAGCTTACCTTTCAAGGCACAGCTCTCCAGATTAAAAGAGCATAAAACAACTGAGTATTTTCTAATAGCTCCATCCCCAATTTAAAATCAGCAGCAGTTAAAAACTAATCAATGGCTACTAAACCTGATTACTATGTTTTACCTCCACTGTTAAAGACAGTATGCTTCTGAATTGTAGTTGCTGGGAACCTCAGGACAGGAGAGAGCTGTTGCACTGAGATCTTTCCCTTGTGGGCTTCCCTTGGGCTCCTGAACGGTCACTGTGAGAATAAGGTGATGAATTAGATGGACCTCTGACCTGCTCCAGCAGAGCCCTTCTTAGGTTCTTACTGGCAACACTTATGATTAAGTAGACTGTTACTGGAGTGAGAGGAAGCAAACTGCCCAAGCCCACTATTATATTGCAGATGAAACAATAATTTGTGACATTAAAAAAAAAAATTGCATGTTCATGTTGACCGCAAAGCAGACCTGAGTGGATACTTGCTGTCAAGACATTTCAATAAGTTCAGAAAGGTAAATTAATAGGAACAGTGGTACAATTACAAGAAGGAACGCTCTTCTTCCATGGTCTTTACAAATTTGATCATGAAAATCTGACACCATCATGTTCATTCACATAGGTACAGTTAACGTGGGTGCTGAGCTTGTCATTTAACCCCCAGCCAACTGTGCCCAAAGATTCCTACCAACATTTCACTGTTAAAAACAGCAGATTAGTTGCCTAACTCACCAACAACTGAACCGACAAGCTAAAGCAATCATTCCTCTGCATTCATTCACTCATTGGACATGACATTACAGGCAGATTTGGAAGGAAGGCAAAGGAATGGTGAACTGGGATGTTCCAAGGATGCAGTTTGTGGAATTTTTTAAATCTTTCTAGAAGAGTGATGAACGCCCACTTTATTCAGCGGATGTAGACCTAGAAAGTTTAGTATGCTTTAATATACAAATGAAATATCCCGTCACAATTCATGAATTGCACTCATACCTGTATGCAGATCAACATCCTACTACATTGGGCCAATTATTACTCATCTTGATTCAAAGAGCTCAGCATATTTTGATGCTACTAATTCATCAGTCTACTGTGGTCATTGTTTCCTTTGCCTGTTCAACATGGTTCATCTGTTGTGGGTTTGTCCTTAAAGTGTATCAGACCACCTACACTGGAATCAATTGTAACATGCAATTGAATGATAGCTTGCAAAATTGTTAACCGCAGCCACTTATGAAACAATATGGTATGCAATGAACATTTTGGGTGCTTGGGATTCGAGTGCAGCCATATACTGGTAGCTAGGCTAACTTATAGCTAGAGTGACGTGGGTAAGTTAAACTGGTTTGTTGTTTGTTTCAACAAAGTTATGAGAAAATGCTGACAAACAGTATTGCTTTAGTACACAGTAAACTTATTTCATTTCATGTATGATTTCTGCATTTGCTATATGACAATTCAAGATTGTTCAGTGTTTCTTTGAACTTGAAGCCTAGCTGGCCAATAACCTCTTTAGTATATTCAAAATATTCCACAATGAAACACTTACGTAATGGAAGTCACTGGGCATTCTAAGTATTGGGTTTCTTTTGGAGGGGTTGGGGTGTGGGTGTGGGTGTGGGTGTTGGTATTGTCCACTGTCATGCTGTTCTTTTGATACATGAACTATTGCAGACACATACTAAATTTTAAGTAAAAATCAAAAGGATTTAAAAATGGTGATGAGACTTTTTTCAAACCCATTGTAGTGCTTCTTCAGTTGAACTTGTAATTTCAATTTAAACAAATAACTGGAGTTGAATTACATCTCATTCTACACTATTTAGGTGTAAATATTGACAGAAAATAATAGAAGTTGTTTTACATCCCTAGATCTGAAAAAGAAAATGGTAGTGTTATTTACCCTCTTTAAGAAAACACTTTCTGAACCTATTTTTTTAATGACACCATTTTAACCTCTTCCTACTCCCCAATCATGAGAGGATTCAAATTCTTTTTTCATTTCCTTTTTGGTTATAGATTTACAGGAGAAGAACAATTCCAAACCATCAAATACTCGGATGCCATCATCTGTAAACATCAGTGCTGAACTAATACAAACCTGTATTTTCTTAAATCACGCAGTAGGGAGAGAAAAAATAAAGTAGATCAGATTTCATAGCTTGAAGCCCATGTTAGTGTTCTCCCTCATTTCTTTTTTATTTTATATTTGCTCACTTGCCTGGAAGTTATATTTGGGAATACAACCTCACACCTGCCTCATGCCAAAATACTGCACTGCAAGCGAGAAGGTAGGGAATACAGTATCAGGTCCAGGGTCTCAATGCCCCAGTCCTCTCTTTGGTCCTGAGGATCTCTCACCAGGCCACACTTCTCACTAGTCCTGCCCTGCACCCTTGTCAAATCCTTTTCCCTGGCTGAAATGTGTCTTTGAACCCTGATAACTGTGGGATGTTAGCATCCAAAATGCATACGTAAAGCATTAATGTTTGAAAGGGCTGTAGAGTCCTGGGATGCCATATACTCTGTAGCAGTTCCTTCATTTGGTTCAGTTATTAACAGTCTTGTGAGTCTTAACAGTTAGAGCAGCCGGCGTGTTGTTCTGTTGTACTGCAGTCTGCCTCAAGACTTGGAGTGCGGTCGTACCTTGGCTCCCGAACTCCTTGGGAGTCGGACGTTCCAGCTCCTGAATGATCGAAAACTGGAAGGGAGTGTTCCAGTTTCCGAACATTTTTTGGGAAGCCGAACGTCCGGTGCAGCTTCCACTATTGTTTCTGGTGCGCCTGCAGAATCGGGAACCAATTGGAAGCCACACCTTGGTTTCTGAACTTTTCGGCAGTCAAACGGACTTCCGGAATGGATTCTTTTTGACTTCCGAGATATGTCTGTATCAGTCAGTCTATAAACGTTAGTTAGTCTGTAACAGTTAAATCTATGTAAGATGTTTTAGGAACTGAAAGAAACTTCCACCTGCATTGTTTGTTTGTGTGTGTGTGTGTGTGTGTGTGTGTAATATCTGCAACTGCAAATACACTGAGTAAAAATTATGTTTTCTAAACTTTCAATTTGCATAGTTTTTACTATGCAGTTGGGAACTACAATCTAATTACTGCAATAACTGCTTCCCTTGGTGGAATGTAGAGAACTCTCTGTGTAGTAGGGTTGCCATGTTTTAAAAAAATGGAAATCTGGCCATGAAAATCAAGTTTTTGAGCTACTTTTAAGAAAATTCATCAAAATTTACACTTCCAGCATGGGTGAGTTGCCATACGTCTGGATTTCCCCAGACATTTCAGCAATTTCAGCCTGGACACTGCTTCTGACGGCTGAATCCTGGCTATTTCTGGGAAATTCCAGAAGTATGGGCAACCCCAGTGCTTTTTTTCTAGAAAAAAAAGTTTGGGGTGCTCTCATTTTCCTATTCATATTGAAATACTGCCCCTCAATGAGGCCAAACTTAGATCCACAAAATGTTTAGGGGTATGTGTACCCCTGTATCCCCCCCCAGAAAAAAAGCACTGGGCAACCCTAGTATGTAGAAACCTCAGCTTCTGTGCAAGTCAGATGTAGCCTGCTGTACAAAAGGTCAGAGCTACACCTCTTATTCCACACAGCTTTTGGCTGTAAGGGATAAGTAATTGTACGAGACTAAGATCTGCAGTGACGGTAACATTTTAGCCTGTTGGAAGCAGTTGCAATAAGTCATATGACATATCAGGCATACAAAGTCACTTTACTATTTAGCAAATCAACACAGAAGCCTGAATTGCATTCTTAGGAGCATAGCTAGATCAAAATAATAATCCTCCCACACTGACCCTAAAGGGTGACTCCTGCCGTCCATGGCATGACATTGTTGTGATATTTGTTTTGTGTTGCTGATTGTTCTATTTGTTGAGGTCTCTAAGGTTGTGTCGTGATTTTATATTTCACATTTGCTAGCTGCCTCATGAATCACAAGGATCAAGAGGCCAGGTATAAATTATCTGATCCAGGACAACCACCCTTGTGAATGCTCTAGCTTGAGAAATGTAATCTTGCTTAATTTCAGCAAATGATGGCTAACAATAATAATAATATAATAATAATTTATTATTTATACCCCGCCCATCTGGCTGGGCTTCCCCAGCCACTCTGGGCGGCTTCCAACAAAATATTAAAATACAATAGTCTATTAAACATTAAAAGCTTCCCTAAACAGGGCTGCCTTCAGATGTCTTCTAAAAGTCTGGTAGGTGTTGTTCTCTTTGACATCTGGTGGAAGGGCATTCCACAGGGTGGGTGCCACTACCAAGAAAGCCCTCTGCCTGGTTCCCCATAACTTGGCAAACCTGCAGTCTCTGTTCAAAGGCAACAGTGGGGACCAAAATGACTCTTGATGGGCTGAAAGCCCAGTTCCTATTGGTGTGCAGTTGTTTTGTGGGTCAAGATGATGGGAATAAGTTAGATTAGGCAAGGTTTCAAGTTTTTTGGAAATGCTTTCTCATGCTGCATTGAATCCCGTTATCCGCCTCTTTACATATGCACCTGTCATTGGTCTGCCTTCAAGGGAGGGGGGAGAGACAGGAACGTATAGATAGCCTCCTCCTTCGTTGAGCAGCTGCACCTCGTCAGAGCCTGGGGAAGGCAATCCTTCAGGAGAAACTGATGACGAGAGAAGGTGGGGTGGATGCAAAGGCTCAGTCGGGCTGCGATGAGCCACGACACCCCTCCCAGGGAGATGGACATGCCTCTTCCATCGCATAGTTTTCACCAGGGAATTGCATGTAAGGAAAAGAGGCAGAGAGGGCGTTTTCCTGGGCTTTTATGCTGGAGGGCAAACAGGAAGAAGGCACTTCTGGAATCTGCTAGTGATTGAGGCAGACATGGATTTTGGATCTCTGCACTGTACATAGTTTTTGCACTCAATAAAACCTGTAAAAGACAGGCTGGAGTCCTGGCTGTTATCTTCGTGAGCAACCACACACTCACCTCACAGCACCTATTGGTGCCTTTAGATCAGGGATGAGAAACCTGTGGCCCTCCAGATGCTACTGGACTACAACTCCCATCATTCCTGGCCATTGGCTATTCTAGCTAGGGCGGATGAGAGGTGGAGTCCAACACCATTTGGAGATCATCTACAGAGTCTCTCCTCTGAGTGTTCCTACATAGTGAAGTATGGCTACAAGAAAAAGTGCATCTTCAGTAGTGCCCCCGCTTGCTAGAATGTTCTCCTAAGGAGGACTTGCCTGGCTCAGCACCTACTTTAGTGTTTTTTCAGTGCAGGACAAAGAGTTCCCTTCAGTTCTCCCAGGCCTTTTAACACCATTTGATACATCATTATTTAACATTATTTATTTTGGTCACAGCTAGTAAATGCTTTGCTTCTTGCAAGGGAGATTGAGCTCTGTTGCAGATCATGCATGTTATTTTTACTAATATATCAATTGGTATGCACAATTCCCCCCTAATATATGCATTTCGGTACATGGTATTGTTTGGAGAACTGGATTGCAGAACTGGGAGAAAGGCAAATTTGCAAGGCTCGTTGTGTTTCGTTTTGCTTATTGGTTTGAGAAGTGCAAATTAGGTGGTTCCTTATTCAAATACAAGCAGGATTGAATTTCTCCTCTAGCCCTAATGGTAAAGGACACCTGACAGTTAAGTCCAGATGCAGGATTGTGGTGCTCATCTCGCTTTACATGTGGCCAGCATGACTAAGTCGCTTCTGGTGAAACCAGAGTAGTGCACAGAAACACCGTTTACCTCCCACCAGAGTGGTACCTATTTATCTACTTGCATTTTTGGCATGTTTTCGAACTGCTAGGAGCTGGGACTGAGCAATGGGAGCTCACCCCATTGCACGGATTCGAACCGCCAACCTTCTGATCGGCAAGCCCAAGAGGCTCAGTGGTTTAGACCACAGCGCCACCCACGTCCTATCTGCGTGCAACTGGTAATCAGAGGCTTACTGGCTCGACTAGTGAAGGCAGAATATAGAATTTAAGAGCACAGGAAATTGGTTGTCTTAAATATAATGAATTGTGGACATCTTTAAGCTTTCCTACTGTATCAGATGTGGGAGAGCAACACAGAGCATTCCTATTCTAGTCTGTTTGTGAAAAAGCACCTTGACCCATAGCCATCAATAACTGCAACACTCCCTCACTTTCTACCTCTCCCTATGCTCTCACTTAAATCAGTGGAGCAGACTGGGCTTGCTTTCAAAGAATTTCTTCGTGTCGGGTTCATTATTTTCTTTAATTGATACATTCTGATATTGCTCCTGTCAAGCAACTGCGCGCTTGCCAGAGTAATTACTCATTACTGACAAATAGCAAAGCAACTCATTGTCAGTATATAAGTACATGCATCAGTGCTGTTTGTCGTGTTAAAATTACATTTAGAGCTGAAAGAGGAGGGCTTGCACCTCAAGCGACTTGCAGTTTCTATTATTATTATTATTATTATTATTATTATTATTATTATTATTATTATCTGTCAAGCCATTATGATTTAGACAGCACAAGTTGAGCTTTGTCTTCTCCATCAAGCAATAAGCGATTTCTTTATATCCCAGGTAATGAGACCCAAGAGACTAGGCTTGGATCCAGGTTGAATCTTGCAGGCTATAGCACTGAACAATTAATTTAACAGTGCTGTGCTCCTTCAATAGAAGGCCTTTTATGGCCTGGGAACTGGGCATTGCGCTACAGTGCGATGCATTGTTGAAGAAGTGGAGCTCAGCTGGGCACTGAGAAATTATTTTAGCATTACCAGACATCTTTCATATGCTAAATGAAGCCCCATGGAAAAATAAGGATGGTGCAACTCACATGTGGCTTGCAATTAGGCCGGCACATGATGACGGCTTGGTATTTTGTCTTTAGCCAGCTTGTACAATCAGCTTCTATATGATGAATACCACCCAGCCCAATCCAGATCCTTCAGGTAGCCAGTTCCATTTATAAACCTGGAGGCATCAATCGGCTCAAAGTAAACACACTGTCAGGTCCTGTCCTTCAAGCCCATTTGTTTTCGCTATTTGAGCTGCACCATCTATCTTCTGGTATCTCTCTGTTCCATTCCCTGAAGATGCTCCCTTACTACATAGAAGCTTATCCTCTTGCAATTAGGAATTAATGGCTATTTTTATTTTCTCCAAAGCCTTGAATCATGGGAATGCTTCAAGTTTGGACAAATCAGTTTCCCATAACAAGTGGTAATAATTTGCTGGTTCTTTGATGTTAAACAGTACTGCCCGTTCAGTTCCAAATATGTGATTTATAAATATATACAAATCCTTGACACTCAGGTGGCAGATCTGGCAGGGAACAAAACAGACCATTTATTTAAAGAAGTTAGATAAGCAGAGGGCATTTTATACAACTGTCCTGTCGTTTTAGACTGAAATCTGATGTACTTAGGGGGCTTGCTGCCAGGTATAAGGGCATTGCATGGCACTGCAGGTTACATGTTACAATTTTATTGTCGGGATTAGAAAGGAATCGCTAGGGGCATATATTTGTTTGGGAAGGAATGAGAAAAGACCCTTCATTCCTTTTACTTCTTATCATGAGCCAAATACCACCAACAAAAATGCATCCCATAGAGTGCACTTGACAGCTTCATAGCACCTCCATTGTTCCAGTTTTAATTCCCCTAGACTAGGGGTGGTGGGCCAAATTGATTCAGTTCACATTTCAAGGCAAACCTACCAAATGCATCTTTTCAAAAAGATACGTAAAGTGAAACACAGCCACCCTTCAGAAATGGGCACGTCTCCGAATTTTGCAATGCCCTTATCCAGACAAGTAATGTGTACAAAAATGCAGGCAGAAGTGAAAACAAAAATAAAAATAAAAAATGAATAAAGTCAAGGTCTAAATGAACATAATATCTTTCTATTACATAGGTATACAGCCAGGTATTCTAGAACAGCTTTATGCACTATTTCACATTACATTTGTATTTTAATGTTGTAAAAGCACAATTCAGTACAGTCTAATGGCTATCAGCCATAGATCCCTTTTCTCCAAAAAGTTTCTAAATTTCTATATACCTATGTGATAGAAATATATTACCTGAGGCATTTTTGTTAGGGATTGTAGGGAAAGACCTGCCAAAAAAGTTGAAAAACATCTACATGTACGCGACAACGGCTGTGAGAGTTCTGGTAGCACAAGGATGGAAGACTGAAGAAACCCCAACTAAAGAATGATGGCCAGAAAAATTGATGGACTATGCAGAACTGGCAAAATTGACATATAAGTTGCGGGACAAAGATAACTGTGACTTTAAGGATGAATGGGAACCCTTTACAAAGTATTTGAAGATGCAACAAAGCGAACTGGACTCCTTGGCAGGTTTTGAATAAACATTCACAATTTTTTTACTGATAATAATTAGCTTAACAGTTTGAAGATCTATACAACTCTGTAACATGCAGAAAATAGTGTTATTGGAGAAACCAAAGACTGGAACTGAGGGAAGTCGGGGGGTGGGGTGGGAGGATGGGTTCTGTGGGGGGGAGGGGGGAGGAAAAATGGGGGGAAATAAGGATATGTTTTTTGGAAAATATGTTTTGTTATAACTTTGAATAAATAAATAAATAAATAAATAAATAAATAAATAAATAAATAAATAAATAAATATTACATTCATTTAGACCTCAATTTTATTCCTCTACACTTATTAAAATAACATACAGCAGTGCATTGTATTTGGGAAAATTGCTTGCAAAATGTATATATGAGTCAAAACTACATACAAAAATACGTTTGTTAGAAGAAATGCTGATGCATTTTCATGAGGATTTTTTTTAAAAAAATTGCAAATAGTTGCAGCAACATGAAAAACTGGGTGCAGATCAAAACACAACTGTCAATTCGATTATCCACTTGTATGAATTTTGCGATTTAGTTTTGTTTAAAAAAACTACACAAAAGAAAGTTTCTGGGGGAAATTCATATATCATCTATTTGGATGGACAAATGTGTATAAAATGTTTACAAAATGCAAACCATTTGAACAATTTTTTGCTTTTAATAAAAAAATGCACACAAAAATGGGACTAAGGGAATGCAAAACTGTCAAGGAATGAGAAAAGACTGATCTGTACAATTCTAGACTGTGTCTTTTCTTTTTGTACAGTACAGAATAGAAAGAAATCATCCTGAAGTTCTGATACATTATTATTTCAGCTCTTTGCCATCTATTAGTTTTAAGGGAGCACAAACATCACATCATTTTTATTTGTGGCTTGCAATGAATAGGCTAGCCTAATATTTTTCTATTTTAATTCATATTCCAAGGCTGCTCTCCATACTTGAGCTAGCTCTTCTGTAGATTGCTTTATATCTATTTTATTGCAGTGTTTTCAAAGGTTTAACATATTTTAGAAATATGGATGTGAAGTACAACCAAAGCACCGCTAAAAATAATCTAAAATATTGATGTGCTTTTCACATGGCTTAACTTAACCATGCTCTCAGGATTCTTTGCAAATGTGGTCATGAATGAACTGTCACCTCTTTAACATCTCCATTCTTAGACTTACGGTCTGTCAGATGGGAAGCAGAATAAATGTTCTCTTATCTGTTCTGTCTGAAGAATTATTAAGATGCTCAGAAAAGCCCAAAGCAACAACCAAGACCTTTAACCCTTCTAATAAGTCGCATCCTAGAATCAGCTCCAGCAGCTGGTGTGAAAATGGGAGGGGGGTATTATTTGGGAAAGGACTCATGCAAAGTAGAACTCTTTGCATTTTTCTATTTCTTTACAAATTTGAACCAACCAGTATTAAGCTCTTCAGTTCCTTTATATGTACTCAGAAATATATTTGACTCCCAAGTAAGCATGCTAATGATCTTGCCTAGATGTTTAACTTTGAGTTCATTGTATCCATTCCCTTATAAATTCTGCAACGTCTGCCCACAAGACTGGAAAAAAGAAAATACGAAAAGGTACTTAACTCTCTAGCATTGTCCTAAAAATAATTGACTGGGCTCAAAGAATGCCAAGCTATCACTGGCAAACCTCTAAGCCAGTGATAGGGAGCCTTTGGACAGAAGCAGGCAAGCCAAAGAATTGCTTGTTTCCCCCAGGTGATGATTCCTGGTGTGATAGGCAGCTGTAGCTGCCATTTTCTAGCCTGCTTCACCCCCAGGTTTTCTTTCTTACTTACTTTCAAAAAGACTAGAGAAGGCAAAAGTTGGGAAGAGAAAATGGCACCAATTCCAGGAGGAGCAGAACAGCCATGGCTGCCATCTCCCTCCCAACATGTTCATAAATCACTCACTGTTAGCAGGGTGCCACCATGAGACTAGAACGAGAGGCCCGCCTGCCTCTCTCTGAGAATGTAGTGCCCAACGAGGGACCAATCTTCACATGCTCACAGACTGCATTGTGATTTGTCATGGGTGGCCATAGTCTCCGCCCTCCCTATCCTCTTCTTTAATTCAGCCTGCTCCTCTAAATAGACTGCCGAGTAGCAGGTGGCTATTACAGAAAAAGGAAGTGGAGAAGACCAAGTTGTCAGTCTGGAGGTACCAGCTACCCTAGAAAAATGCTAAAGTATCAGGTGCTGAATTTATGTGTTTACTTTGTTTCTTCCCTGAAGACATAAACTGGGGCACTGCTCATAGTGATAGCTTAGGAGTTTAAAATGGCAGATTGGCTGATTTAAGAAGACTGATAAAAACAAGTTGGAGAGTAAAGATTGCACTCTCTGCAACTGAAAATAGAAGATGTATACCTGAAGGAGCGTCTCCACTCCCATTGTTCAGCCCAGACACTGAGGTCAAACACCAAGGGTCTTCTGGCAGTTCCCTGTCTATGAGAAGTGAAGCTCCAGGGAACCACACAGAGAGCCTTCTCAGTAGTGGCATCTGCCCTATGGAATGCCCTCCCATCAGGTGTCAAGGAGATGAGTAACTATGTAACCTTTAGAAGACATCTGAAGGCAGCCCTATATAGGAAAGGTTTTAATGTGTAATGTTTTATTATGTTTTGTCTATGTTGGGAGCTGCCCATAGTGGCTGGGGCAACCCCATCAGATGGGAAGGATACAAATAATAATATTATTATTATTATTTATTATTAAGCATTGTGGAAGACAGAGATGACATAAAATTCTTCCAGGGTGGTGTTCCAGTTTCCCTCATTGAAAAACCTCCAGCTGTTGGACATCCGGCTAGTGTTCAGGGATGATGGGAGTTGAGAGTCCAAAAACATCTGGAGGGCTGCAGATTTCACATCCATGCAACAGGGATAGAGTGTTCCTCAGTACACCAAACTGGCCATTTAATTTTCTTCTACCATTAATTAGGTGTCCAAACCTTCATCAGTTGTTTTTTTCAAAAAGGAAGAGATAGTTCTATAGCAATTTGGACTGACCATCACAAGACTATAGTCTGTCCAGATAAATACACACAAACACAGACACACAAACACACCACCATAGTTACAGTCACTATCCTGCAGTAGACAATACAGCGGGTGTAAACTTGGAATTTCTGCTATTGATCTGCTTGTTAGACTTCATGAAGAGAAAAATCCGAAGCTTCAAAAAAGACACTTGAGCTGAAGGATCATGCTCAAAAATGTGTCTCAGTGCATTTGTATTCCAGCTCTACTCTGATACAAAGAGGCAGCTGCTGGTGAAAGGTAAGTAGGTTGTCAAGTTTCTTCTTAAATCGATGCTTGTCAAAAAGGAAATCCTTATTTACAGTCCAGTCCACAATAATCCCGAAGGCAGCAGGTAAGGCTGGAGAACTTCAGGATCTCCTCAACCAAGACAAGCCAAAGAAAATATTCCTAGCTTCCATAGTGGAGCAGGCATGTGGCCTCCAACCTGGGTGGACCAGGGAGGTGGCCAATGTTGGAGAAAGCAGATAGGGTTCAGTCCCCTACAAATATCTGCCTATTCAAGACAAAACAGAATGGTACTGGGGATTTGGGTATGGGAGATCGTTTTCACTAATACCACCCCAAAATTCAGGAGCACATACATACACAAATACAACTTAGCTGAGCCTCTGACAGGCAGCAACCAATCCTGTAGCAGGGGTCAGCAAACTTTTTCAGCAGGGGGCTGGTCCACTGTCCCTCAGACCTTGTGGGGGGCCAGACTATATTTTGAAAAAAAATATGAACGAATTTCTATGCCCCACAAATAACCCAGAGATGCATTTTAAATAAAAGCACACATTATACTCATGTAAAAGCATGCTGATTCCTGGACCATCCACAGACCAGATTTAGAAGGCGATTGGGCCAGATCTGGCCCCCGGGGCTTAGTTTGCCTACCCATGCTGTAGAGCGAAGGAATTGAAATGTAGAGAAACACATTCTATTAAACCTTAACACTGCTAGGCAGTGGAATGCACCAAACAGCATCAAAAGTAGAAGTTGGTTATTATCATTTCTGTGTTACCATGTGATCAGCACATTCTGATGTTGGTACTTGGAATCCCTGCCCCCTTGTTCATATTTCCTCCCCTTCCCTGAAGACAGAAACCTATGGGGAACCTCTGGCCCTCCAGATGTTGATGAACTGCAACTTCCCTCAACCCTGCCCATGTTTGCTGGGGTGCTGTGGGTTCAGCAACATCTGGAAGGTCAAACTTCCCCCACACCTGTTCTAAGGACAACCATGGTTTAGTGGTAAAGCACACTCTTTGCATCTCCAAGCAGAGTGGAGAATGTCTCTTCTCTGAAACCCTTGAGAGCTTCTGTGAGTTGGTGTAGACAACATTGATTTAGTCTAAGATATGTTTCTAGGTTCCTCTTAACCCTTCCCTTTTCTTCCCAACTCTGCAGAGATGAGCTGCAATATTACTATTATGCCACCCTGTGTTGACACGGGCTGCATCTACACAGCTATAAAAAATGTTCTGGAAATACTCTGGGGGAAAATGTTTTATTTATTTTTATTTTTATTTTTTTATTAGCAATTTCAACATAACAAATTATCAAACCATATAATCGCATACATTATTTTCCCCTTTCCCCCTCCCTTCCATCCCTTCCCCCCTCCCCTCCCCCACCAAAGACTTCCCTCAGCTCCTCTCTATGATTTCTCAGCACATGTTTTTCTCTGCATGATATAAAATTGTACATATCCTTACATTATCTGTCTAACATGTTATCAAGCAATAAATTTGTGTATGTTTATTCAAAACCTTCCAAGGAGTCCAGTTCATTTTGTTGTCTTTTTAAATAACTTGTAAAAAGCTCCCATTTCTCCTTAAAGCCACAGTTGTCCTTGTCCCACAATTTATGTCAGTTTAGCCAACTCTGCATAACTCATCAATTTTTCTTGCCACTGTTCTTTCGTTGGGATTTCCTCATTCTTCCATCCTTGTGCTATCAAGACTCTTGCTACTGTTGTAGCATACATAAATAAGTTCTTTGTTTTTCTTGACAGGTCTTGTCCTACAATCCCTAACAAAAATGCTTCCAGGTTTTTTTACAAATGTCATTTTAAACATTTTTTTTCCCAATTCATTGTATATCATTTCCCTCCAAAAATTATTTTCTTTACATTCCCACGTTTTAAAACATTTTAAAACTCATAATGGAAAATTTCACAGTTCTGATTTCAGCTCTACAGCTGGTGTTACAGCATTATAACACATTTATAACTTTTTTTTGAAAAAAAACTAATGTAGCTGAGTCCATGGGCTGTAGCCTGCAGCAGAAGAGGGAGGGAAGAGAATGAGCTGCCTAAATTTACTACCACCATGTGAATACCTTTATTCTCCTGCTTGGATGCACTAAAACAATCCTTTGTGTTCTACGACTTTCTTGCCTCTTATAGTGTTCCTTAGTGTCCCAGCCAGCTCAAAATACTGGGTGGTGTGGTAAGCCAACTAGACATAGGATGAAAATCAAGGCATCCGAAAATTTATATTTTACTGAATGATGAAAATATTGTGGATACACACACAGAGTCCCCTGCAAACTCTCCACCATGGTTTCCTTCCTCTGATTTCAGCTCTTTTCCTCCTGATTGTCATGCTAAAGTTGTTCAGTGGAATCCCTGATTTGGATGAATTCTTTCCATCACAAGAATGAGTTTCAAAGCTTTACTGCAGAACAATCTTAAATACTAGGTAAAAAGTAAAGGTACCCCTGCCCGTACGGGCCAGTCGTGTCCGACTCTAGGGTTGCGTGCTCATCTCGCTCTAGAGGCCGTGAGCTGGCGCTGTCCGAAGACACTTCCGGGTCACGTGGCCAGCGTGACGAAGCTGCTCTGGTGAGCCTGCACCAGCGCAGCACACGGAAACGCCGTTTACCTTCCCGCTATAAAGCGGTCCCTATTTATCTACTTGCACTTAAGGGTGCTTTCGAACTGCTAGGTGGGCAGGAGCTGGGACCGAACGACGGGAGCTCAGCCCGCCGTGGGGATTCGAACCGCTGACCATACGATCGGCAAGTCTTAGGCACTGAAGTTTTACCCACAGCGCCACCCACGTCCCACGTTAAATACTAGTTACAATAAAATCAACATTAAAAGCAGTGCGGTTCCCTCCTTTAGGCAGTTCAGTAAACTATCCTCTTTGTGGTCCCAGAGGGAGATTCCAAGTTTCTTCATCATTGTAGAACTTTTCTTCAACTTCTGCTGCTGCTGCTAGCCATCTCCAACCAAGCACACATAGGCTTCTAATGTCTCGGCTTCCTGCAGTGAGAGCTCTGCAGCTCATGTTTCCAGAGATGAGTCATCAGGTAGCTTATCTCACTCTAATGGAAAAAAAATACCAGCCTTCTCTGACACTTTTGCCAGAGTGGAACCTTTTTTGCCTAAGCCAAACATCCTATTGCAACATTTAAAATACAATGCATTCAAACACAGCATTTTAGGTATACAGTTGTACCTTGGGTTACATACGCTTCAGGTTACATATGCTTCAGGTTACAGACTCCGCTAACCCAGAAATAGTGCTTCAGGTTAAGAACTTTGCTTCAGGATGAGAACAGAAATCGTGCTCCGGCGGCATGGCAGCAGCGGGAGGCCCCATTAGCTAAAGTGGTGCTTCAGGTTAAAAACAGTTTCAGGTTAAGAACGGACCTCCAGAATGAATTAAGTACTTAACCCAAGGTACCACTGTACTGAACTTATAATTTTAACATGCCAGCCCCAACTTCCCCTCCCAATTGTTGAGCCAACCAGAAGAGTGGCAGAGTTTTGCCAAATTTCTGTTTCTCTAAATAACTAGGTTTCACGTTTCTGTTTCTTGGGCTGACCTTTTGAACCACCAGTGTGTGTGTGTGTGTGACCTTTGAAAAACAATTTAACCTCTACAGCATTCAAGATTCACTATACCTATACTTAGTACAAGTAAATGATTTATCTGCATTATAGTGGAGCGAGGCTGAGCTCATTAACATAGGTAATAGACTTAATGCTCCAAGGCAGAAGTGTCAAGAAAGTGTGGCCACTTATGCATCACCAAGAAAAGGACATTGGTTTGCATAAAATTTGCATACACAGATTTATGGGTGATACCCAGTGTTAATCAACAGACCTACTCTGAGCATAACTTAATTTGATATCCTCCTCCATGTATAGATGCAAGATTAGAAGAAATTCATATACTTTATTTAACTGCATCTTGCCATGGTGCCAAAGACCAGGTGACCTCAATAATATTAATAGCAACAGCAACAACAACAACAATTTTATTATTTGTACACCCCCCCCCCCCAGTCTCCTGTCCAGATATTTATAACAATTGACAGACAATTTCACAGCCCCTGCTCTCTCTTCTGATGATTATTTCTCTTTAAACCAAACTTGGATTAGACCAGAGGCCATGACAACCACAAATCTATATGGTTTTAAAAGAGGATTAGACAACTTCATTGAGGATAAGGTCCTCAATGGCTGCTAGTACTGAGGGGGACGCGGGTGGCAATGTGGTCTAAACCACTGAATCTCTTGGGTTTGTGGATTGGAAGGTCGTCAGTTCGAATCCACACAACGGGGTGAGCTCCTGTTGCTTTGTCCTGGCTCCTACCAACCAAGCAGCTCAAAAGCACACCAAGATGAGTAAATAGGTACCCTTGCAGCAGGGAGATAAACAGCATTTCCGTGCACTCTGGCACTCGTCACAGTCCTCCGTGCACCAGAAGCGGTTTAGTCATGCTGGCCACATGACCCGGAAAGCTGTCTGCAGACAAGCGCCAGCTTCCTTGGCCTGAAACAGAGATAAGTGCCGCACCACAAAGTGAAATTCGACTGGACTTAACTCTCCATGGGTCCTTTACCTTTACCTTACTACTATTGGCTATTTTCTTCCTCCACTGTCAGAGACGATATACCTCAGCTGCTGAGAATCACAAATGGAGAAAGTCCTGTTGCACTCAGGTCCTGTTTGTGGGCTTGCTAAGGCACTGAGCTGCCCACTGTGAGAATGGGGTGCAGGACTAGATGAGCCTTTAGCACAATACAGTAGCTTTCCCCTTGTGTTCTTAACTCTTCAGATAGAGATCACCTTAGACAGCCCTTCTAATAGAAGCCGAACTTCCAGGTGTCCCTATTTTCCAGGGACTGCCCTGGATTTACAGAAGCCATCCCGGTTTCTGTTTTGATCCCGGAACATCCTGCTTTTCCTTAGGACATCTGTATTTTCATTGGAGAAATGTTGGAGGGTATGGCGTTATGTGGCCCCTGAGCCAAGGAGGAAAGTAACTATACAACCTTTAGAAGACAACTGAAGGCAGCCATGTATAGGGAAGGTTTTTAAAAAATATTTATCGTTTTATTATGTTTTTATATACAGTATGAGTGGCTGGGGCAACACAGTCAGATGTGCAGGGTAGAAATAATAAAATTATTATTATTATTATTATTATTATTATTATTATTATTACTGAATACGAATCCCTATTTTCATTGGAGAAATGTTGGGCATGTGGAAGGCTGTCCTTTGTAAAACAGGACACTTTGCATGTCCATCCTTGTTCTTAATGCACAAATAAGCAAAATCCTCAAAAGTCCTTGAAGCTAAAGTATAATTTATAAAGCCTGTGTTTGGCAGGGGTTGGGGGGGATGACTTGTCACTGAGGCCTTTTAGAGAGAGAATTTCCCCCACCCTACCCTTAAAGCCTTAATATTTGATTATAATGGCATGCTTAGCCTTGCGGGTACAATAGCAATAATTAAAACACATAGTGACAAACACTAAAACAAAGAGGCAGATTAGTCACGAAGTAACCACAAGGAGAAAAAGAAAAGAACATTAATGCTTAGTCCCTGAAGGTCTGGTTCAGTGAAAAAAAGAAAAAAGACAGAGCTAGAGAAAGAATGAGATAAGGATAGTACGGTCATAATTACGAAGCAACCTAGTTCTTTGGAAGTTACAAGACTCAATATGGGTTTTTCTACTGTGCCTGCATTTTGCACACGCTTTTTATGGCATGAAAGGCCGACCATTCCTTGTAAGAGAATTAACCTTAGGCAGAGAGAGAGAGAGAGAGAGAGAGAGAGAGAGAGAGAGAGAGAGAGAGAGAGAGAAATCCCTGGCAAGGCTATTTCTAGATGATCAGGCTTTTGTCATGAAGTTCGGCTTTGAAAAACATCAAAGCAAACGGTAATATAATTTAAGGAGGAGGGAAGGATGATTAAATCTTACATAACTTACAAGAAAGATTCTGCTTTTTCATCAACATTATAATGAACACTTTTTAAAAAAATAGTTGAACCTGGGAGTGTTTAGCTAGTTTCACACTGTACTACTTTGAGAACACTATCCTGCTGTTGCTTGTGGCATGATAAAGAACTTGGGCATGAGTAATAACAAGGATGGCATCCTAAGGTTTATTTTTCATTCTAATCCCAATATCTGGGCAACACCATGTCAACTATTCTTGCTTTCAGGTAAAAAAAAAAAAAATGTGGCTATAGTTTTCAGACAGAAATCTGCAGACATGTGGTTGGTAGTAGATTCTCTATTACATTTCTAATAAACAAAGAAACCTTATACCATGGGAAGAGAAAATACAATGCACAGGCTATTTCCCCACTGTTTTGGGCATTCACCATAGTGCTTATCTTAAATACAGCCTGCTTTGGTTATTTTATCTGGCCCTCTGTATTCTAGGTAAAGGTAAAGGGACCCCTGACCGACTCTGGGGTTGCGGCACTCATCTCGCTTTATTGGACGAGGGAGCCGGCGTACAGCTTCCGGGTCATGTGGCCAGCATGACTAAGCCGCTTCTGGCGAACCAGAGCAGTGCACAGAAACGCCGTTTACCTTCCCATCTATTTATCTACTTGCACTTTGACGTGCTTATGACCTGCTAGGTTGGCAGGAGCTGGGACTGAGCAACGGGAGCTTACCCTGATCGGCAAGTCCTACTGGAAGTCAAAAGACTTTACTCCATATATCGTAGGCAATAGGGATGGATGGAACAGCCTAAGACTTCCATGCCATTTCCAGTGGCACTCAGTCATACATCCATGCCATCTCTTTGTTGAAAACTTCCTGAAGAAATGCATGGAAATTCTGCATGTACACTGCACACATTTCCTACATTCTTCTACATGTGCATTTTCCATTGCATTTCCCACACACCCATTTTAAAAATATAAACTACATATTTTGTGTGTGTGTGTGTGCACTTTTGGGGACTGAAACTGAATTACACCATCTGGAGAAGGACCTAGTCCAGCTGATACATGTGTTCTGATTTGTGAGCAAGTTCAGATATGCACGATTGGATTAGGTAAAGGTAAAGGGACCCCTGACCATTAGGTCTAGTCATGGCCGACTCTGGGGTTGCGGCGCTCATCTAGCTTTACTGCCCGAGGGAGCCAGCGTACAGCTTCCAGATCATGTGGCCAGCATGACTAAGCCGCTTCTGGCGAACCAGAGCAGCTCACGGAAACGTCGTTTACCTTCCTGCTGGAGCGGTACCTATTTATCTACTTGCACTTTGACGTGCTTTCGAACTGCTAGGTTGGCAGGAGCAGGGACCGAGCAATGGGAGCTCACCCCGTCGCGGGGATTTGAACCGCTGATCTTCTGATTGGCAAGTCCTAGGCTCTGTGGTTTAACCCACAGCGCCACCCGCGTCCCTTTTATGATTTGATTGGTCCACTGTAAAAAGGGGGGGCAAAAGAACACTGTAAAAAAGGGGGGCAAAAGAACACAGTAGCTACCAGAATGACATCCACATCCACAGCCCTCCCCCTTCCCCTATTCTACACCATGACAAGGAGCAAGGAAACCGAATCCTAATTGTTACCTCACTTGAGAAAGAGGAGCATTTCAGGGAGAGATTGATAACAAAGGGTTCCGCTGGTTATTTTCTTTTAAATATTTTATTTTATTGAATATATATTATTTTCTTCTCTTGTATTAAAATTAATACCATGTTCTTTCCCATGCCTCCTTTAAAGAAATAAATTGCCGTGGTTTGTCATTATGACAATGAAATGAAATTCTAACTCTGTCCAAGAGCCATAATCGCTTTGGGGAATTTGCTCATTAGCACAGGTACCTATATTTTGAGGACCGCAGGATTATGTTTCAATCTCAACCACTTGCAAAAAAGAGTTTTAATCCTTCTCAATTCTTTAAGTAGAGGTAGCTTCCCATGCAGTGTGGGCACACTCAATCAATGCTATCAATGACCCCTCTTCATAATATTCAAACTTCACAAGCCGTCATATAAGAGTTCAATTTATGGAGATAAATGAAAAGCTGCTCCAGACACCATGAAGGCAAATGCAAGAGGATTGAAGGAACTCATTAAGCACTGGCTACGCTGTGGCAGAACATGATAGGAAGCTGTGAAAAAAGTACAGCAATGGAAACTAATTCCAAGCCAATTTGGTTATTCTACTTCCACCTTCTTCCTAGCTTGCTGTTTCCAGTACTGTCGTCTGGATTAGATTATGCACAATGAACATCATTTCACTTATAGACCACAATGAGGGAAATCTCATTCCTCCTAGCTGAAATTGTGAAGTAATAAGCAGGAACTGAGAGTTACAAGTGCCTGAGGGACTTTGGTATAATTGTAAAAGTTTTCTTTCTCGGCACACTGAAAAACTCCCCACTTACTTAACTCTTTGAAGTATATTTCTCCCCATATTCCTAAAGTACTTTTCACTTTATTAACACAATAACAAAAGAATAGCCTGCTAGGTCAGGCCAATGGCCCATCCAATCCAGCACTGTCCACCTGACAGTGGCCAACCAGATGTCACAGAGTGAGCTAGTTGAAAAGTTGGTGGCAACACTTTATTAGGAAAAACATGGTCTTCACAGACTTGGATGAGTGTCAGGCCTAATGAGCACAGCAGTTCATACCCTGTAGGTCTTCCTCCATGAAACCAATTGCCAAGTCTAAAGGTCCCCACCTCCCCACAGCCATCAATGTCTCCCCCCCCCCCCAGGGCTTTTCCCAAGCAATTGAAGACTGCACCTGTGTGCAACCTGTATTTGCTCTGCCCGTTTCATGCCTCTCCTGGTTCTGGGAGTCAGACAGGAAGCTTGTCACAGCAGGAGGCAGAGACATCCATAGCTCTTCATTAGCCTGACTCATCTCTGCCTCTTGGTCTCCCTCCTCCCGTTCATCTGCTTCAGCTTCTCTTTGCCACAGACTCTCCCAGCTCACTGACCCCTGTTATCTCTTCAGCTTCCAACACCTCTCCTTCCCCATCTTCTGCCTCTCACCACTCATCATTGTCCGACCACCATGTCCTGGGCTCTTAGCCTTCTTCCCTTGGTGCTTCTCCAGATGGTTCCTCTAACAATTCCTTTGTGTCCTACCAGTCCATGGCACTGTCCATTTCTTGGATAGGTAATGTCTGTTGCTCAAAGGAAGAGTACATGCTTTGTATGTGAGATAGCCTGGCATCTCCCAGACAGGCTGGGAAAGACTGCTGCCTGACACTCTGGGAAACTGCTGTTGGTCAGTGTAGACCTTGGATGAAGAACCTGTGGTCATCCCTCTGCTGTTGGACTCCAGTTCCCACCAACCCCAAATATCAAGGCAATTATTCAGGGATGATGGGAGTTATTGTCTAACAATATCTTGAGCTCCCCACTGTTGGTGTACTGAGCCAGACGCACCAACAATCTTAGTCTAAGGCAACTTTCTACATTTCAATTGAATTTTACATGGCATTGTTCTGTCAAATCATCTTCCTCTACCCAACCTGCATAACTTGACTGACCAAACCATTCTGGCAGCTATACATTGTAGTATGCAAGGTGCTTGAAAACACATGCAGGCAGCAAAAAAGGATGTTTATTGAGCACCTGGCAGACTGCCTTGCATCATATGGTTGATATGGTACCATATGGTGAGCAGCATTCAGATGCCCTCCAGTTGTTACTGGGCTGCAATCCAAGAGCTTTTATAGTAAGAGCAGTCTAGCTGCTACCTAGTAGTATAAGCTCACAAGGAAATAGATTTCCAACATGCAGAGAAGATAAGAATTGAAGTTCTGTGCACACAGATGAGTGAGACGTAGAAGACAAACAACCAAAAATTCACTGGCATTAAAAAACAAAACAAAACATAGATTCCATGAGAATATCTTTTCCTCCAATGCCAAAGACTTTCATCCAAATACTGTAAAGGCAAACTAATTTAATTCTAAAGCAAGATAGTGAAGATATTGAGAACAGAACAGTCTTTGTAACCTGGCTGGGCTTTCACAACTTTGTTACATATCTCCAATTTCTTTTGTACATTAACACTCAACCATTTTGGTACTGAGCATTCACAACACCTACATGTCAAGGTATTTGGCACTAGAAGGCAAAAAATGAAATAATAAAAAGGATGGAGTAGGGACGGGCGATATAGCAATATATCGCCCCAAACCGGTTTGAAGTTCACATTGTGATAATTGTTTCATACTCTCTGAGCTGGCAATATATCACTACTGCCACCACCATGACAAGGCCTTGCAGGCCGTCACCGCTTTTGCCACTGCCGCAAGACCTTGCAGGCCACCACTATTGCTTCCACCATGACAAGGTCTCACAGGCCGCTGCCACCGTTTCTGCCACTGCCACCCACTGCAGTGGTGAGGCTTCACAGGCTGCTGATTATTGTGCCCCTGTTGCCAGCCTGCCACTGCTTCTGCACCACCACCACCCTGGCCACTGCCATCGCCATTGTTGATTCTGCTGCTGCCAGGCTTCTGCCACCTAGCAGGCCTGCTGGCAGTCCCAGATTATTTGTATTCACTATGACTCCTCACCATACTTTGGATTATCCTGAATGCCACCATTTTGTAGCCAAGTCCAAAACCCAAAGTCTCATTTGGATGCATTTTGGCTCGCCTGCTGCTGAAAGTGACCATGAGTTGATTGATAATATCATCATTTATCAGTTTTAGGCCCTTAAGTAGTAGCAGTTCCCAGGACATTGTCCTTTTAGACTCTGCATAGTTCCTTATTTTGTATATCATGATATATCAATATATTGTGATGTTTAGCTGGTGATATATTGTGATATTGAAAACCAGCTATCGCCCAGCCCTAGGATGGAGTATGTATGTTTTCAGTTCATACTCCTGAGTTTTATATTCCAAGGCCATATCAGCCCAAGCCATGTAGGAAGGAAAATGAAGTAGTAAAAATTTCAGGACATTCTTGGTTACTCACGACAGTTTTAAAAATATTGTGAAAAACTGAGCTGAAAGTAACTCAAGACAGTCCCGTTCTACACATGCGAAGGGTATCTTCTTCCTCAGCCCCCCAACCCATGAAAAAGGATTTCAGGGTGCTTCTGGAGAGAGGATGGATTAGGAAAAGCATCTTCTTACCATCTCCAAATATGGCTTTGTGATACATTTGTGATGCATGTTCTAGATCAGGGGTTGTCAGCCTGGTCCCTACCGCCCACTAGTGGGCATTTCAGGATTCAAGGAGGGCAATAGGGGGTTTTAAGGCACAAGCTGAATCCTCCTTCCATCAAGCACTGGTGGGCAGTAAGGAAATTTTACCATCAAGAAAGATGCATTAGTGTGCGGTGGGTATAAAAAGGTTGACTACTCCTGTTCTAGATCAAAGATAACTCATTATATGTTTCACAACTTTCAGGTCAATGCTGTCTAGCTGCAATGACTTACTAGCTTTTAACCTCTATGTAGAAATATGGTTCAAAATCTTAGACACTTTCCCGATCACTTTCAGAGGAACATTCTTCTCAGTGGCTGCGCAAGTATTCAGGATGCAGAGGTAGCAACACACCCCCACAAGTTAAATGAGACCTGGGTGGAGGAGATTTATTAAAACACACACACACAAAAAAAAAAAAAACCTTTCAAGGTGGGGTGTTTTTTTAAAAGGCAATGGCTTGGGTTTGACTTCCTCTCCACCTTTTGCATCTTTCTAACTCTCTGATTTCTCCGTCTCTTTTTCATCACTCTTTTATCAACAATGAGAAGGAACGGCTCCATTGCCTCCCCAGCTAGTTTTGGCTTATGATATATTCAGACACATTTTTAAGATTAATTCTTACGCCACAAGTAATTTACACCTTAGATTGCCTCAGGATGAGTCTGATTGTAGCTTCACTTTGATATGCAAACGGTTGTGGTCTTTTTATCTTCCCCCATTCTGGCACTCACACTTTTTTTTTATTTTTAAGGAAGTCTTACCTTTCCTTTTTATTATTTTACCTTCCATGACTGACTGAACTCTGGCTGGCTTCTGTTGCGAGTTATTTGTGCCTTATCCCCCAATGTATGGCAGGCATTTTAGCGGAGCCCCACTCATAATGGCCTTATAATAACCTCGACTTTTCATTTGCTTCTCAACAGTGGGACTAATTACATTCCCCAAGGCAACTACCCAGCACAGAGTTAAGCACACTTAATTCTGTGATGAATGAATGTTGGACAAAATGTCTGAATATACATCTAAGCATTTGAAAGAGAAAACCATCTGGAGCAAGATGTGCCATTCTGGCCTGAACCCCAGTGTCTTTCTTTCTTTCTTTCTTTCTTTCTTTCTTTCTTTCTTTCTTTCTTTCTTTTTACATGTTCACCAAATCATTTTATTGATTTTCCAAATTCTTACCAAATCAGGCACATTAAAACAAATTTAATGCGCATTTTCCAAAAATTGGTCTCGCGCACTCCGTGTGTTCATAGAGGTCCTTCTTGTTGCAGAATTATTTCCCTGATTATTTCTAATTCACCTTCCGTTCCTTACAATTAACCTTACATGCCAATAGTTTTTTGTTGTTTTTAAACTTACTGTCCTTAACCATCAGCTATCCACCTGCCAATTCCGAACACAAAGGGCTTCATTTCTAAACAGGGTGGGGATAGGCAACAATATCTGCAATAAGACTTAAAAGCCAAACCATCCCATATTTGTTCTGTTTTTGAAAGAAAAAAAGAACCCAAAACCAAAGCTACAATGTAGACTACAAGAGCTGGAAACAGTAACTAGTAAAAGTTCAAAACCACCAGCCGTACCACAGGGACTAAAACATTATCATGAAAGGCATGGGAGAAGAGCTTAAGGGGTGGTTGTAATATTTGTCTTAGAAAGCTGTATTTGGGGCTGTTTTGAATGTGGCTCAGCTTTGTAGAGAGGGGTGTACCTGAGGAAGGCCAAGACCTCCCTCATATAAAAATAGGCACCCTGGAGAGCGAAGAGGAGAGATGTTGTAAGCTTTCCAGTGGCCCCGGGGCTTGTTCCTAGTAGCTGGCTCAAATCACAGAGCGGACTGAAGTAGACTAGAGGAATCAGGAGGCAGAGAAGGGGATTACTCTGCAGGGGAGACTTCAGCAAGCTGACAATCGATTTTTGAAGCGCCAGCGGCAGAAGCTCAGGAAAGTCCCTCCAGAGGGAAGACAACAGGGGGCAAGAGAGCTCTGGTGAAACTGTTTCTTTGCTTGCAGAGGAGCGGGCAGGAATCCTGCAGCAGTTGGAAAGACTGCATAAATCTAGGCTGTGCTGCCAAGTACATTTCAGATAGCCAGGTCTGCTACTCAGAGGGTGAGAGGCAGCTAAGGCACTGCCTGGATCACTGTAGCGGCTGCAAGAAACACAGCTGACTCTGGAACGCTGGAAGGAGGGGAGGAAATGCTCTTGCTACAATAAATGCTATTTTCTTTTGTTTCAGAATTTTAAAAAAACGTTGCATCCAATTTTGGCTTTCAGTTTGCAGACAAGAGAGGAACCTATGTTTTGCTGGTTTTCCCTATTAACTGGAAACCTCATCTACTGCCACTCCAATAATATAGGACCAAGGGCTGCAGTATATGGTGTGTGTGTGTGTGCTAGAGATGCAACAGCAAGGATCATTTCATTTATAACTTAAGAATTAATTCTGTTCATGTTAAAGTCAACTAGCTAAGAGGGGGATGAGGGGAGATGTTGCTTAGCAGGAAGGGAGAGCAGCATGCTATCTACAGAGTTTGCATTCTGATTGGCTGTGCAGTTCTGAGGGAATTTTTCGCCTGTATGTTTGGTTGAATGTCTCTGTGCTATATATAAGGCCTGAAGCAAGAAAGACAAAAGCTCCCTTCTCCTCAAGCCACGCATTGTTCAGTTTTGTTCAGTAAAGCAGGATTTAATTTCTCTCTGGACTCTGTCAACATTATTAAAGTGGCTTTGTTAAGAAGGTTCAGATGCCCAGCCTTACCAAAACTATTTTTGGGGTCACTGGGTCACTGCACCTAGGGGGTTGGTAAAACTGGTCCCTGCCAGGGGTGCAAAAGTCACCTATTACACGAGTATATGGAGTATATGATGTGCATGTGTATCATGGCAGGGTTAATATTATGCACTCTTGGTTGGTGAGTAGAGTGGCAGGTTATCTATTCAAAACTGGTTCATTTTTTGCGTAGGGGCTCAGGCAAGGGAGGAAAACACTTCTCCAGTTTATGAACCCAATTCTTGGGTGAGCCAATGGTTCCATGCAATGCTCCCTTTTAATAATAAATACAACATCATTTTGTTGCTGTTCTGTTGTCAGAGGGCTATGCAGTGCATCACACTCTGAGATGTGATCATCTCCAAAGGTGAAGATAAATGCACGAAGGTTTTCATGAAGAAACATGCTGTTTCCCAGAAACTTGAGAAATTGGCAAGCAGAAAACATTGTTTTCGGGAAGGAATTGAGGAAGGAATTTCAATCAAGGATACTCATTTAAACCAGAACTTAGACACACTTGAATCTGACCTGTGATGGTTCTAGGGGTTGCTCATGCGTAAGCCGGTGCAAACACCTGGGTGTATTGCCTGAGTGAACCCTTTCTCTCTGGACAGCCTTGCACCCGTGGCTGTCTCAATCGCTGGCAGAATCCGTCAGTGGGCGTTTCTTAAACTTCTTCCAGCAAAGAAGCTCTTTGACGCCTAGTCTCCTCCTACTCTCTCTGCGCGGAAGCCTTCCTCGCAAGGAGGGTGTAGGCAGCGGAGGACCTCTACTCTCCCCGCTGGTCCCCGGCAAGGAGTCATGGGACCGCCTCGCCATTTCCCCCATCTGCCCCCCTTCTCCACTGGTGCTACGCTGATTCTCTTCCCCAGAAGATGGGCTGCCTCTCCCAATCCCGGGACGCTCTCTGGAATCCCTCTGGATTTTGCTCTCTCCCTCTGACACTGATGGCAGTTCCCTGACATGACCTTTTGCTTTTCATAGGATTTTTGGGTTATGCCTACTTTGAAATCTAGTTTTTGAAGAAAAACAACAATCTCCCTCTTCTCATTGACTCTGCTTTGTAATTTATATGGCTTTCCTTTCTCATTTCACTCTTGATTTTATTTTGTGATGGCAAATTTTACTTCTAAATCATTCCTGAATATGGTCCACGGAAGAGATGCTACTCAAAAATAAATAAATAAAATAAATGGAATGTTTTATTGTACGCCAATCTATTACAGGACTCAAGGTATTTCTTCCCCCAAATGCTGTTTTGATTATAGCAGCCCAGAACTGTAATCTCATTTCATTTCAAAGCTCAGAGGCACAGAATGCACTTGTCGTATACCATCCGTACTTCACAGCAGAGGGCTGCTTTTATGGGAAAGAAGAATTGTAACCATTTGCCATGGTGATATTGAAATTATTGAGACTTCCATTTATGTTATTCACATCTTATACCAGAGAAAATGGGTTTGTTTCTGTAATTCTCTGCTAGCCAATGCTTTGGTCTGGGAGATGGAACTTTATTTCCTCCTATATCCACCCCTTCCCTTTGTATCTCTCCTTTGCTTGTCTGTTGGGATTCCCATCCTTAAACCTGCCAAGATGGGCTTTGGCTACTTGCTTTGCAAGACTGAGGAAGTGTCCTCACTTCACCCTGAGTAGCTACAGTTGGTTCAGCTGCAAAGAGGTCCGGTTAGTCTGATTTCTGTACTTTGTCTTGCCTCATATATTGCTGTCTCTAAAAATGCAAAGAGGAGTTTCAGCTGTTGCAACACATTCTATTTTGCCTTTTGTTACCCAGTTATGCTGCTTTGCCTGGGCCCAGAAAGTACAGTGGTACCTTGGTTCTCCAACGTAATCCATTCTGGGAGTCCGTTTGACTCCTGAAACCATTTGAAAACCAAGGCACAGCTTCCGATTGGCTGCAGGAGCTTCCTGCACTCAAGCAGAAGCCGTGTCGGATGTTTGGCTTCCGAAAAACGTTCACAAACCAGAACACTTACTTCTGGGCTTGCAGCGTTTGGGAGCCGATTTGTTCGACAACTAAGCCGTTCGAGAACCAAGGTACCACTGTACTGTGCTGGGATGGAAATGAAGGAAAGCCAGGTAGAATTGATACAAAGTCTCTTGGACTGCCATTCAGAACCAGAGTAGGCTCTGAAACCATAAACAGATGATGATGATGATGATGATGATGATGATGATGATGACAACGATGATGATGTTATTTATACCCCACCAATCTGGCTGGGTTTCCCCAGCCACTCTGGGCGGCTTAAGAAGGTAAAGGTAAAGGGACCCCTGACCATTAGGTCCAGTCATGGCCGACTCTGGGGTTGCGGCGCTCATCTCACTTCATTGGCCGAGGAAGCTGGCGTACAGCTTCCGGGTCATGTGGCCAGCATGACTAAGCCACTTCTGGCGAACCAGAGCAGCTCACGGAAACGCCATTTATCTTCCCGCTGGAGTGGTACCTATTTATCTACTTGCACTTTGACATGCTTCCGAACTGCTAGGTTGGCAGGAGCTGGGACCGAGCAACGGGCGCTCACCCCATTGCGGGGATTTGAACTGCCAACATTCTGATCGGCAAGTCCTAGGCTCTGTGGTTTAACCCACAGCACCACCCACGTCCCTATCTGGGCGGCTTACAGCATATCTAAAAACTAGTTTCTGCTATTGGTTCAGATGCATGGCTCATATCCACGAAAGGCTATGCATTTAGCAATGTGAGTCCACTTTTATAGAACCCCCCTCCCTGCTGAGTTCAGATAAGCCCTGGTTATATATTTATTTTATAAAATCTATGCACCAGTTGATTGCAAAAGAATAACAAAACAAAAATAAACCGCCAGTACTTTTAGCAAGCATGTTAAGTAAGCTTTTCTGTTGTTGTGTTTTGTTTTATCTTTATTGTATCTTTTGTAACCTTATTGTGCACCATTTACAGATGACAGTATTAACTGGCCTGAAATAAAAGAAAGCAATCTTACTTTCTGCACAATGCAACATGAGAGATTCATTATCCCAAAGATTATTCTTCCTTGTTGTTTCTCTACCTGAAAGCAGATGCTAGCTATTTATTCCTTGCAAAATTAATAAAGGATCTGCTTGATTCACAGTGTTCTGTTTGGCAGTGCTGTTGTGCATTCAATTCTTGGCAGGGCACTCAGGGTAGAAAGGGTTCCACCATGAAGGCAGAGGGTTTGAAAACCAGTTGCTTATTATATGGAAATATAAATGCCATAATTGCTAGTGCCTGGTGGCCCTATAAACACAACTTCAGTGCTACGGCATCGTGAGTTATTGATGCCTCTCCAATTCTACCACATTATGATTATTTTGCAAATAACATAGACCCAAATACTTGAAGATAAATGCCCCTCTCTTTGCTCAACCACTTTCCCCTGTTTTTGCAACAACAGTAATGAGAAATGCTTTTTTCCAGATGCAATAGGATATTGCCTCATTACTGAAAATTGCCTCTTGTAGGTGACCATTTCCAAGCCCCTGGGAGGACTCATCATGCAAAGCTATGGGAGGCATAACTCTGAATTTGAATGAGAATGGAACAGAATGGCAGCCATTTTCAGGTCTCCGCTGAATTTTGCAGATACTCCCCCTGCCACGTACACGCAAAAGCAATGCATCATTTATAGAAGTTCTTTGGCAAACTGAATTGCTAGGTCTAGCTTACGAATGTAACCATGATCAGACCGAGAACGCCGAAAAGGAACTGGAGCTGTGCTCAGCCAGCCTGTACTGTGTAATCTTAATAGAGCCCAGTGCTTCAACTGAAGTGATAAGCCATGACATTTGTTTACTTATTTACTTAGACTTTAAGTATGTCAGTCCCTTTGCTCTAAGTTATATATGTGAATAGCTGGAACTCTGCTCATCAGAGAACTATCAGCAAACAAGCCCCAAGAACAATAAGCCAGAGATCAATAATGCAAAACCGTAGTGTTTCTGGTGTTCTGGGCAAGTGAAGGTTATGCAGAGAAGTACAATGTATACTGAGAGAAGTATTCCTGAATTCAACACCCAGCAACCAGGGATGGGGGAGAAATTAAGTTCAAATTAAATTTAAATGGGCAAATTCCCAAAACAATACACGAACCAAAATCCAGCTATGCATCAAAATGTGCACTTCTGCAACTTTTGCAATCCCAAGTTAAAATATCTTTGGAACTGGTGTAGCAGAGCAACAGATATAATTCTGACCTTTGTACAGCAGTGCCAGATTTAGGGGGGGTGATCTGTTCCCCCCCCCCCACACACACAGGGCATCTGGCCAAGGGGACGCAAAATTGAGAAGCTTCATAACTGAGAAGATGTATTTTGGGGCACCAAATTGTGACCTCACTCAGCACACTATATTACCAAAGATAGGCATGAAGGAGTGCCATGGAGGGGTGTGGCCTGAGAAGGGGGTGTGGCCTGAGAGGGGGGAGTGGCCTGAGAGAGGGGAGTGGCCTGAGAAAGGGCCTGGCCTGGAGAGAGCACCATGGAACACATTCAGCAACTGAGCCTGAGGCTCCCCACTTCTGCCTGAGACCAATGGTTCAGAAGGTCTGCAATCAAACCTGGCATGCAGAATTATGCACGCCCTGCTTAGGGGAGCTTTTAATGTTTGACAGACTATAGTATTTTAATATTTTGTTGGAAGCTGCCCAGAGTGGCTGGGGAAACCCAGCCAGATGGGCGGGGTATAAATAATAAATTATTATTATTATATTATTATGTCGCTGATGCCTTTGCAAGCACCCAGGATGCAAAAGGTCAATGCCTGGCCAGTCATTGCTCCCAGGAACACATATTCCATGCATGTTTAGAGAAAAACATCTCTTGGCTTCTAAAAATCAGGGTGCCTGCAGTAAACATGCCCATCCTATAAAGTCTGAAATGATTTTGAGTGTGAAGTAAAGGACCCCTGGATGGTTATGTCCACACAAAGGCGACTATGGGGTTGTGGTGCTCATCTCACTTCAGGCCGAGGGAGTTGGTGTTTGTCCACAGACAGCTTTCGGGGTCGTGTGGCCAGCATGACTAAGCCGCTTCTGGTGAACCAGAGCAGAGCACGGAAACGCCGTTTACCTTCCCGCCGCAGCGGTACCTATTTATCTACTTGCACTGGTATGCTTTCAAACTGCTAGGTTTGCAGAAGCTGGGACAGAGCAATGGGAGTTCACCCTGTTGCGCAGATTCGAACTGCCGACCTTGTGATCAGCAAGCCCAAGAGGCTCAGTGGTTAAGACCACAGTGCCACTTACGTCCCCCCTAACTGAGGTTATGGTTCCCTGGGAGAGTTGGCAGAGAGGCTGTGTTATACACACATCCTTGAAAAAACAGGCCTGGGTACTATGCACTCAGCAGCCATGGGACTTTCTTTGAGTGACTATTGAAAGAGGAAAAAAGTTGAAAGTCCTGCTTGGAGGCAAAGGTTCACTGGAACCCTGAACAAGTGCTTCCTTTCAGAATGAAAGACATGTTGCAGCATTTTGTCTGATCTCACTTGTAAGAGCTACTCACACTGCCATATATTTATATATTCTGTTTTAAGATCTTAAGTATTCATTATATTTTAAATCAATGTGCAGTATTGCTCCAGAACTTACGTACATTGCTCCAGAACACACACACACATTTTCTTTCTTAAGATGTTAAGCATTCATTATGTTTTAAATTAATATGTAATTATTAATCAAGTCTACTGTAACCTTTTGGAATATGCATGTGTAATAACTAAAGATTTCTAAACGAAAACAGAACTGATTCACTGTGCAGGAGATTGCTTGCTGCGTTACAGGGCATAGCTTTATAAGGTTGTCAGTGACTAGTAGCCACAATGGCTACAACTTCTGAATAGCAGTTGCTGAGAATCACAGGTTAGAGAGACTGCTGTTGTGGGCTTTCTATGGGGATCGGCTGACCTGAGAGCAGAGTATTGCCCTAGATAAGCCATTTGCAAACTCTTCTTATGCTCTTATCTAATAACAATTGTACGATGATGAGGATAGCAATTCCCAGACAGAAGGCATGGTCTCTATCTTGCTGCCAAGCCATGAATTATATTCCGCATGTTGTCATTGTTTCCCACTCCAAAACATAACTAGTATTAAATCGGGCGAAACCGATGCCGTATTTATGCCTCAGAAAGGCCAGTGCAGATGCCCATTAAAAGAAAATAAAATCCCACTTCTACCCAAAGAGATTTAGCACATGCAGGAAGAATTATTTTTTTTATCTACATAGATAAAACGCTACAGGTTTTGTTTCTAACAATGCTTTGGAGAGTTCTCGGTATATCTGCTGTGCCATCTGTAACAATGCAGCAAACAATTTTATAGACATGGCAATCCTTATCACAGGCTTTGGGTTTATTCATACACACACGTATTTTTCTCCTAAACTTAGGCTGGGCTGATGCATTGCCCTAGAAATCCCTGACAAGATTGTTCCATTTTAAGAGCCTCTTGGGGAGACATCATTGCTGCCCTATCCTCAACAGAACAATAAGAGGTCCACTAGCAAGACTAATCCTCTTTTCCTATGCAAGGATTCATCTGCAGCCAAACTCGGCTCCTTCACAGTGGTGCTCATACTGACATCCACTGGCAGATTGTGTTTCTGCTACAGGCTTCTGTGCAGTTTTTCAGTACAGTTGTACCTTGGAAGTCGAACGGAATCCGTCCCAGAAGTCCATTCAACTTCCAAAACATTTGGAAACCAAAGCACGGCTTCTGATTGGCTGTAGGAAGTTCCTGCAACCAATTGGAAACCGCCGAAACTCTGTTGGACGTTCGGCTTCCAAAAATAGTTCGCAAACCACAACAGTCACCTCCAGGTTTGTGGCGTTCAGGAGCCAAAACATTTGAGAACTAAGCTGTTGAAAAACCAAGGTACGACTGTATTCTACTTTACAAATTTAAAACACAAACACACAAAAAATAAAAATTGTGGTTTTTATGGAATTTGTTGCCTGCCTTTCTAGATTTCTTAAGGATTCAAAGGTAGGATTTTTTAATAATAATAATAATAATAATAATAATAATAATAATAAAGAAAATGCCTTTGTGCTTTCTAAAGCAAGTTATTATTGCCCCTTCCCTTTGTGGGAATTAGACTTTGCAGAGTTGTGTGGAAGACAGCCCTGGGCCGTTTGACCCTTTAGTTCTCTTTTCCCTCTGATAAAAACTAAGCACGACACTCTCATTTAAAGAGTGAATAACTTTTACTTGGGGCACTTGCAGTTGCAGATTAAATATATGCAATGCAGGTGGATGTTTCTTAAGTTGCTAATGCAATTTAGATAGTTAAAACTGTGACAAACTAACTAACGTTTGCAGATCGACTGATATGCTGAGGCAGACAGCAGCACAATGCATCATACTTGCTGCTCCAACTGTACAATAAAATGTAAATCAGTCTCCTCTTTGAGATAGTTTGGATAAATGACAAAGCTGCTCAGTATCACTATTCATTTGAGAGATGAACCATTTTTAAAAATATGATTTGTTTCCACAATACGTTCCCCCACCGCCTTACCAAGATTAGAAAAACTGAGTAGATAAAGGGGTCATACGAACTGAAGAGTGCAGGAGATACTGTTAATGAATAAAGAGCCACACACACAAAAAAAAAATAGGATTGGGTTACAATTCTCCATTGTCTAGACTAGTAGCTTTCAGACACGATGCGTTGGACTTCTTCACCTAACAGTTGTTTTAGTGGGGGCTAGCATAATTCCCCCTTCTCTCCTCCCACACCTGTAATTGGCTCAATCTGTGGGTTGGGAGAACATCTTGTGGGGAAGGAGAAGGGAGATCTTTCCATCAATGCAAGCCTTTTTGTTTGCCAAATGGAACAATCATAATCATGCGACAAGGCTGCAAGTTTGATCCTCATATGGGACACAGCTGCATATCCCTGCGTTGCAGGGGTTTGGACAAGATGATCCTCAGGGCCCCTTCCAACTCTACAATTCTATCATTCGCATCTTGAATCATAGGTCAGATAAAGTTTTTGTCTCCCTAAAACAGTTCTTCTAAATCAAACCCAATAAATATTCTGTGCCGCCCTGAGATTGCACCCTATAAACAACCTCACGCTCTTCTGCGGCTACACACTGCATGGCAAGAATAGCAACAAGAGTCTAGCTTCCCCCGTCATTACAAATTTACTCCTTGAGGAACCCCTGAGAAGTCTCCAAGGAACCCCAGTGTACCCTGGAACACCATATGAAGACCATCAATATGAGCTGTCCATTAACAGTCAATATCAGAAGGGTGCAGCTTTATTCGACCAGGGCTGGTTTCAGGACCCTGGACAGAGTACCCAATAATGGAGCTCCTCACATATTTTTGGGCCTTGGTGGATCTATCTGGCGGTGCTGGCTGGTAGAAAGTATACTGGACAATTGGGTTTAGCCACCATTTTAATTTCCCACAATGCCATCTTTCAATGGCAGCTACCTCCAGCACTGTACCAATAGGGCCACAACAGGAATTACAGGTGTGTTTAAGGCAAGTGTCAGCAATGAACCCTGCCAGGGCCCTGGGGCCTCAGCAGCCACCTCAGGATGCCCAATGCCAACAGTGGGTCTTTTACTATGATGAAAACTCTCAGCCAGCTGACCTGATAGTTAGACAAATGGGGGTTTCCACATATCACATTCAATGAGTGTATAATCTGTGTGCTTGCCTGCACAAGTGCTGTGTACAATTATTCACATCTAGCATTTAACTGTAGAGTGTGTACTCACACCCACAATACAACTTGAGCTATACAAATCAGCAAGTGCATTGCAGGGGGTGGACTAGATGGGATGACTTCCAGCTCTACAATTCTATCTTCCTAAGTGCACAGTCTTTCACACAAGCAGTCCTACATGTGTAGAGACAGCTTCTGCCTGTGTAATATGTGACAAGTCTACATGTCTATCCTCTTTGGTTATGACAAGTAAGGTATGAGAAAGATTTTGTTTTCAACTAGCCAGCTTTCAACAAAATCTTGGTTGGGTAGGAACAAATCCAGGGAGAAGGGCAACAATTTAGATTCAACAGCATTGTTAACAAGCATAAATAGACGGAAACCTGCACATTTCTCAAGCACATATTATTTAACAGGCTTCTGTGTATCACAGGAGTTAAATCTGGGCTTTCTATTCCTATCTAAATCACTTTTTAAACTGAAAAAAACTGATCAGCTGGTTCAAATTTGGAATAGAGGAGCTTTAAGTCAGAAGCTCAACATCAAAAAAACCTAAGATCGTGGCCACTGGTCCCATCACCTCCAGGCAAATAGAAGGGGAAGAAATGGAGGCAGTGAGAGATTTTACTTTCTTGGGTTCCATGATCACTGCAGATGGTGACAGCAGTCACAAAATTAAAAGATGCCTGCTTCTTGAGAGAAAAGCAATGACAAACCTAGACAGCATCTTAAAAAGCAGGGACATCATCTTGCCAACAAAGGTCCGTATAGTTAAAGCTATGGTTTTCCCAGTAGTGATGTATGGAAGTGAGAGCTGGACCGTAAAGAAGGCTGGTCGCTGAAGAATTAATGCTTTTGAATTATGGTGCTGGAGGAGACTCTTGAGAGTCCCAGGGACTGCAAGAAGATCAAACCTATCCATTCTTAAGGAAATCAGCCCTGAGTGCTCACTGGAAGGACAGATCCTGAAGCTGAGGTTGCAATACTTTGGCCACCTCATGAGAAGAGAAGACTCCCTGGAAAAGACCTTGGTGTTGGGAAAGATTGAGGGCACAAGGAGAAGGGGACGACAGAGGACGAGATGGTTGGATAGTGTTCGCGAAGCTACAAACATGAGTCTGACCAAACTGCGGGAGGCAGTGGAAGACAGAAGTGCCTGGCGTGCTCTGGTCCATGGGGTCACAAAGAGTCGGACACAACTAAACAACAACAACAACAAGCTGCTCCTTAAGTGCTGACAGAAATACTTCTTTGCCAAAATGCTTAGTTGCATTGCACTTCAAACGGCTCACTTTGGCAAACAGTGCCATCTACTGAAGGGAAAAATATTTCTGTTTTGAAAGCTGCTAACTCTAATCTTAGAAATGTTCTTACCTATAAAAAGATGAAACAACAGGGAAGGATGGATTTACCAACTTCAGCTTCTCTCAGTTATGTATTTTTCCAACTTTTCCACTTTGCTCCATTTCTGCATCAATTTGCAATTTTTTAAAAAGTCAGTACAAATATGTGTTTACAGTTTTGTACAGATGTCAACTAACACATCCCTTTTGTTTGCAGTTTTACCTAATATACATATTTTTGTAAGCAATTTCCTCTGATATAACACATTTTTGTACAGTTGCTTTGCCTTATGGCATGCATCCCACCCACCCCGCCATATGCATTATTATTATTATTATTACTATTATTATTATTATTATTTTGTTGGAGTGCTCATCACAAAATGTAGAGAAGTGTAATTTTCAAAGGATGGCCATGTTTCAATCTGCCCATTGTTTCGGGAATTGCGAATTAGATTTGCATTCAAGCTGAACACGTCTCCTTCATTCCTATGCTACAGATATTTCTCCTCCCTGGCCCTACCATTAGGCCAGTCTGACACTTGCCTCAGGCAGCAGATGCTGGAGGGTGGGGAAAAGTGGCGAGTTATTAGCGGAAGGAGCTGTGTGGCCTGCCTTGTGTCCCACAAACTAACCTGCTCCAAGTTTGGCAGAAGGCTCTGTACTACCACCAGAGTCCTTTGCCTCAGGCAGCAAGATGTATTGGGCTGACCCTACACCTCAGATACAAAGCTTTTCATGAAATCACTTCACATATGCGGAGCTGTAAATCTTCCTAGTGTTGAGAAAACACATGGCCTTAGGGATACAAGAAGGCATCACTTTCTGTTCCACCCTGTTCTTGCTGCACGCAGCTCTGTTTCTCTTCCACTGCAGTTCATATACTACCCAAAAGTGCATTAATTGACTTGCTGCTTGCCTGTGGCAAAATTGCATGATTAATTACATAAATTAGGTTACCATTATGCTATTCTACCCTATTCATTTCATTGCAAAGTGGGGTGGGGGGGGAGAGTTAATCAATTATGTATTGCTTGTGGACTGAGAGCATCAACAATGGATCATAGTCCCTGGATTGATTTCTATTCCGGACGTGGGACAAATAAGTGAACACCGACATTCCCTGCTCCTGTTTTCATCGGAATTCTCTGGCATTCCTGTGTGTTCTCCCTGGCTATATGACTCGCCTGCCTTTTGCTGCAAAAAAAGAGATCGGGAAAAATGTAACGCTCACAAGCAATAGGCCTAATCCAAGACATTTGTATCATCAGAAAACTTTTTAAAATGGACACAGCAATTGAAGGGAGATTTTCCAATTTCGAAAAGGCACATGTAATAATTAAACCTAGTAAGAATAAAACTGTAAAGCCAAACAGAAAACAATAAAGGTGAGTATGGTTGTTTCTGGGTTGTTATTCCAGCTCTCCACCTTGAAACCTGTGAGGTACAAATTTCGCCTCACAACAGCTAACAGATCCCCTGCATTGAGCAAGCCAAGGGTGTGAAAACTCCAAATCAGCCTTCAATTGGGGGAGGAGGGATGTGTAATGGCAGCCAGAGATGGAAGTCAAAAAACAGGACAGGGCAAATGTGAGGAAGGACAGGATTTAGTCTAGACAAACAACGCTGTCTCCATCTTCTGCTTTAATAATCATCAGGTTGGGAGGGAGAGGTTTCCAGAGGCAGCCAGGGACATATTGTTACTTGCAGAACATAAGCTACATTGATATGTACATAGAGTTGTAAGGCACCTCAAGGGTCATCCACTCCACCCCCTGCAATGCAGAAATCTCAGCTAAAGCATCCGTGACAGATAGCCATCCAACCTCTGCTTAAAAACCTCCAGGGAAGGAGAGTCCACCACCTCCCGAGGGAGACATATTCAACTGTAGCAGCCCATGAACATACCCCTGCTAGCAGGTGTTGGAGGAAACTCCTGAGAGTCCCGTGGACTGCAAGAAGATCAAACCACTCCATTCTGAAGGAAATCAGCCCTGAGTGCTCACTGGAAGGACAGGTCCTGAAGCTGAGACTCCAATACTTTGCCCACCTCATGAGAAGAGAAGACTCCCTGGAAAAGACCCTGATGTTGGGAAAGATGGAGGGCACAAGGAGAAGGGGACAACAGAGGACGAGATGGTTGGACAGTGTTCTCGAAGCTACAAACATGAGTCTGACCAAATGCAGGAGGCAGTGGAAGACAGGAGTGCCTGGTGTGCTCTGGTCCATGGGGTCACGACGAGTCGGACATGACTAAATGACTAAACTACAACAATTATACACACATTCAAGGGTGATAAAGAAATATACACTTACAAGTCAAAGGCATGAGTTGAAGTAGGCAAGGGCATTTTTGCACTCATAACCTTGGTGTGAATTAAAATAATTAAATGCACCCCTAAAGGAATCCAGCCCCGTCTCCAAAATTGGAGGAATGGGAGACTGGCGATACCCATGCAGAGATGTTATTACTGGCCCTCTTCACGTTTTAAAAAATATCTGTATTGAATTAAGCTCTGAATATAATCGAGCGAGGCTAATATAGCCTTCTGCTGCAACCCATTAGGAAGCTGTCTTTCAATTGTGTGAAGCCGTTCCTCTAGAAGAATCAGCCCCCTCAGGTACCTTACACAGACGGTGTCGGGTGCAGTGCAATAATAGCGGTGTAGGGATCACTGCACTTGCAGATGAAATATAGCTCCCTCTGGGTGGGAAGCTAGCACACTTTATGACAGCCAGGCGCACTACACAATATATGAGGATTGAAAGTGGTGGGTAACTTTATCCACTTGTAGCCAGAGTGGAATAAGGAAAGGTCACCATAGACTTTATTGTGCTGTAACTCACCTGCCAAGACTAATGCTTCCAGGAGAGAGAGAGAATCATTAATAGCAACTATCTTTCCCACCCCCTCTCTCTCTCCTCCAGAAATAGCCACCGTCAAAGCTACTGAACTTATTGCCTAAGGTTAGGAAGCCAGTCAGGCAGGCAAAACTCCACTCTCACTTTACTTTTAAAGGTATGCAAAGACCATTTGCATCTCCTCGGCCCATCTTTTAAGGGATGCCCTGGGTAGCAGGGCTCTTCTGCTAGAGATGTGCAACTGAAGGAGCTGCCTGGCAAATACAGGCAGGTGAGATGAGAAACAGGCCGCCTTTCCACCAGATAAACATGGAGAAGGAGGAAGGGATTGAGGAGAGGTCACATTTAAAGGGAAAGGGAACTAATTCACACTTCCTTCCTTCCTTCCTTCCTTCCTTCCTTCCTTCCTTCCTTTTTTAAATCAGTTTTTATTGGTTTTCATACATATATCATGCATAATTCAACTTAACCAAACAATTGTTCTATAAATTCCCCTCTTCCCCTTGGCTTCCCTCCATTTCTGTTTCTGGTTTGTTAAACCACTTGTTTCATTCTGCTGCTTATATATAGTAGTATATTATCACATTGTTATCATTCTTGTTTTCTCTAATTACATTATATATGTTTATTTAAACCCTGCCAAAGGGTTTCACTTTCTGAAACAATCCACAAAGCCAAAGACAGCCATCTTTCGAAATTCGCGCTTCTCCAAATTTTGCAATGTAGTGAAAAGTTTGCAAAAATTCATATCCCTGAGTAAAGCCTTCATTAAAAACATATGTATTCATTAAAATAGCACAAAGGGGCGTTATTTGTGGGAATATATATATCTAGGAAGCATAACTGCAGGCAAAAATGTGTATATTAGGAGAAATTTGCAATGAAAAGCTGATGAATTTTGTGAGGGTTTTTTTTTAAAAAAAACCAACAACAAACTAATGTAGAAATGTGGAGAATTGAACTGAAAACCTGGAAGAATAAGAACCTGAGAGAAACCATAGCTTTCAGATTTGCCTGTTGGTCAAATGTGGAGGGAAAGGGAAGGCATTTTCCTACTTCCTGTCTAATAATAAAACCCAACTTCCACACCAGTGGTTCTCCTCACAGCTTCACACAGATCCTGCAGTATATCCTTCCATCTGGGATCACTGAGGGGAAAGCTGGTTGCAACTCTTTCACCCATAATCCTTGGGAGTTGTAGTTCAACTCCCAAGATTCCAGGCAGAAATAGATCCTACAGCACCGACCTGCTAGCAGAGTCTTCTTTCGTGTTCAAAGGAACATGAGAAAGGAAGAGCAGTCTGGGAGAATCTCTCCAGTCACAAAGGCGCCACTACCTGATGCCTTGGCCTCAGCTCTAGGATAGGCTAATAGAGTTTGTGAGAGAGAATCAGGCCCTTTTGAGCCACGTGAACAAGTTTTGAGGGTAGCGGTCTGTGACTCACCCATTCCTAATTGTTTCCATTTCAGGGCCTGGGTCAGACTGAGTCCAAACCAAAGGCCAGGCAGAACAGCTCTGTCTTGCAGGCCATGCGGAAAGATGTCAAGTCCCGCAGGGCCCTAGTCTCTTGTGACAGAGTGTTCCACCAAATCGGGGCCAGTACTGAAAAGTCCCTGGCCCTAGTTGAGACCAATCTAACCACCTTGCGACCTGGGACTTCCAAAATGTTGTCATTTGTGGAACTTAAGGTCCTCCACGGGGCATACCAGGAGAGGCGGTCCCGTAGGTACGTGGATCCTTGGCCGCATAGGACTTTAAAAGTCAAAAACCAGCTCCAGGCTGTTCTCCCTGCAGAAAGAGCTCTGTGAATCAGAACCACCAGCCGCCCTCCTCATCCTCCTTGAGGGGAAGCAAGGGTGAAGGGAAGAGACATGGCTCCTTCAACCCTCGCAGTGCTGCATCCAAACAATGCTCCTTTGTAGAGAGGAAACATGTGAAGAGGAGCTGGATCTCCCACTGTCTTCTTCCTTCCCCTTCCCCCCAAAAGGGAGGGAGACCACCATCAGCCATCTATGACTGGAGAGAGCTGCGCACGGGAGGAGCTACTGACGTAAACAGCTTTGCAGAGCTCACGATCCTCCCTGCGTCCTTCCGCCAGCTCGGAAGGAGGTTGAGCCTCACAGCTCTCAGTCCCTTTCCCTTTTGCAAAGATCTGCTTGGCGAAATGGAAGAGCGCATGTTGCCAAACCACCAGTGGGGACAAAAGCAGAAAACAAAAAAAACCCAGACATTTTGGTAGGGTTGCCAAAGTGAAAATAATAATGACAATAATTTATTATTTATACCCCACCCATCTGGCTGGGCCTACCCAGCTACTCTGGGCAGCTCCCAACAGAAAATTAAAAATACAATAAAACATCAGACATTAAAAACTTCCCTAAACAGGGCTTCCTTCAGATGTCTTCTAAAAAGTCAGATAGTTGTTTATTTCCTTGACAACTGATAGGAGGGCGTTCCACAGGGCGGGTGCCAGTACCAAGAAGGCCCTCTGCCTGGTTCCCTGTAACCTTGCTTCTCACAGTGAGGGAACCGTCAGAGAAGGCCCTGAACGATGGGGGTGGAGATGCTCCTTCAGGTATGGCCAGGGCCATTTAGGACTTTAAAGGTCAGCACCAACACTTTGAATTGTGCTCAGAAATGTACTGGGAGCCAATGTAAGTCTTTCAGGATCGGTGTGTGGTCTTGGGGGCCACTCCCAGTTAAGTTGCTGAGTTTTTTGCGGGTTTTGTTTTGTTGGTTTTTTTTGAAAAATCCTCCCAAAATTTGAGGTTTGGGAACTTTCTGAAAGGAAATGCACACACACACACACACACAAACTTCCGGGAAAGGATGCCATACATTCGGGTTTTACCAGACGTTGTATCCTTTCCGGAAATTCTGCCAGCACACTATTTGCAAGGACACTATTTGCAAGGACACTATTTGCGATGGACAAATCTGTACATGTCCCAGAAAACCCAGATGTATGGCAGCCCTATCATCATCATTGTGATTAAAGATAGAGATGAATGAGGCTATAGGTCCATCCACCTAACACACCAAGGAGAAATGTCTTGCCAGAGACAACACTGCAAATCTCTGTAAAAGGGCTAGATCAGCCCTCAAAGAAAGCTTGTGCCAGATGTTTATGGGGAATGAGCGGGATTCATATTGCTCTCTAATCATTATCCCACTGGCTTTATTTTTTCAACATAGAAAGAAGATTTGGATTTGCTCATATACTTTGGGTGAGGAAAAGAAATGGGATGGCACAGCCGTCAGCCTTTTGCTGAATCATTATTTTCACTGCCGCCACCCCCACCGCCCCCAAAAAAGCTACAGTACAATGAACTATAAAAAGCAGGTTCTCTTCATATCCTGGGTGGCAGGATATATATAAAAGCAATGAAGCACAGTAAGGCGGTAAGGGAGGGGAAGAGAGAGTGAAATTGAAGCTCTTGCCCAATAAACAAAGCAGAGACATGGACGCCTGCTTTGTGGTGCCTATTTGGGTCCTTAGCTCCAGAGAGTTGGAAAGTGGAGTCATTCATAGAATGGGGCTCTGAAAATCATCACCCTCCAAGCTGAATCAGGACAGCTGGTTTGTAAGCTGCTGCCAATTCCACTGGCTCGTCAACTGGGCAATAGAACTGTGACAAGAGAGAACTCAGAGTCCCAGGCTGAATTATGCACCAAACTGCCTTTGTTCTCCCGACTCTGGTGTGATATTTAATTCATAAACGTTTGCTTTGAACATTGCCCTGGATTGTAGATGCTATATGTTCTCTGTGAACATTTAGCATATTTCCACTAGGTGGTAGCAGTAAACCACTCTAGAGTGAACGGGAGATAGCAGAGGTGATTCCCATTCTGTTTTAATGTGTCCTATACAAGTTACTGCCTTGAAATATAATAATAATAATAATAATAATAATAATAATAATAATAATAATAATAAATAATTTGCCCATCTGACTGGGTTTCCCCAGCCACTCTGGGCAGCTTCCAGCACATATAAAACATCAAACATTGAAAAGTAGTTTGAGAACAGCAACTGCTGTAGTTTCCCCAACACTCCAGAATGAAGTGATGAGACACCATTTGGATTTAAGAAAGGACCACAACTATAAGCATGTTTAGGTAGTTGAATGAACACACACATGTTGTATCTGTACCTGTGCACTTGTGCTTCCTGTACTAATGTGCTACCTTCTTCAGTAAATGCAAGCTTTTCCTTGGTGAATACTGATTTTGTGCAATTGCCCCAGTATTCCATACATCTCCAACATAGATGATCATCAAATCATAGAGTTGAAAGGGGCCACGAAAGTCATCTAGACCCTACAACACAGGAATCTTTTGCCCAGCATGGGGCTCAAACCCACAACCCTGAGATGGTCTCATGCTCTCCTGACTGCTGTGATAGGGTTGCCATATTTCAAAAGTGAAAACCCAGGCACAAAAGTTGTTGAACTTTACTAGGCAAACTTTTGGAGCTCCCCCCCCCCCAAAAAAAAAATATCATCCAAAAGTAAAGTTTTTGGAAATTCACCAGAAAATCAACTCTTCCAAAATGCACTGCCATACACCCAGGTTTTCCCAATCTTTTTTACTGATTTCAAAAAATATGGCTCAGACACCAGGAAATTCCGGAACATATAGCAGCCCTAAGATGCAGCAAAATCGACTGGTTCTGGGGTCCTGAAACAGCCTGATAGTCTTTGGGAAAGATTATGTAATGAATGAGTGCATTTATGCAATAGACCCATGTCTCTGTGCTGTATTTTGATGGGGGGGGGGCGACTCTGGTCATTAAAGAGAAGGCCAGGACATCAACTGGAAATGTGAATAGTATGGTTTGTGTCCGGATTGCTTCCTGGTTTCATAACTTGGTTGAGAGAGATCCTTCAAGCCAGCGTTTCTGGTGGCATGGGAAACTGTGGTTTAAAAAACTAATATACCTTTGCTGAAGCTTGGTGCGCAAGAGAAAGAAGGAAAGGATTGGGGGAGGAAGGAGCCTGCAGGCACACCACTCATCAGACCAGGCAAGTGTGTTAAATGTTGTGCTGACAGCCCTGCTCAGAGAGAGTTACTTATATTTGTCACACACTGCAACTTAGATCCCATTGATTGATCAGATTCCATCAAAGAAATAAAGGTGTCTCTCTGTGTGTGCTCATACCATAGCATGCCAAATGCAAATTGACTGAACAATCAGTCATATAGATTTGACAGCATGTTCTACAAATGTTCTGTGCTTACTCATTTCACCATGGTAAATTAGAGGAAAGGGCTAGCTTGAAGCTATGGCTTCAAAGCTTGATATCCTTTCAAGGTGAGCACTGCATAGGTGTTATTGATGAATTGGGAGTCAGGGACTAATTGTTCTCTAGCATGCATTGTGCTGACGGCGTGGGTGGGGTGGGGAGGAGGAAAAACCATCATTTTGCTTCTGCTCACCTCTAATTGTGCTGCCAGGTGTGTAAGCATCTTCTGTTGAAAAGGGTCAGCCAAGTAACTATCCCCGCTGAACATGCATAAAAAGAAGCTGAAAATCTTTAATGCAGATATTAATCCTAGGTACTCTTTGTAGAGAGACTGAGATTGCTCTTGTGTGCTGCCTCTCGCTCCTTGATATGCTGCCAACTCCAGCAAGCCAACCCATCTATTATCCTGCATTTTGCCTTGGACACAAAACCACACAGTGATTTCATCTCTTTGCATGGGTTCGACCTCTGCTTCGACATCGGAAGCGAGTGGAGTGTCAGGTTAACACACACCACCACTGTGTGTCGTGTGAACTGAAGCAAGGGACGAAACAGCAGGAGAACAGGAAGACGGCTTCTGCAGATCAAGAGTATTTTAGCTTTATGGATTCAAGTAAAACAAAAGCAAAGGAAACAGTAAATGAGCACTTTATTGAACTGCCAAGGAACTGATAAGGTTCTTTATTGAGTCGTCTGCTGTTCGACAGACAGCTCTTCCCAGGCTGAGAGGAAAACTGGTGGCAACAGGTTACAGTGGTATCTTGGTTCCCGAACTTAATCTGTTCCAGGAGTCCATTCGATGCCCAAAACCATTTGAAAACCAAGGCACTGCTTCCGATTGGCTGCAGGAGCTTCCTGCACTCAATCGAAAGCTGTGGAAGCTGCATCGGATGTTCGGCTTCCAAAAAATGTTCACAAACCAGAACACTCACTTCTGGGTTTGCAGCATTCAGGAGCTGATTTGTTCGGGAGCCAAGCTATTTGAGAACCAAGGTACCACTGTATTTACTGGGACAAAGCAACTTTTGCAGCTGTTCTTAAAAGTTGCAAAACAATGAAGCACAGGATGAAGTGACAGATAAATTTCTGTAGGTCTCCCTACATCTGAAAGTTTAATAAAGTTGTGGCCAATTTTAATCCCATAACACGTTGTCATGAGTCATTATTCCTCATGGGGGTCACCTGGGGTCTCCGCCTGGCCACGCAATAGCAACCCACCCTATGAAAAACAAGAAAGGAGGAAAGCAGAGTGTATCTAGCAAAATTTGATGGGCACCAAGTTTAACAGTAAGAATGGGCATATGCAATTAAAGCTTCTCAGAACACACACACAAAATCTCTCTAGCTTGCATAGTAATTTTTGTGCTGAAGCACATAAATCATTTGGAGGAGCACAAGCTTTTTAAAAGTTTGCTTGCACTGCTGCACTGAAATGTTTTACCATTTATGTAACATGGAAGCATTTAAAACAAAAGCAAAATAACGACCCTGGAATTTAGGGTGAAACCTGCAGATCCACCACAGCAGAAATGTGCTCCCAAAATCAGGAGCAGAGAGACTTAGCAGAATCTTCAATTAATCTTTTATTACCTTCTTTCGGAGTATTCCCCCATTGCTCAGACAAGTGAAAAGTGGCAAAGCCCGATTCTCTGAGACAAATGAAGTATACAAACTTGTTCAAGAGTAACTCATGATTCAGACTTAAGACAACAAATCCAGTGAAATCAGCAGCAGGACTAAACAAAGGGACTGAGCATGAGAAAACACGAGGAACCTGATTAAGTGAAGAAATGTTCATTACCAGAACTATGGCAAGAGGGATTGAAGGCCGTATAGATCTTCTGGCTCTGGGGCAGGAAACAAAATTCTCAATGGAATGGCTCTGATGATAAGAATCTAAATTAGGAAATCTTTAAAACTGATCTATCACTAGTGTAGCTTCTTTAGCCCTTAATATGCTCAATACCTTTCAGTTAAGTAAGCCGGTTCTGCTTTATTCTGTCTCTCTCTTTGTCTGTCTGGTGTGTGTGTGTGTGTGTGTGTGTGTGTGTGTGTGTGTGGCTGAACATAAACAGATCAGGATAAAACTATCAGTCGAAGTTGTGAAATGTTGATACAAAAAAGGGAATTAAATATACATTCTCTCTAGGTTTTAAGTGCTTATACTTCCCATCACAACACGAAACATACTTTTAAAGCACATTAGACAAACATTACATCAGCAGGTCTATCCCACCACAAAATATTTCTAAGCCTGTTTTTATCTATGTCTGGCATATTCAGGTTCTTTTATTAGGTACTGCGCTAGAAACAAGCAGACCGACTTCTGCAGTCAACTCCTTTGTGTCAAGCCTGAGAAATTGAAATCCATTCTTATGCCTGGAAATTACTTCTGTTATTATCTAATTTCCGCCTTTCATGCCATACAAGCCTAGGCTTGAGGATGACGTTATCTGCCGTGCATAAACAATCTCAAGTGGGAATGCAATTCGGGGACATCTTAATCCTGGGAACTTCCTCTCTGCCCAGAACATTGGAGGCTATACACCACACCCCCTCTACAGTATTTATAGGAACTCAAACACTGAGATCCTGCTCTGTTCCAGTAACAAGAAGCCGAAAGCACCAGCCTGAAGATGACGAGTGAGACCTCGTCGAAACGTCGCCTAGACACCCCAACTTTTACACGGGAAGACACCCGAGGACACCAAAACCTGCATATATATATATATATATATATATATATGCACACACACACACATCTCAAAGAGAGATAGACAACCTGCTGCTCCTCTTGGATTACACAAATTCTGGGGCCACAGGTGCCAATTTGCACTCAACATTAGAGTCACGCATGTGATGCGCATTGAGTGTGCATGACATTATGCGTGTGACATCTGTCGCTTTTGGAGAGGCCAACCAGGCCTCCTCGTGATATGTCTGTGTGGCGTCTCCCGATGCTGCGCGGCATGGGGTGACATCCCACCAGGCCTCATCTACCCCCCTCAAGATGTTGAGGGGGGGGGGAAGCTGAGTCCCATTCCAGTGGACATTGGGGGCAGCTGTAGAGACCTCAGCTCCATAGAGATGGCATGCCTTTCTGCGGCAGAGAATGAAAAGCGCCCCAAATTCCTATGCCAGTCAGGAAAAGATGCTGCAGGATTAAACTGGAAGGTGCAAGAAGGGAATCTCACTGATGTTGGTCCTTTCTGTTGGGAGTGGGCCCGCTCTCACACCCTCAGAGTGTGGATTTAGGGCAGAGGAACCGGGTGCAGAGCCTAATGGGTGCCACAGTGCACTGCAATTATGACATTGGGAACTGAGCAGAAGAGAAGGCAAGATGGGGGGAGAACCACAAAATATTGACCTTGCAGAAGGTGCCACTGAAATTTGAAAGACCAAAGTCCACCCATGCTCTATTAGGGAAGGGCCATAGCTCAGTAGTATAGCATTTTCCTTGTCCAAGCCCCAGCATCTCCAGGTTGGACTGGGAATGACTCCCATCTGAAAATCTGGAGAGTTGCTGCCTGTCGGTGTAGACAATATGGAGGACTGATGGTCTGACTCAATAGAAGGCAGCTTTCCATGACCCTTGGTTCTCCCTACAGGGTTTCCCTTCTCCCATGGAAGTTTATGCAGGAAGAAACCCTGAAGAAGGGAGTTGGAGTGGGGATTAAGAAGCTCAGCCCCAACCCAACTCAGGGTTTTCCAAACTTGGGTGTCCATCTGTTTTTGGACTACAACTCCCATCATCCCTGGCCACTGGTCCTGCTAGCTAGGAATGATGGGTGTTGTGGCCCCAAAAGGGTTTGAGAAACCCTTTTCTAATTTCACACTCGCCAAGGGTTTTCTCCTACTTCAGTAGCAGCAAACGAAGCTGTTTGGATTGGAGTGGGGGAAATGACTGAACCAAGCACTGGCATGCACACTCAGAGGTCTCCGGCTGGTCACTGTGATAAGTGCGCATCAGTGCGCAGAGTCCCCTGCTGTGACGCAATGTTGCCCAACGCCCACAGGCATGTTCCTTCAGCACAGCTGCGAGTACCCAGAAAGCAAATCAAAATATATCCCATTTAAAATTATTATGGCTTAGCTAAGATCAGGATCCAGGGAAGTTATATCCATGTGCAGGCAAGAGGTGTACCTGTGGCTTGGATTTTATGTATTGGTTTCGGTCCAGCTATCAAAGATACAAGCTGCTGTTTTTATTCTGAAGGACTGCCTCATCTCTTTAGAAGCCAGCGCAAAGCTCCTGCACAGCATATGCTATCACCATTTCTTTGCAAAGTTGCAGAGAAAGGCATAATTGTTCAGAAACGCAATCCACTGAGAAAGTAAGTGGGGGGCGGGGTCCAATCCACATAACCAGTCAGCACAGAAGCTGATGCTTTTTTCTGTGCCAGGACAAAAAAATATTTGCATTGTGCACAGATCCATGTTCCCAGATTCAGCTACTGAGACTTGTGAATGTAGCTTTGTTAGGAAAATCCTGCGAGCGTCAATCAGCTCTTTAGAAAGAGAAGCGAGGTGGGGGTGGGGGCTAGAATTAGATCTCCCTCTGCCACCCCCGTGCGATTGATGATTGTCAGGGCTATGTGTGCATAGTCCAGGCTGCAGCACGCACATGCAGTTGACTCAGGCTGGAAGAGTTCACCTGGAAAATGTATCTGAAAGAAGGGATTGTATATATCACAAGAGCTGTGCTGAAAATTTCATAGAATCCTAGAACTGGGTCACCTAGCCCATCCTGCTGCGATGGAGGAATTGGAGGTAAAATTTCAAAAATTCATTTTTCAACCATTTGCCGAATGAAATCCTCCTGAAAGATAGGGAGGGCAGGATTCTTTGGCATTTTCTTTGAAAAAGCAAAGGAGGACAAGAAAATCACCTTGGCCACCTCATAAAGTTAAGTAAAGGCAGTGGCAACATTCTCCCCAAAATGCTAAACCACCTCTCCTGGTATGTCCCACGGAGGACCTTACGGTCTTCAAACAAAAACATTGTGGAGGTCCCGGGCCACAGGGAGGTTAGGCTGGCCTCAACCAGAGCCAGGGCTTTTTCGGCTGTGGCTCCGATCTGGTGGAACGCTCTGTCACAAGAGACTAGGGCCCTGCAGGACTTGACACCTTTCCGCAGGGCCTGCAAGACAGAGCTGTTCCACCAGGCCTTTGGCCAAGGCACAGCCTGACCCCCTCCTTTGGTAATCCTCACAGAACTCTAGCCCAATGGTTGCCATTAATGTGATTTTGAATTGATTTTAAAATGAATTGTTTTTAGAATGCTGTGTTACTTTTATTCTTCGTAGCCGCTCTGAGCCAGGCTTTGGCTGGGGAGGGCAGGATATTATTATTATTATTATTATTATTATTATTATTATTATTATTATTATTTGTTGAGACCCAGTAAAGGAAGCAGTTACCTCCTCCTGAAAAACTGGGGGGAAATTATATGCTAGTTCTACTGCACACAAACAAACACAAGAATGAAGAAAACCAGCTTGTTAGGGAAATAATATTTTGGGGGAGACTGTTGAGAGGAGGGGATGAATTTCAGCCCAGCATTATAACATCCATAAAATTTAGCCACTCACACCTAAAAGTATATTACGGCTTTTATGTATTTCAGAGAAATGGCAGAATGAGCAATAATCTAGGGAACAAAGCTGAGTAGGTTCTGTAAATGTCACAGAATCCGCCATTATTGGACTTGACATTTACGTTAGACTTCTCTTTATATTTCTCAGTGTCATATCAGGGAAGTGAATAAGCTAAGCTAATCACCACAGAAGTTGGGAGATTTACAGGGAGGCACCTGCTGTTTCAGAAGTGCTTCTATGAAGGTCAAACAGGACATGGCACAAGGAATCCACCATTTTCTTCTCCAGTTGACCTATGGATCCTGGTTGGGGAACCATTTTCTAGCTTAAAGGCCACATTCTCTTCCAAGCAACCTCCCAAAGGCCATGTTCCCATGGTGGACAGTACCAGAGGCAAAAATGGGCAGAGCAACAAATATAAATTTTCATCATCATCATTTTTAATTTGTATACCGTCTTTCTATCTTACAATACAGTGGTACCTTGGGTTACAGATGCTTCAGATTAAAGACTCTGCTAAGCCAGAAATAGTACCTCAGGTTAAGAACTTTGCTTCAGGATGAGAACAGAAATCATGCAGCGGTGGCAGCGGGAGGCCCCATTAGCTAAAATGGTGCTTCAGGTTAAGAACAGTTTCAGGTTAAGAACAGACCTCCAGAATGACCACTCCCCGCTTAAAACGAGGGGCGTCCTTTGCGTGGACGCGCGCAGCCCCTAGAACTGAAGCGGCTCCAACAGCATAGGCTTGGCTTTGCCTCCCTCAGGTGGGATACCTAGAGGTCTCCGCCTACCTCAGTCAATTGTCCAATCCCACCTGGGGGAAGTGTTGCCAAGGATCCTCTTTGCGGCGGTGATATCAGGGTTCCCCGTTAAAGGGGTTTCTGAAGGGAGGCTTTGACCGTACGCCGAAAGGTCGTCATTGCTCTCCCCTGCAGCGGCGGCGTAACGGGGGCGGCTATCTCTGCTTGAACATATGTTCTCCAGAGCCGGCCCATCCCCCCACACACACACACTGGATAACCCTGATGCTCCCTAGGTCCCCGGCTGGGGACTGGGGAGGGATAACGCCCAATGCCTGAGCCAAGGTCTACCCACATTTGAAATTTAATAAAGTTGTGGCCAATTTAATCCCATAGCACGTTGTCTTGAGTCGTTATTCCACATGACGGGGGGGACCGCGTGGGATCTGGGGACTCCACCTGTCCACGCAATGAATTAAGTTCTTAACCTGAGGTACCACTGTACTCAAGGCGGTTTACAAGCTGAAGAAACAAAAAATGTACATCTTATAACAATCTAATGCAATACAAAAATGTGATAATAAAACAAAACTTTAAAATAGGCAACCTACATCAAAAAGTAGCATCCAACAATCATCAGAATAGTATCAAAAAATAATAATAACATATCAAAGTTAATCAGTTACAATGAATAATTTCTAAACTACAATTAATAAAACAACAACAAGGCACAGTACATAAAATAATACAATACAAATTGAGAAGCAGAGACTAGAGGGTGGAGCAAAGCAGGTGGAAGGAGGCCTTGCCTGACAAAGTCTCTCCCCTCACAGTTCTTCCTTTGGGACCAGCTCCCTTATGAGGAATTTTAACTGTGTATAGTAGTGTCAGGGATGGGCTGGATGATGGAGAGTGGTAGAAGCCCCCCACCCCACTGGTCCCTCAGGGAAGGCACAGAAGAAGGTTTTAGATCCTGGTTGTGGGATACCAGCCAGCAGGTAACAAACTGGGAGGTACAATCTTATCTATCATTTTATTATCTTTTATCAATCTCTTATCCAATCCAATCTCTAATCAATCACTTACCAAGCACTTTCTTCTGGGGGGGGTGCAGGGGTACGCATACCCTGAATCATTTTGTGAATCTTTGTACTTTTGTCCATCCACTGTATTTATTTTCCCCGATTTGAACTATAAAATTGTGATTTTCTTGAGTAAAAACAAGAGTACCCCTAAACATTTTTTAAAGGGGGAAAAAAAGCACTGCTCTTATGTCTTAAGTTATAAAAGAACTGGTAATATGGAGGAGGATGAAACTCTCACTACTGGGTAGAATATCAGCCATAAAGATGAATGTTTTATCTAAGATGTTGTTTTTATTCCAAACAGTGCCAATACTTAATAATATAACCATCGTGGCAGCTTCTCTGCTGATGGCTCTCCGGCCCCACTTACTGCTAGCACATGGAAGGATGTTACATGTTGCTTAGCAAAGGGCCAGGCAGGCACAGAGAGAGGCTCCTGAGACTTGCTGTAGCAGAGGAGGAGCCCTGACTGAGGCCTAGAGAGCAAAGGAGGGGTTGCACACCAGTTCGAGCAACTCCTTCATGAGGGAGGTTTGACCTTATGAGCCTCCTTGTATTTTTTCCTTTCCTACATAAACTAACAGCACGTTAGCCTCGCATCTCCTCCTCTGGGATGTGATCTGATCTGCCTAGAGTCCAGTATAGTGGATTGCATTCTCAGTTAAAAGGGCTATGATGAAGGCACCGGGTACCATTTTGATCTGAATGTGGGATGGGCATGAAAATGGTCATCTTTAGCTGGAGAAGCTGGTTTTAGCTGTTCCAAAGTTAAAAGCTGTGCTTTGCCCATAGCCCCTGACCTCCCTCTTTCCTTTGCCATGATTCAGTCAATTAAACATTCTGTCAAGATGCCTGGAGAGACGCTATTCTCTCCATTCTCTGGAAGTCACCCACGAGCCAGGGTAGATTGGAGAAAATCAAATGGGATCACATGAACTCTCCAGCCCACCAAGGTTGCATTGCCCAGGCCTCCCTCCCCTCCTCCTCCTCCTGCCTCTCCATTTCTTTCTAAATCAATTAAGCCTTCTTGCTCAAGTGTCTCATGAATGGAAATTGCACAACAAGACAGCTGTGCCTACACTGTAACGCTCTGGAGTTGCACAAGAGCACAGCTGTGCCCCGGCTCCTGATTTCTCACTGTGTGTGTCCTTCCAAAATGCTTACACTAAAATTAGTGATTGGTGGGATGTGCCCCCGTGAAATATTTCATTTATTTCCTCCACCAGCACCCTTTATTTACTTCTTTTTAATTGTTGCGCAAGATACACCGTTTCTTCTGGATTCAGTGTTAAAACTGCTGATCAAGCTCGTTGTTTTCTTTCAACAGGTACCATCATATGATCTGCTCCCTGAGTCCATCTTTCAAATGCCTTTGGGGGTTTTTTTGCAGATAAATTTGTTGTAAACACTTCTCTCTCCAGTTATAGCAGTAAGTGCCATAGATATGGCTATAGTTCAAGCACCGGGGGTCACAATTCTGTTTGCCGTGCATGCAGCAATGAATACTCCACCAATCACTCACTCACTCACTCACTCAATCAATCAATCAATCAATCAATCACTCAATTTTTATTGTGGTCAAAGACTAGACAGGAATACTCCACCACTCTCTGGTGAGTGTCATGAGGAGGGATGCTTGAAGGACTTGATGTCAGTGAATGCTGTTATGAAACTGATCTGATCTGCACTTTCTGGATTAATATACAGATCTTCTTTACTCCAAAACCCTCAGAAGTGACTCCGCACTAGAGGTTGCAAGTGTGGTGGTCTCAAGTTGTTCAACACCTGTCAGCCACAACCAGCATGGCTAATGGTTGGAGTTGTAGCTTCAACAACATCTAAAAAGCACCATCTTGGCTATCCCTGCTGCACATGAAGCTGCAACATTGCTCTGCTTGGGATTTGGAAGGAGAGCAGAGAAATGGTGGGTGCTGGGGAAGTAAGAGGACAAAAGAGTGGAAGTAGTTTCCATCATATGAAGTAGGATTTGTATGCTAAATAAGGTGTTAAAGCAAAACATCTTCCACATCTGGAGCACAGAAAAAGGGATGGGTAAGAAATTTGATCCAGTATGCCTTTAAAGCCAGATCTATCAGAGTCACACTTTTTGAAATACATGAATTCAACTGAAACACAGCTCTCCTTCAAAATCTGCACTTACCTACATTTTGCAATGAGAAAATACATAATTGAGGGGATAGTGTACATAAAAATGAAGGTATTTATGAAAATAGCACACAAAAATGCATTGAATTAGGGTGAAATTGTTTGCAAAAATGTGTATATTAGTTAAGACTGAATATAAAAATGTGTCTAATAGAAATTTACACTAAAATGGTGATGAATTTTCATGCAGATTTTAAAAATAAATAAATCTGGAAAACTGAATTTAATATTGGACAAATGAGAAACTGAGAGAACCAAAATTGGCATATCCATCCATCCCACCAGAAGTAGGCAACTCTTCTCCAAGGCCACATCCCATCCCACAAAGTCTATCTGGACAATGTCCACTTTTAGATTTTGTATTCCTTGGATAAATGTTCCAAAGGCAGAAAAGAGGGGAAGGGCTATCAACATGCAAATATCAGCCCTAGAGAGAATAAGCTGAATCTCTTTGGTATAAAAGGACTGGTCGACACTATAACATCAGGAATAAGCCACTAAAACTAGGGAAGGGAGCATGGGAGTTGGAAAGAGTGGCATCCACTATTCTTATATATGCTGAAGTTTCCCGATTCCTCGTTATCCATATTCATCAGCTGCCATTTATATGTTGCACTCACAAAGGGAGACGACCTTTAAATGCTGACACGCTCAGCAAAATGCAGATCAAGCCGGATTTAAGCCATTCAGCTTTAGCAGGTAAAATGTTGACTGATGAACTCAAAAGTAGAAGCGAATTGTCTACCTGACCCATTTTGTATGCTGCCTGCTGGCCTCAAAAGACTCTGTTCATGATTCATGCCAATAAATGATGCCACTGAAAAGAGAAAGTCAACAATTCAGTGAACGCCTGACAAATCGATGGGTTAACCTACTTTCAGCTTCCATGAAAGTTATGATAATGGAGGAAGGGTCATAGCACAAAGGCAGGAGAGATCACCATATGTCATTATATGATGTGGGTTAGCCCAAAGGTGACAACCTCCCCACCCATCTCAATTTAAAACAGAAACAAAAAACCTAACTTTCATCCTCTATCAGACTGAAAACTAGTTGGTCAAGTTTTGCTTTTTTTTATATAGATTTATTATGTAAAATCAAAAAAGCAAAGAAACAGAGCCATTGAACGTTTTAACACTTTTATTTGGGAAAATGTATGATTATTATTTTTTCTGTATTCAGGATTCAACACTTGTGATAGAAAGCCCATCATCATCAGGAAAGAATTTGGAGCTCCATCTTTCTGATTATTTGCAGTGGGAGGTAGGGAAATTCTGCTGCGATCAGAGAAAGTGTAATACTGGCATTTGAACCAAGGCTGTATCAAAGCTGGGAACACACCCAGCTGAGGTATTCCGTCTGGAGCAGAAAGTGGCTGGGGGATTTGGAGACAGGTCGCGACTGAAGAGTGATCAAAAAGATTCTGAAATCAAGAGATTGCTTTTAATTGGGTTCTTACGGTGCTTAGCAAGATAATCCTTTTCAGAAAGTAGCTTCTATGAAATTACACGTGGGAAACTTTTAAGTGCCATAGATCACAAGAAAACTTTACCAGTGAGCGGGACAATTAAAATCAGACCACCATTGGTTAAATGCTCTGTAGGTGGTCTGCTTGTGGCTCCTTTGTACTCCTCCCAAATAACACAACTTTCTCCTCTCTCCCTTTCTCCCCCCCCTTTTTTTTTTTTACTGTAAATTGTGCAGCCTGGAAAGAGCAATGTCAGTCTCCATTGTTAGGGAATAATGTGGATGTATGGGTTTTAAAGAGTGATGGTGGGCGGGATGGACGGACTGTGGAAGCTTCTGAATTTAAAGTAATTAAGGCTGTCTACAGAAAGTGTGGGCAATGTGAGGCAACCACCTTGTATACTCAGCAAATCTACAGAAAAAGATTGCCATGCCTGTTACAGTCACATATCAATTGGCTGAAAGTACGGTCCTCATTGTCATGCAGATTCAATATTGTTGCCATCAAACCCAAAGTAAAACGTCAGATGCCACCCATGAAAAGTTTCCCCATTTAGTTTCTCTCAAACTGTCACAGGAGTTAACTCTAAATTATATTTTGACAGGATTTAATAAAATACAAATTAGTGGATCTTACCAAGTTGGGCTCCAGGTTTGTAGCAAGCAAATAGATGAACTGTTTTAGCCAGCTGTAAACAGGATAAATTCTAGATTTGGCGCACTTCATTTGACTTTGATTTGAAGAAGTGTCACTAGAGCCAGTGTGGTGTAGTGGTTAAGAGCAGTAGACTCGTAATCTGGTGAACCAGGTTCGATTCCCCGCTCCTCCACATGCAGCTGCTGGGTGACTTTGGGCTAGTCACACTTCTGTGAAGTCTCTCAGCCCCACTCACCTCACAGAGTGTTAGTTGTGGGGGAGGAAGGGAAAGGAGAATGTTAGCCGCTTTGAGACTCCTTAGGGTAGTGATAAAGCGGGATATCAAATCCAAACTCTACTCTACTAGGGCTGTGATCATGCAAATCCCTTTCTTGTTTATGTGGCAGGCTTTTTTCCTCACAAAGTCCTTTATAATTGCAATGGCCAGATGATAAGCTGGTGACCCTGTATGTGAACATCGGATACAAAATTCCAAACCCCGAACCAAACTCTGCACAGTTTCAACCATGTGAACAGCGAATTGGATCATAAAGCAGGCATGGGTAATCCTTGGCCCTCCAGATGTTGCTGAACTACAACTCCCATCAGACCTAGCAAGTTCAGTCGATGGGAGTTAGTAGTTCAGCAACAACTGGAGAACCAAAGAGAGGGGGCAGGGCATTATTATGACCAACTCAGATCCTATTAACACAATTGCCGCGTCTCTAAGGATGCTGACCTAAATCTCTGGGAGGAATGCAGATCTCACCATGTAGATGATAGGAAATGGGGAATTGTGTGGCAGATGGGAAAGCAGATAAAATGCTAGTCTTGTTCTTCTTCTTCTTCTTTGGTGATCACTCATAGCTGAGTAAGATCACCTTCCATAAACACGCTTTTAACAGTGAGTCCATAAGTTACTGTGGAGGCTATTTCTGGATCCACACGTCCTTCCAGAGTGGGGACACAGGTTTCCAGGCAGGAGTTGATCACAGTAAGGGTTTGCCAAGCGTGCCAGTGTGGTGTAGTGGTTAAGAGCGGTGGACTCATAATATGGTGAACTGGGTTTGCTTTCCCGCTTCTCCACATGCAGCTGCTGGGTGACCTTGGGCCAGTCACACTTCTCTGAAGTCTCTCAGCCCCACTCACCTCACAGAGTGTTTGTTGTGGCGGAGGAAGGGAAAGGAGAATGTTAGCCACTTTGAGACTCCTGAAGGGGAGAGATAAAGCGGGATATCATATCCAAACTCCTCCTCCTCCTCCTCCTCCTCTTCTTCTTCTTCTTTTTCTTCTTCTTCTTCGCACATTTCTCCCTTTCATCCTGAGTTCAAGCATCTTCAAAGCCCATGATACCTTCAGTAAGGGCTGTTCTCCAATTGGAGTGCTCACAGGCCAGTGTTTCCCAGTTGTCAGTGTATATAGTACATTTTTAAAGATTTGCCTTGAGAGAATCTTTAAACCTCTTTTGTTGAATGCCTGGGAAATGTTCAGTGCCAATGTTGATTTTAGGTTGCTTTCGATCCCACATCAGCCTCTTTTTCGTGATTATCATATATATGTCTGTGCTTTGATTGAAATGTTTAATTTCAAGGACTCTTACCAGTGGGAAACTGCTTTAGGTGAACTGGAATCGTTCCCCAAGAATGATCCCACCATCAATTACATTTCAAGAACATATTTGTATACAGCGGTACCTTGGGTTACATACTCTTCAGGTTACATACGCTTCAGGTTACAGACTCCACTAACCCAGAAATAGTACCTCAGGTTAAGAACTTTGCTTCAGGATGAGAACAGAAATCGTGTTCCAGCGGGGTGACAGCAGCGGAGGCCCCATTAGCTAAAGTGGTGCATCAGGTTAAGAACAGTTTCAGGTTAAGAACGGACCTCCAGAATGAATTAAGTACTTAACCTGAGGTACCACTGTATTGCTTTCCTTTGTTGGGATTCTAGATCAAGGATACCCCTGGGATGGGGGAGATCTGGATTGGGTTGGAGAGTATAGGAAAATGACTTTGAACTCAATATTTGGCATAAGACTTTTCTTTTTAAAAAAATGGATTCACGCACAAAGGTTTTCCCACAACAGAAGAAATCTTGTATGTTAGCCAAGGAGTCTTGTTACAGCAGTGACAGGAAACACACTGCAAAGGTGAAGGATATTTTTTCTGGTAAAAAAAAATGCTATTTCCTTCATATGCCTCTGTACACTGAACAACTTCGATTCAAAAATGTTGCCTATATCTTCCCTTCTGGGGAAAATAGGGATCATATTCTTGCTCATAGGGGAGACTTGAATATCAAATCCCTTAAATATTTGAGAAAAAGTAATAGAGGAGGCTTTGTTGATAAAACGTTAAATGTTAAATACTAAAAAAAATATGTGTGTAACAGAATACTGGGGTGATTTACTTTACAATAACAAAGGATATCAACCCTATTACTGAATATATAGGCTTCAGTCTTCAAATATATTACACCAGTTCACACAAGGTGAAGGCTGTGTGCGCATGATTTTAATACACAAAGTTTTAAAGTCAACTTGAATAATTAAAGCTGCAATCCTAGCCCCTAGGAGTGAGTCCCATTGAATTCAATAAGGCTTGCTTCTGAGTAGACATGGTTAGGATTGCACTATTAGACTGCAATCCTATGCATGCTTCCTTGGGAATGACTCTCTAACTCAATTCAGCGAAGCTTACTTCTGAGAAAACTTGCACAGGATTGTGCTGCGAAGTAGTCAGCGCTTACAGAATTGGAGCAACAATCCCTCTAGCTGACCATTCCTCATTCATCTTGAGTCCCAGTCGGAGTATTATTAGTTCTTTCTATTTTACTTATATTCCACTCTTCCATCAAAGAGCTCAGAGCAGCTTACATATGGCTCTCATCTGATCTTCAATGCCACTTGGACAGATGAACCTACTTACAACTGAATCTTACACCTTCTTCAGTCCATTCGCTGGGCAGAAGTCTTCACAGTTTGTGCAATCGAATTTACTGGAGAAGACTAATTCGGAGGTCTTATACATGCACAGAACATGCTCTAACACTATCTGTAGCTTCTTTCTGCCACTGTTAATACTGTTGGTAATAATGGGTGGTCCTGCAGGGTTAAATACGTTATGACAACAAAAGTATTTATTTATTTATTTATTTATTTTGCTCTTTTCTCCCATTTCACCAGTATGGTCTTTCTTTCCCTTCAAATTCTTCTTCAGAACTCACTGTTTTTCAATTTTCTCTCCTCTTTCCAGCTACCTTTGCTTTGATGCATTTTTGTGGTCATGCAAACAGACAGAAATAGACACCCCCAAGATACAAGCAGATTAGCATGTGATGGTGGAGTTCACCTACAAAACTAGGAATGAGCAGAACAGAGCAGTTCTGTTTCCACAAGTGTTCCAGAATGTGTCCCCAAATGCTAGGTTAGTTCTGCCCCCCTTTAATTTTACATATTCCAGATTGGGTCATTGGTGAAATTGTGCAAATATATATCTGCCTGTCATTTTGGCTTTTACAACATATTTTTTGGGGGGCATGGGCAGGATTGGAAGTCTTCCTTCAGTAAATTTGGCTCCATAGAGAACTCTGAAAGTGCATCTTTCATTTTTTCATTTCCCTTTATTTGCAAAATGGTGCAATATTGAAATGCTGGTATTGTTCCATCTCACATTCTTACCCATTATGCAGCTTTGCAAATTAACACATCGACACATTAACAAACTAACAAAAAACTGTTCCAAAATCCAAAGCACTTCATCTGAATCCAGCCAGAGGTCTGACCTGGAAACCATCCAAGAATTGCAAAAGCCAGAATGGAATCTGGCTGAAACAGATTCTGTCACCATCCCTGACCAGGGAGAAATGGCAATCACAGGGAAAACCAGTAGCCTGTGGCAGGTACTTCCAAAGGCAGATTTCGGGACAGATCCAGATAAACCTCTTGTTTGTGACTGAAGCCACTGGAATACATACAGACCTGGCCAGAGATTACTTCCAGAGTTTGGCAGGCAAGTCACAAAGAAGAACGTGCTTTTAGCCCATCATCAGAACCTAGGACAGCACACTCTGGAATCCAGAGCCAAGAGTAAGCCATTAACCTGAAGTGTAACTTCAGTGCTGGCCCGTTCTGTCTCTATCAGATGGTGAAGAAACTTTAACAGACTGAGGGCCACATTCGCTTCTGGGTAACTTTTGTTAAACTAATTTAATAATCCTCCCCCCCAAAAAACCCCCACACAATTGGCTTCCCACTCTCTCAGATATTTCCATTTCTTCCCCTGTTACATGCTGCTTATATTACAAATTTATCTCTAATTATCATCCTTTTTAAAAACAAATATCCTTATTGCTCAGCTGTCCTTTTACCGACTCCTGCATATAGATTTTTTTAAAAAAAAAAAACAAAAATATGTCAGATAACAACAAGTGAGGTTTTACTAAGTCTTTCGTTCTTCTTTTTAACTTGCTTGTAGCTTCGTTCCCTTATCCAATTCTAGTTTTCACCTTCTGCCTGCTTGAGCATTCCAGTGTTTGATTTTTGCGCTTTAATAAGCAAAAATAAGCAATAATGGAACTTATGAGAGTTCCATAGGTTCTTTGTAAGGATAAATGAAGCCCTTTCTTAATGGTAACAGCAATTTTGTCATGTGCAAAAGAAGGCACTATTTCTGACTCAAATCAAGGGGGATGGGATGGGGGGGCAGACTGCTTTTAATGGCATCGCCTTTAGCTACTGCTTTTAGAAGACGACTGGGCTTGGGGCAGGGCCAGATTTAGGTTTGATGAGGCCCTAAGCTACTGAAGGTAATGGGGCCCTTTATATGTCCAGCTGCCTTTGTCAGCAACAAATTGTCCCTTTTTTGTGTTGAATATATGCTATATGGTAATTTATGGACCTAATATGTATCTAAAGCCATTTGCACATGCAGAATGTAGGCACCCTATATATAGAAATGAGCGAACCAGTGATATTTTAGGGAGCAGGCTAGCAGGTGGGGCCCATTACTTGCATCATAGGAGCCTATACAACACAAAACACTGTTGCTGTATGTAGTTTTTATTTTATTTGTGTTTTTTATCTTATATTTTGGAAATGTACATCCAGGTTATTTTCTTTAATTTGGGGGGGGGGAGAGAGAGTGGGGCCCTAAGCTATAGCTTGTTTAGCTTATACGTAAATCCGGGTTGGGGTGTGATTTCTCCAGTGCTCAAGACCAGAAGCAGCCTCTGGACTTAATTTTCTGACACTGCAGTGTCGTGCAATATTTAATGCAAAGGTTCTGGTGCCAACACACATCATCCTCAGTCAGCAGAGCCAATAGTCAGGGATGATGGGAGTTATAGCCCAGCAGTATTTGAAGAGTCACATGTTCCCCATCCCCAGTTCAAAGACAAACCAAAGACATAGAATGATAGAGGAAATTGCAGAAAGGACAGTCTCTGGAGAAAGTAAAGCAAACCTTTAGAGGCAATGGAAAGTGGGTGATAGGCAGCTTTTTATACTGATCTGAATGTGGTGTATCTTATAGGGGGTAAAATGCTGGTTTTCTTTATGCAGAATGAGGTGCTCTTGATATATTATCTCAGCTACAGCTTGTAAGCAATTTACTGGACATACATCTTTTTTCTGACTCATGCTATGTAAACACAATCTATCAGAACTGTTTCCAAGGGAACGAGGCCTCTTGCTTGCAAAGGCCAATTCACATGACCATTTTAGGTAGAAGGATCGGAGTTGAATGAACACAGTGTGGCGTTTTTCCTCCTTTTCGGTGTGGTGCAGTAGTTATACATTGGCTTTACTAAATCCTTAGGGCCTAATTTTCCAAAGCTTTTTTGACACAATTTAACTTAAGCAGATGGGGGTGGGATGAAATTGCCAGATGGGATATTACATCTGGGCATTTTGCAAAGCAATCATCATTTACATTAAAGGTGTGCACTGGCTCAAAAGATTTGGTTCCGTTCCTAATTCAGAACTTCAGAAAGCAACCGGAACAACTTTGGAGGCTGCCCGTCAGCTTGCAGTCTGAAGCCAACAGTTCATTTCCCCTCATTCACTATTGTTAAATTTTAAAAATTGCTATAACTCCTGCCCCTCCACTTTTGTCAGAAGAGGGTGAAATTTGCAGGCATAGTAGCCCTTCCAGAGAATAAAAATTGCAGTCATGTGGGTCCGTGGGATTTTGTTCTGAGCAACTTTCAAAGTTTGGTGTGGATGGGTGGTATGTTTTAAAGAAAACGTTGACTTGGATGAAATGTTCAGGCATGTTTGCCCCTTCCGAGGGGATGAATCTTGCCAAATGTTAGAAGGATAGCTGCAGTGATTTTTCTGCAAGTGGCAGCCTATATAATCTTGGGATTGCTTTTTTTAAAATAATAATAATAATGAAGCATTTCATATACCCTCCTGTTTTGTGGGTACACTTTTTAGGACAGAGTCATTCATATGCCACTTTTACCTGCATGATCTATATCTGTTTGGAGGACCAAACTAAAATAGCATCAACTGTGCAGAATAAATTGTTCATGAACCTAAAGATCCACTCATGGGGAAAGTAATGTCAACTGACTTTCCCTTGTCTTTCCTGGACGCACCCACACAAAACACTTTGTGCTAAGCGGTGTGTGTGTGTGTGTGTGTGTGTGTGTGTAATTGTGCAACATGCTCAACTTAACCACTTCACACAAGGGAGAAATTTGGGGGAGAGGGAGAGACACAAATTAAAAAAACCCAGCTTATTGTTCGCTTGGAATGCTACAAAAGGGTTGGGAAACTGCATTTGCTGCACTGAAGTGAGAGAGAAAGAGCGAGCAAGCAAGCAAGCAAGCAGGCAATCACTGAAATGAGAAAACACTGCTGGGATAAAAGCAAAGGGCCACAGGGGCAATCAGAGCAGGCATCGTAGCCTGTCATCAAATCAATATGAATCATTGAGGCAGTGTGAAGGCAGAGTTTATTACTGTACACTTCAGTGCTTCTGACAGGCTTGCAGGTAGTTTGCAAATTAATTGAGAGACAAAAGAAAATCAACTGGTGGGATCAGATTGATTGATCAGATGCCTATTTTTTTTCTTCTTCTTACTATATAATAAAATTGTATGGCTGTTGTCATGCAGCATGCAGAGCAGTCTGGTCCATTGATAGGCAGCAGGGAAGGGCAAACCAGGCTGCTATGGTCAGAGATAGGGGCTCCCTTGCCAGCCCTTCCCTGAATGCTGGGCAGGGAGGCTAGAAGAGGAGAGAGAGAGAGTTGTGTGAAAACAGAAAGAGGATTGATAGTGGTGTTGTTGTGGGGAGTGAAAGATTACAGCCAGAAATTATTGGGTGCTGTTTAAAGATAGTGGCTGTATCAAAGAAAGGGACCAGACTTGGCATGCTTTGGCACCTTGCTTTTTATTCCCACTAATTACTAGTGGGGTAGGAAAAGCCTGGAAGGCAGAAGCAGGGTGTGTAAGACAGGTTTAGACCTCTGGTGTTGCCAGGAGGGAAAAGATGAAGTATGGTATATGGAGTTTAGGAGACATTTGCAGTGCAGGGTAGGAGCAACAACAAATATAGAATGGGAGGAGGCAGGTTGGTTATTGGGGAAGATTGTGCCTGTGTACCTCTCTGTGTCAAATGTGGGAAACCTTTGGGCCTTCAGATGTTGTTGAACTACCAATCCCATCATTGCTGACCATTGGCTATGATTGCTAGGGTTGATGGGAGTTGTAGTTCAGCAACATCTGGAGGGCCAAAGCTTCCCCAAACTTGACTTAAGGCATCGTTGTTTTGAGAGCTTGATATGTGGGGTAGGGTGCCGTCTCCATTAAAATTTCATTAAGCACTAGTTTAATTTTTTGACATACATCTTTCACTTGGAGGGCCAAAAGTTTTCCCACACCTGCAGTAAATGGTCATAAGACTCCATAAATCTGGTACACAATAAGGTAACTTTAAATGTCACTATACACAAGACAACAAATTTGAAGCAGAGAGTTATTCCATGAAGTATTGGGGGGGGGCATTGCTCATTGTTTAAGTAACCGCTCTGTGATTCCTTTCACTGGTGAAAATGGAATAAAAATACAAAATGCAACACAGTAACTGTTCAATAAATTTGGAAGAAAGAGTTCTTCGGTACCGTAATAAAAAATAATACTGGAGTTCAACAAATTTATACACAAAACTGTGAAATAAAGAGGTAAAGGTAAAGGACCCCTGGATGGTTATGTCCACACAAAGGCGACTATGGGGTTGCGGTGCTCATCTCACTTTCAGGCCAAGGGAGCCGGCGTTTGTCCACAGATAGCTTTCCAGGTCATGTGGCCAGCATGACTAAACTCCTTCTGGTGCAATGAAACATCATGACGGAAACCAGAGTGCACGGAAATGCCGTTTACCTTCCCGCCGCAGCGGTAACTATTTATCAACTTTCACTGGAGTGCTTTTGAACTGCTAGGTTGGCAGAAGCTGGGACAGAGCTCACCCCGTCATGGGGATTCGAACTGCCGACCTTATGATCGGCAAGTTCAAGAAGCTCAGTGGTTCAGACCACAGCGCCATCCACGCTATGAAGAAAAAGAGAGGAAATACTGGGAAAGCTTTGCAGCACATGCCATAAAGAAAATATGACTGATGATCCTATTTAGAGAAATGAGGATGCGGAGTGTGCAGATTCATCAGTTACATCAGTGAAAATGTGTCTGGTGATGCACAAACTTTCAATATCAGTAGTTTAGTGAACCAGTGGATCCCCATTATGAAGCACCAGCTTTTGCTACAGAGAAACAATGCCGGGTACATAACTGCTGTTATAAAGGATATGTCAAATTAATACCTTTTTTATCATATGCAGAACTGTCAGAAACCCTATTGTTGGACCGTGGTGAAAATGGAAAACTTTTCAGAGAACACATTTGGAAGGACAATAATGTGCTCACCTTTACATCTTTCAACACTCATTATGCTTCGCCTGATAAGGTCATATCACTAGTTTGTGTAATAAGTGATGTCACCACACATGCTAACACAAGCATTAAACCACAAAATGGACAAATCTATATACAGGTATGCAATAGAGACAAATCAGTGGAACACAGGTTATTGATGAACAGTTGCAACAATATTCTAAAAATAATTGTGACTAACAACCAAATGCAGGACATATAATCTATAGAACATTATATGTAGTGCATAAAGAAATGGATTTGGATGAGGTACATTTAATATTCTTGACATTTCCATCTAATGACAACAGTGGCAAATATTGCGGTTGAAATATTACAAGACTAGAACATGAAGTGTCTTAAGCACCTTGTTGTTGTTGTTTAGTTGTTTAGTTGTGTCCGACTCTTCGTGACCCCATGGACCAGAGCACGCCAGGCACTCCTGTCTTCCACTGCCTCCTGCAGTTTGGTCAAACCCATGCTGGTAGCTTCGAGAACACTGTCCAACCATCTCGTCCGCTGTTGTCCCCTTCTCCTTGTGCCCTCCATCTTTCCCAACATCAGGGTCTTTTCCAGGGAGTCTTCTCTCCTCATGAGGTGGCCAAAGTATTGGAGCCTCAGCTTCAGGATCTGTCCTTCCAGTGAGCACTCAGGGCTGATTTCCTTCAGAATGTATAGGTTTGATCTTCTTGCAGTCCATGGGTCTCTCAAGAGTCTCCTCCAACACCATAATTCAAAAGCATCAATTCTTTGGCGATCAGCCTTCTTGATGGTCCAGCTCTCACTTCCATACATCACTACTGGGAAAACCATGGCTTTAACTATATGGACCTTTGTTGGCAAAGCACCTTAATTTCACATAAATACAAAAGCACCACTATGTGGAAAGGATCACCACATCTCAAACCAATGATATTACCACTGTTTATCCCATCATGTAGCCATGGATATTCCTTTGAGTTCACCTATCCAAAGAATCCACACACAAAAATCTTGGCAGTTCACTGTTATGGCTACGGGTTAGCAATTAGGGGAGATAATTTTTAACCCACTAATAGGTGGAAAATTAGCACAACAGTATGTGACTAATGCATATATTGCAGTGGAATGGAATCATTTTAATTATGTCAGACAAAGGCAAAGTCTATTCAGAGCAGAGACATTCCACGGACAGGCAGATCATATGCCTCATGGCATAGCTGGTCCATCAGGAAAAAAACAACTCAGAAACATGTGCTTGCTAATACCTTCATTCAGTAGGAACACCATTGGCCATGCATTTCCTGTATTGAGATGGAAGAGCTGTCACCAGTGCTTTTCGTCAGGGGGTACTCAAGGGTATGTAGTACTGGCACCTCATTTTTGTTGTTAAAAAGTGTGGCACTTACTGTAACAACTTCATGGTGAGTTCCGGTACCTATTTTTCTAGAGAGAGAAAAAGCACTGGCTACCACACATGAAAAAGGGAGGCCAGATTTATTCGTAGCTATGGCTGCAAACCTAAATTGACCTGAAATAAAATAATATTTGGCAATCCTACCAAAAGGATCAGAGGCAGATCTAGGGGAGCGTGACCAGTTCAGTTGCACTGGGTGCAGAATCTTGGGGGTGCTGCAGGGGGTGCCACAACTATGATGTAGAATGGAAAATGGGAGGCTGGGGGCACCCAATTTGAGGGTTGCACAGGGCACAGCTAAAATTTGAGGCCCCAAAGTCCACCAATGAAAGGATACACCACTTTTTGGTAAGGGGTGGATCTCCTATGAAACTAATGAAACTTAAATTTCAGGGCCCCTAATCCCAGAGGGGCCCCAGAAGAAACTTTGGTTCACATTATTATTATTATTACTACTACTACTACTACTACTATTATTATTTTTAAAAAATGGGTCCAGTAGACCTGATTTGGGTCAAATTGCATTATTTTATTTTATTTTATTTTACAATTTCAAAATCTGAAGGTCAGTAGCACAGATGTTGTAACAGTGTGGTGATCTGTCATGGAACAACCTCAGTGAAGAAGATAACCGTGGTTACCCAGACCTTTCTGTGAAGGAGCACCCATGACAGTTTGACCTTCAGGGTTTCGTTTCAGCATGAAACAACGTGAAGAGCAGAAGGAGCAGTGGCTGGGGATGAAGAAGGCACCCAGAAGTAACAGGCCAGAGAGTGTCAGGATGTGGAACCGCAGCGGCATAAGGTGGAAAGTGGAAAATCTAACAGGTTACCGAGTAAGGATGGGGGAGAGGGGAGGGGCTTGGTGAGTGGAGCGAACGGGGGCACAGCACCCATGCCTTATATAAAAATGTTAATGTGCTTGCTTCTGACTAACAGAGCTATTGTAGCTAAAGGAGAGAAAAAACTCTTTGTCTGACAGCAGATTAAATATGATGCACTTCAGGCCTTCCTGGAATTGCCTCGATATGACAATTTCCATTGCACAAACTTCCAAACACCCAAGTGCTGCTGTCAGGTTTTTGCTTCAAGAAATCACACAGATCAGTACAGATGATTCATCACCACACACACACACACACACACACACACACACACACACACAAGTAGCCCCTTGAGCAAAATCGCACCTGCACAATACCCAAACACAATGAGTCTCCTTTTTTTTTTCAGGCGGGGGTAGAGACTGTCAAGAACTGTAAAGCCTACAGCCAGTTTGCTAAATGCTAAATCTCTTACTTGAGTCACAGAGACTGCATTATACAACTCTTGACTGCTTGCAGCACCCCAAGTATCTCTTATGTAAAGACAGCGTTCTCATTATTCTTAAAATATGGAATGTGATGGGGAAAGCATTCACTGCTTGGAGATTCCTAATAGTGCCCACAGCATATTTAGGTCACAACATACATTTAAAACACTCTTATACCAGTTTGGCAGCCATGAAGATTCCTGGGAACTGTAGTTTGTAGCTCTGTGAACAAAACACCTTTAATGAACCACAGTTAGTGGGGTTCTTTGGGAGATGTTATGAAGAGTGATTTTAACACATGGTGTGGATGTAACCAAGAGGGGAGATATGCTGGAACACCTCTGATTTTTTGCAAAATATTGTTCACTGTGTAATATTATATTAACTCCTGTATAATACCCTAGGGATGAGGTTTTTAAAGAGATTCTCCCAACCATTTCCTAACTGTTTGTTTGTTTATTGAATTTAAATCCCACTCTTGTCTCCAAGAAGCTCAAGGTTGTACAGTGGTACCTCGAGTTACAAACGCTTCAGGTTACAAACACTTCAGGTTACAGACTCTCAGACTCTGCTAACCCGGAAGTAGTACCTCAGGTTAAGAACTTTACCTCAGGATGAGAACAGAAATTGCGAGCCAACGGCGCGGCGGCAGTGGGAGGCCCCATTAGCTAAAGTGGTACCTCAGGTTAAGAACAGTTTCAGGTTAAGAACGGACCTCCAAAACGAATTACGTACATAACCAGAGGTACCACTGTACAAGCACAAGGTTCTCCCCCTCCTTATGTAATCCCCACAACAACTCTGTGAGGTGGGTTAAGATGAGAGGCAGTGACTGGCCCAAGGTCACTCAGTAAGCTTCATGGCCCAGAGGAAATTTGAACCCTGGTCTCAGTTCGAAACTCTAACAACTACAGACATGGGCTCTCTCTTTTTAAACAGTAGGGGAAAACCAGTTGAGAGATGATAGATATAGATGATAGATAGATGATAGATATAGATGATAGATAGATAGATAGATAGATAGATAGATAGATAGATAGATAGATAGATAGATAGATAGATAGATAGATATAGATGATAGATAGATAGATAGATAGATAGATAGATAGATAGATAGATAGATAGATAGATAGATAGATAGATAGATAGATGATAGATAGATGATAGATGATAGATAGATAGATGATAGATAGATAGATAGATAGATAGATAGATAGATAGATATAGATAGATAGATGATAGATATAGATAGATAGATAGATAGATAGATAGATAGATAGATGATAGATAGATAGATAGATAGATAGATAGATATAGATGATAGATAGATGATAGATGATAGATAGATAGATAGATAGATAGATGATAGATAGATAGAGATAGATGATAGATGATAGATAGATAGATAGATAGATAGATAGATAGATAGATAGATATAGATGATAGATGGATGATAGATGATAGATGATAGATAGATAGATAGATAGATAGATAGATAGATAGATGATAGATAGATAGATAGATAGATAGATGATAGATAGATGATGATAGATAGATAGATAGATAGATAGATAGATAGATAGATAGATAGATAGATGATAGATAGATGATAGATAGATGATAGATGATAGATAGATAGATAGATAGATAGATAGATAGATAGATAGATAGATAGATAGATGATAGATAGATGATAGATGATAGATAGATAGATAGATAGATAGATAGATAGATAGATAGATGATAGATAGATAGATATAGATAGATAGATGATATGTTATGTCTAAAGTTTCCATGTTTGCTCTAGCAGACCAATAATTACTGCAAAAATGGGGTCCAATATGCTGGAGACATCCTGTGTTGTCAGCTTGAGTCTTTGTAGCTTTTGTGATGACCAATGTTGGTTTTTTTAGCAAACAAATTTGACGCTCCACCTTAGTCCAGAAAGCCATCCATCCAGCATATTCAATTGGAAACAAATCTTACTGAACTCAGGGATGGTTATTCCCAAGTAAGCATACATACAACTGCATGCAAAATGATGCAAAATTTGTTTTGTGTTATTTTCATCACTTGGTGGTGCTACAAGATTATTTATCGTGCAGTTTGTTTTCAGCGGCAATCCCTCACTTTTGTCCAAGCAGAAGGAAGGAAACTCAAATTCTTTTTTGGATCATTTTTTCCCATTAGTGCCATATTATTTATTATTGTATGTTCGGGGGGGGGGGTGAAGGGACTGGGTGCTCTGCATATTCTCTGTCCTAAAAATATGGATAGTGGGTGTAGTATGAAAGAGAGTAAGGAAATGAAACAAGGCTCAGTAAGGAAAGTTATGCATTGACATTTCCTTAAATGATATGTTGTAAGTAGTGATGGGAAGCCTCAGCATCTTCCTCATACTAGTTCAGAATGTTTTGAAATGTTTTCACCAGAAAATAGGAAATACTTTGGCTCATTCCCCACCTACGCCCCATGAACCTCCAACTTTCTCCCACCCAACTGAAAGCCTGCCCTTAATACTCACCAGCGAAGCACTTAGAGGGCAGGGGAAATTCCTCACTTCATATTTGGGATCTGAATGACTGTATAGGTAATGTAGGTTCATATTGCAAGACAAGGCCCTACGACATTTCGTAATATGTCTAGCTGTAAACGTCTTGCTGCCATTTTGTACAATAGTCATTGCTCTTCCAGCTTTTCGTACAGCCAAAAATGCTCGCTTACAGTATACTGCTATACAAGTAATCAGTTTCTCTCATTATTATTTTTCATTTTCTACTTTTAAATTCAGTTCTCCACATTTCCATACCAGTTTGAAATTTCCCCCACAAGTCCTTATGAAAACTCATCAGCATTTTCGAGCATATTTCTCCTAATATAAGCGTTTGTATGCAATTTTGCCTAATATCCACCTTTTCACAAAACACTTTCCCCTAATATAATGCATTCGCTAGTAATACTTTATAATTTCTGTGCTGCCCATTTGACTGTGTTGTATGTTCTTTTCACTAATATAGCTCAGTCGGTAGAGCATGAGACTCTTATTTTTTTTTTTATAATATATTTATTAGCAATTTTTAATTTAGTTGCAATTCCAATAAACATTACAATATAACATATCTTTTAACACAGTCTTCTTAACTTCTTTGGACTTCCTCACATCTCCCGCTCCTGCGTTCCTAACCAAAAAACAAATTTTCCAACAAATTTATTCCCTTATTTCCATTCTTATTATCTAATTTTCCAATATTATATCTCTAATTTTTGATATCCTTTATTCAAATCTTAAAAAACTAAATATAACTTAATTTTTTTCCAAAAATTTATCTTTTCTTAAATTTAACTTATCTTCATATATCCCTCCCTCTATCTTAATGGTGCCCAGTTGTTTATATTCTAGCATCCTTCTTAACATTCATATAGTTTACAATATCTTTGTAAATAAATCTTAAATTTCTTCCAGTCTTCTTCCAACGTCTCTTCTCCCAGGTCTCGGATTCTGCCAGTCATTTCAGCCAATTCCATATAATCTGTCAGTTGCATCTGCTATTCTTCCAGTGTGGGTAGATCTTGGGTTTTCCAGTACTTAGCGACGAGTATCCTTGCTGCTGTTGTTGCGTACATAAAAAATGTTCGGTCCTTCTTTAACACCTTCTGGCCGACAATACCCAAAAGGAAGGCCTCTGGTTTCTTAGGGAAGGTATACTTAAATACCTTTTTCAACTCATTATATATCATTTCCCAGAAAGCCTTCACTCTGGGGCAAGTCCACCAGAGGTGAAAGAATGTTCCTTCACTTTCCCTACACTTCTAACATTTGTTATCAGACAAGTGGTATATTTTTGCAAGTTTGACTGGGGTCATATACCATCTATATATCATTTTCATAACATTTTCTCTCAGAGCATTACATGCAGTGAAATTCAACCCAGTAATCCACAACCTCTCCCAGTCCTCAAACATAATATTATAACCAATGTCCTGTGCCCACTTTATCATAGCCGAGACTCTTAATCCCAGGGTTGTGGGTTTGAGCCCCACATTGGGTGAAATATTCTTGCATTGCAGGGAGTTGGACTAGATCAGTGTTTCCCAACCTTTGGTCTCCAGCTGTTTTGGACTACAACTCCCATCATCCCTAGCTAGCAAGACCAGTGGTCAGGGATGATGGGAATTGTAGTCCAAAAACAGCTGGAGACCAAGGGTTGGGAAACACTGGACTAGATGATCTCGGTGGTCCCTTCCAACTGTACACTTCTATGATTCTATGGATGTTTTACTCTAGCATGTGTATTTTGTACACATTACTTGACTGCAGAACTGCTTTCCGAAACCTGGAGATGTGCAATTTTTGAAAAATAGCTATGTTTCAGAAAGTGTGAATTAGGTAGGCTTGCCTTTAAATGTGAACGGAATTGAGTCTCACCTCCATCCCTATGTAGAAGTCTACTCATATGTAAAGGTAAAGGTAAAGGGACCCCTGAGCATTAGGTCCAGTCTTGGCCGACTCTGGGGTTGCGGCGGTCATCTCGCTTTATTGGCCAAGGGAGCTGGCGTACAGCATGACTAAACCGCTTCTGGCGAACCAGAGCAACGCACGGAAACACCATTTATCTTACCGCTGGAGCAGTACCTATTTATCTACTTGCACTTTGACGTGCTTTCAAACTGCTAGGTGGGCAGAAGCAGGGACCGAACAACGGGAGCTCACCCTGTCGTGGGTATTCGAACTGCCAATCTTCTGATCGGCAAGTCCTAGGCTCTGTGGTCTCATCAAAATCAATGGGGCTCACCCTCTTTGGGGTAAGTGGATATGTTATTGCAGCCTTAACAACCTTAGGTGGTGGGTGGCTACTGCAAGCCACAGAAAGTTTTTGTCATGCATGGATTCTGAGAGAAAGCTTGGCAGTTTAAGACTGATCAGGGAAAGAAGTCTTTCATTTTGTATCTGGTGGGCAAGAAACAGTCTTGGGCGATGCTATTACTTTTAGGGACTGGCACTATTTTTGGCACTGAGCAAGGCCTCCATGTGAGCATGTTTACTCCCCCTCTGCTCAACCTGCACATTTATAAATAGTTAGTTACAAAAGGCATGCTAACTCTTATGCAGAACTCTGTCCTCAAAAGGAAATGGTTCCCGCTGTTCTGAGAACTTCCTACAGCTCAGGGGAGCGTGGAGCATGAAAACAGAATGAAAGAGCTCTCAGTTATGTTCCAAAAATTTGATCTCACCACTTGAGAATTTTGCCACCTCCGTTCACACAGAGTGAGCACATTGTCATATTAAGCTTGGGCCCACCTATAATAGATGCTTTGCTTGTTAGCCATTGCATCACATGCTGAGAAGCCTAAATGTTGTGAAGAGACAGCTGGAGTTCATACCCTCCAACATTTCTACGATGAAAATAGGGGCATCCTATATAACAACAACAACAACAATTTTATTATTTATACCCCCCACCACCATCTAACTGGACTGCCCCAGCCACTCTGGGTGCCTTCCAACATATAACAACATAATAAAACATTAAAAACCTTCCCTTCAGATGTCTTTTAAAGGTTGCCTAGTTACTTAAGTCCTTGGCTTGATGGTCACATAACTCCATACCCTCCAACATTTCTCTGGTGAAAATATGGATGTCCTAAGGAAAAGCGGGACATTCTAGGATCAAATCAGAAACCAATATGGCTTCTGTAAATCTAGGACTGTCCCTGGAAAATAGGGATACTTAGAGGGTCTGGGATTGACAGTAGCAGACCTTTCAGGCTGCTGTGCACATAAGAACTAAAATTGCATTTGCAACCAAAGTGCTCCACCTGGACATTTGGGTGACTGCCATCCCCTTGGGAGGAAGGTACCTATTTATTTTCCCAGAGTGCAATGCACCTGATTGCTGGTGGACCTATTATTGTGGCAGCAGACTTACACACACACACACACACACACACACACACACACCATGTATGGGAAGCAGAACTTCCGGCACATTGCAAACTAAAGATGTTGTCTGCAACTGTGATTCAAGCATCAAGGTCCGCCTCCATGGACCTCACCAGCAGCGTGGGCTGTGGCCTTCACCTCAGCATTTGCTCAATAATGCTGCAACTCTGAAATCAGAGAATGATCTCTGAGAGAGAATTCAGTGAAAGAATCCCCCTGGCCATCTGGAGGAACAAACACACACACCCCACTCCTGACGTAGAGCATCCTTTTCCAGAAGCAGAGGGATTCAGCTGCAGCATCCCCCTGGAACTCTTCCAGCTCTGATATTTGTATGACTCCATCTCCTGCTTCCCATTCACTTCCTGACTCTGTCAATATCGCTGGATCAGGCTGCTTTGAAGACTGTTCGCCGGCTAAAAATACTCCAGCAAAACTCTCTTTACAAGCCCTTCAAGCCTGTCCTCCAGTTACCTACGTACCATACAGGAGTTTTGTAAGCATTAATTAGTTGATGCCTGAAAACTGCCTGTGTGTGGGCTTAAGTGTCACTCTTCTAGCTCATTTCAGCAGTAACAGGCTTCATCTTCTTAATTACTGAGTTTATTCACTGGCTGTAAGAATTGTATATTATTATGGGTGGTTGTGCATTACCTCTTTTTATCCTTGTTTATGATAAAAAACCAGGGGAAGTGGTGCCACTGAGCTCCCGTTAGGCGGAATTATGGACAACCAGCATAGGAAATGTTCTTGTAACGCACAAAAGATTAGCATTTGCTATGTTTCAGCTATTATATTATTTCCAAACCCAGTTGTGTGCCACTTTATGAGCCTAATTGAAGAGATTCAATCGGTATTTAGAAACTTAAGTGTGGGCTGTGGGGCGTTGCCGGGAGTGCATACTTTAAAACATTGGTACTCCGGGAGTTACTTTTTAACTGTAACACAACAAGATCTTACTAAGGCTGAAGCATGCAGTAGGTGTGGCAGTTCGTGTCTAAATTGAAGAAAAAACTAAGGATTTACTAATCTATTGCTAGGAATAGCTCACTTCAGGGATTCAACAGTTCATTCTAATGCAGCTATTGGGACTTGCTTTCACCTGCAAATTTCGTCTTGTTTTCAAAATGGAGGTGTTACATTGGAAGTATTTTTTTACTTCTGAACTCCAGCCATCTCACTTGGTGTAGTTTACTCCTAATGTAAAAAAAAAGTAAAGGTAAAGGAGCCCTAGACAGTTAAGTCCAGTCAAAGGCAGCTATGGGGTTGCAGCACTCATCCCGCTTTCAGGCTGAGGGAGCCAGGGTGTGTCCACAAACAGCTTTCTGGGTCATGTGGCCGGCATGACTAAACCACTTCTGATGCAATCGAACACCGTGATGGAAACCAGAGTGCATGGAAACACTGTTTATCTTCCCACCACACAGCACCTATTTATCTACTTGCACTGGTGTGCTTTCAAACTGCTAGGTTGGCAGGAGCTGGGACAGAGCAACGGGAGCTCACCCCATCTCACGGATTCGAACTGCCAACCTTCTGAATGGCAAGCCCAAGAGGCTCAGTGATTTAGACCACAGCGCCACCCATGTCCCAACTTTTACCTTTTACTTCCTATTGTAGGGCTGTGTGTATTCCATGACCCCAAATAGGAAGAATATGGTAGGGACACAGCATTCCATGAGAAAATCATTTTTTAAAATACAGTGGTACCTCGGGTTACATACGCTTCAGGTTACAGATGCTTCAGGTTACAGACTCCGCTAACCTATTAACCTGGTACCTCAGGTTAAGAACTTTGCTTCAGGATGAGAACAGAAATCACGTGGCAGCGCGGCGGCAGCGGGAGGCCCCATTAGCTAAAGTGGTGCTTCAGGTTAAGAACAATTTCAGGTTAAAAACAGACCTCTGGAACGAATTAAGTTCTTAACCTGAGGTACCAGGTTAATAGCACTTGTATGTAGGTGCAAAGATAGAAGAGCTCTGAACATGCGGCTCTACTAGGCCAGTACTGAGACTGTCAGAGACTGGGCAGAGGAGGAATAGTGGAGACTGCCTCCCCAGTCTGACTCTTCCAGAGAAGAAGAAGACAGTTCAGAATTGCAACAAGGGTCTGAGGGAGATCACAGCTCAGAGGCAGATGAGGAGGGAAAGCTGGGAAATAATGGGAGAGGAGGAGGAGGAGGAAGAAGAAGAAGCACCAGGGGAGGCAACAGCTGGCAGATACAGTGTCTTTAGAAAGCATTCCAGACCCCCCCTCCCAGAACCCGGCAAGCATTGAAAGTAGGAGAGCAAAGAGCTCAAAGGCAGAGGGCACTTTTCAGCACCCATAGTGATGATTCATGAGGAAGTGGGAGAGATGGAGACTCAATCGGGACAACGCCATTATTCCAAGAGGCTGCATTCCCAAGCCTCTCTGTGTGAATATTGAATAAAAAGCAGATGGTAAGGACTTTTCCTTGTCTTGTCCATTCTTGGCAACCTGCAGTGGGGGCTGGTTCCTCTGCGGCCTGATAGACTGCTAGTCAGCCCTCCTAACAACAGATTGACTAGGAGACTTCCCAGCAGGATCTGGAGAAGGGGCCACTCCCCCTGCAATTTAAATGTCTGCCACATGACTTTTTTCTGCCCAGTGGCACATGGGAGGGACCTCTTTGCCATAGCTAGGGAAGCGAGTGGCGCTGTGGTCTAAACCACTGAGTCTCTTGGGCTTGCTAATCAGAAGGTCGGCAGTTCGAATTCCTGCAACGGGGTGAGCTTCTGTTGCTCGGTCCCAGCTCCTGCCAACCTAGCAGTTCAAAAGCACGCCAAATAGTGTGTACCACTCCGGTAGGACGGTAAACAGCGTTTCCATATGCTGCTGTGGTTTCAGTGTTCCATTGTGCCAGAAGTGGCTTAGTCATGCTGGCCACATGACCCGGAAAAACTATTTGTGGACAAACGCCGATTCCCTTGGCATGTAAAGTGAGATGAGCACCGCAACCCCAGAGTCATCTGTGACTGGACTTAACTGTCAGGGGTCCTTTACCTTTACCTTTACACTTTTGGATTAGGATTAGCTGAGCAGTATAGAAACCTGATTGGCCGGAGAACAGTAGATTGACTTTAGAGGAGCTCTGCAAAGATTTCTGTCAAATAGAAGTATAACATGTGGGAGGGAAGGGGGACAGGAAAGAGTGTATGGCTTTGATATTTTTGGCGTTGACAACAATGGCTTGAAATTCTCCTTGGGATGGCTGTGCCCCAATAGCCCTAATTGGACCAGCCTCCACTGTCTGGACCATGTGAGACTGCCACCGCCAACTCAGAACTCTCCTGACTTCATCACTGCTTTGCCCTACTGCATTCCTGCCTTGGCAAACAACAGCCGCTATGTACAGTCCTCCCTCTTTCCCTTTGGGATGCAACGTCAAATAAATAGGAGAATCCCCCTCCCGCAACAAATCATTATAATATAGAAATCTATTGATATCCTGCTTCTTGGACACATGCACACATTCGTGCTATCAATGCTTAGAGCAACAACTAGTCTACATATATGCTTCCTGCAAAAAAGAAAAGACAGAATAACTTTGTGTTCATAGAATAGGATAGTACTTGTATTGTCTTGGCTAAATTATGTGTTTTGCTTCTTTAGGATATGCAATTAATAGTTGGTGGTATTCAACCAAGTTTGGTTCATTGAAATTCAATGCACCCAACTCAGTAACAATCATTCAATTCAACGTGTCTACTCTGAGTAAAACTTGGGTGAATACCACCCATGACTTCTAAGTGGTGGTGACTTAATTAAGATTGCAATGGGCAGGAGGCATGCAGTAGACCACAGTCATTGTTATACAATTGGATGGATGGATGGATGGATGGATGGATGGATGGATGGATGTGCACACTGCCCTTCAGAAGGTATTGTAAGAGTGGTTCATAAAAAAACCAACAGCAAGCAATTCACCAGCGGAAAGCCAGAAGTATCACATATGGTTTCTTATTTATCGGTGCTGAAATGGTTGCTTCGCAGTGCTGAATTTCAAACTCATGTGCATGAAGCAGCCATTAAAGGATACGTTCAAAAACAGATGCCTTACTGAGGTAGGAAGTCATCCTTGAAGTAAAACCATTAGCAAAGAGATAAAAACAAAACAGAAGAATTATTTTAAGCCAATATGTTCAGGCTTGGATTCATAGTCATAGAATGAGCATGATATAAGCACAATGAAGAACTATGGAACACCACTGATTTCAAGAGAAGAGTTGGGCTGTTTAGACCTCCTGTGTGTGCTTATTTGGAAGTAAATCTCACAGACTAGCCTAACGCCCATAGATATCAATAGGTGTGCTCTAGGCATGACTAATTTGATGGTGCGCTCTCAAGTGAGCATGCTAGGGATTACTGCCTTCTCTGTTGAGTTAGCTCTCCCAATGAAATCAAATGGCCGTCGTGCTCTTGCGCAAAAAAAAACCATACGTGTGGGGTATGTGAGTGGTGGTTTTTTTAAATGTATGCTTCTTACTGTACCTTCCTGTTACATTACTCTATCTCATTTCCTTGTAAGCTGTACTGTGAATACAAAGTGACCATCTAACTATACTTTATGGTACACTTCATTGCATGCCTTCATTTTCATTCAATCAGTGGAGAAAGTTCACAGATATTTATGTGTGCAATTATTTAATGTATATCCTGCTTAAACACACATCTCAAACAGAGGGGTGTTGCTGTCAGGAGCTTGTCCTAAACTCGAGTAGGACCCTGGCAGAGACACACGACCAACTGGCATGTTCTCTCCCTCCTGGTTGATTGTTCAAGAGCTTCATTAGCTTTCTTCAGCCCGAACATCACAGTGACCGATGCCAACAGACATCGGCACACTTAGGGATCCGCAGAGTCTTCGCAGTTCACGTAACAGACCTCAGCAACTCAGCATTTTGGCTAATCTACTTTATTTACATAGAAACACACATGGAGCACTGCAACATGGCTCCCTCTCTCTCTAGCATCAGGCAGCAAAGAGAATAAACAAAGGACAATAGTCCCACTTCGCGGAACACAGTAACACAAACATCCTGTATCTATCACTTCCCACTCTGTGGAGTCAAAACATATACCGTCATGTGATAGGCAACAATCCCATGACTGCAGTCATGGAGCAGGAATTCTAACAGTTGCATCTATCTCCCATCAATGTTTTTCAATTTGAGTGTTCTTCTCTATATTTAGATCAACAGAAAGTGCAAATGCCTATCAATGTGTCCCACTCTCATGCCCTCCATACTCTTACAATGGAGAGACCATGAGTCACTGTCATAGATAGCATATCTGAGTTTACATCTCTTGCTTCTCTAGCTAAAGAAGTTCATTATGCTGGTCGTTAGGGAATTTCCAGGACTCCAGACCCCAAGCAGAGTATACTCCACTGCTGGTGAGGCAGAAAATGAGATACACCCGTGAGCAAGCAGCTGACTTCAAGAGAACACCACACAACTGGATCGCAGGATAATCATGCCCCAACCGTTTTTGCAGAAACTGCTACTTTCATGTTGGTAACCTACTTGTAGGGAAAAAATTGGGTGTTTTTTTTGTGTGTGTGTTTAAATTGCATGATGTTAGGAATGCCTGCATAACCAAGCAAAGCATATCAGCCATAACGAAGCTAGCCAGAGGCTTAATAGGTGTGTGCGCTTATGTGTGTTCCCTCTGGGTCTACAAAGGCCAAGGGCTTAATAAGCACTTGGCATTCCAAAGCATGTGGCTAGTGGGTTGCATGTGACTTGTCAGGTCACAGGTTACACACCGGCCTGGTCCGAAGTCTGACAGGCAATTGCTCCAAACAGGGTGTCGGCAACTCACTTGAGCTTTGACTCTTTCCCATGTTCCCTCCTAGCAATTTGCTTTTTCTTTCTATTTGTACATTCCAAGGAGAGAGACTTGGCGATTCTGTGACTCATCCTTTGGTTGTTGGGGGGGGGTGGAGAACCCATTTCTGACTCACTATTTTGTAGAAAGTCTTAAAAAGTCATTTTAGTGCACCGTTTAGAAAGAGAGGGGGGGAAATGTGTTGGATGTATATCAAATATGCTAGAATAATTGGATTACAATTAAAATGTTCCAAAGCAAAAGAAAGAGAAAGGTTAGTCATCCATGCTGGTTGTCTTTCACTGAGATACCACATTAAGCAGGCTTAACATGCTGCCTTTTCTTTTGAAGTCATCAAAGCATTAAAAGCCTGGCTAGAAATAGCATGGTGTGAACAGGATTGTTGTCAAGGTTTTTTTTTTTTTCTTTTTTTGGTGAGATTTCTTTTCTTTTCTTCTGAGAAAATGGCATAACTTTAAAAAAAAAAAAAAAGGATTTATTGGGCAAAATTATTCCTAGCATTTTCCAAGGGAAAACTCAAAAGCGGGAAAGTGATAGCAATAGAATAGGACAAGTAATTGAAATTTGAAGTAATATATGTCGTTTTAGCAGCAAACAAACCCTTCCGTCAGAAAAGAAATGTTCAAAATTATGCCAGTGGCTCCCGGTGAAAACTGTTGTCTTCTGACTGAGTCGTTTGAAAATGTGGCATGTTATTGTGATATATTAGGGTAAGGGGAGAGGGGTGAAACAACTGTCTTTGACATGTAACTCTCTCTTATCATACCAGTAACTCAGGCCAACTCAGCCCTCTAGAAGTTCTCAGACCACAGTTCCCATCATTCCTGACCACTGGCCCTACCGACTGTGTCTGATGGGAATTGTCTCCTGGCAACACCTGGAAGATCACAGGTTCTCCACCTTTGACTAAGGTGGTGTTCACATTTCTGACAACCCAAGGTGGATCACAGCTGGCCCTCACAACTCACTCCTCTTGGAGTCTCCATATCTTCAGTACAGTTCCTGAAGTACATACCGTCCAACATTCCTCTGAGGACAATAGGGACACTTCTCAGTCCCCCCCCCAACTGACCCTCCTCAAACCCCCCTTTTCACCCCCACCCCTCACAGAGCATTTCTTATCAGAAGAAGGGTGAGTGCCACCACCATTACAATGGGACACAGCACAAATGCCAGCCACTGTCCTGAGAAAACCTCTTGATCCCAATTTTATTTTATTCTATTCTTTCATATATTTACACAAAGAAAAACATGCACCAATAGATTTTAAAAAGACATGGAAACACAAAGCACTTAAAAAAAAATAATCAAGACTCCTTGTGCTCTGCTCCACTCTGCTCCCAGTTTCTTCCCTCCCCAGGTGGCCCTGTCCCTTGCCTGTTCCTCAGAGCCAGTGTGTCATGCAGAGCTAACAGAGCTAAGCTTCAGTGGCAGAAGCATCTCCTCCTCCTTGCTCATCAGCCACTATGAGCTGTTCAAGGGAGAAGGCCGCCAGCAGTGGCCATGAAGAGGCCATGGAGAGGCACTGGGGTGCCCCCTCACAGCTGCCACTGCTGCTGCCACTTGGGACAAGCACAGCTAATGTGCTTGTCCCAACACTGGCAGCACTGGTGGAGGAAAGAGGGACATTCCGGGATCAAATCAGAAGCCAGATTGGCTTCCATAATTTTAGGACTGGAGAACACTTGGAGAGTATGGAAACACACCAAAGTAATTGCAACAGTCCCCCCAAATGTTACTAACCTGCCAACACATACATGCCAATGTTAGTTGTCCATGGCATGAAAGGAAGCTTTTACAGTTTACCCTCAAGACAAACTCAAGGTCAGGTTTATCGTTAGGCAGGGTGAAGCAAACACCTCAAGCAGCTGATCCGAAAGAGACAGCTGTCCATTGTTTAATTTAGTATTGTGTTTTTACTGGTGAAGAGAGGCACTTCTGGGATATTCTGCTTCAGGCATCAATAACTTTGACCAGCCTTGGGCTCTACGTGAGGCTATCTGCTGCTATGACTCAATGGGAACAGAAATGAAACTTAGGAATAGCTGAAGGCCACCAAGCTAACTGGGAAAAAGATAGTTACATGTATCTTACAATGAACTGAATCATTCTCTATATACACATACCTTTTCTTCTTATATCCAAATCTAATACAATATTTTCTCTTCTCAATTTATTCTATCTCATCGAGTCACTATGAGACTTTTTCTTTGTATAATAAATGTGAATAATAATAGTAGCAGTAGTAAAAATAATTTTTAAGATTCCTAGTCAAAGCACAGGCATTGCGAGAGAGCTAGTCACTAGGCAATATTTTATCATGCTGCGGGTGGGAGGTAGAATCAGTCTCTACAGAGACAAGCATGCCAGAAATTGTGCCATTTTAACCACAGTCATCTTAGTCTGTTAATACTTTTCTGACAGGCACAAAGATGACTGAAGATAGCTCTGGGAGCAAGTCATTGCTGGCAACACAAATAACAATAATCTGTGGATAATAACTCTAGAAAAAGTGGGGGGTTCTTCATGAAAGTTGCTATGATGTAAAGGAGCGAGGGAGTCCTGTGCTTGAAGCAAGACTCACTAGGTGGCCTTGGGAAAGACTCTGGTCGGCTAATTGGGAACACATTCCCTTGGATATAAATCCTACATCTTTCAGACAAAGGCATTCCTTAATTATATTTGATACATTTATGCCTTGTCCTTCCTCCAAGGGGTTCAAAGATGCATGTCATACTTGTTAGGTAGCTTGAACTGAGACATGCCAAGGTGACCATATGTATGTATGTATGTATGTATGTATGTATGTATGTACATAAAAGAAAATGTGTCACAACCCAAGAAATCATCCTTGTTTTCATACTGTAATGTTTTTGCCAATTGCATACAGTCATACTTCGGGTTACAGCCGCTTCAGGTTGTGTTTTTTCAGGTTACGCACCTGCCAAAACCTGGAAGTACTAGAATGGGTTACTTCCGGGTTTCGGCGGTTGCACATGCGCAGAAGTGCCGAATTGCCGAATTGCAACCCGTGCGTGTGCAGACGTGCCGCTGCAGGTTGCAAACTCAGCAGGTTGCAAACGTGCATCCCACACGGATCACGTTCACAACCCAAGCGTCCACTGTACTGTGTTGTTTGAACACCTCATTCAGTTCCCCTATGCCTGGTTTTCAACCAGGGTGCCATGGGGGTGCCTTAAATGATGCCATGGGCAACAGTGGCCTCTTTTCCTCTTTTCCTTCCTTCCCTCACTCCTCTGATGCCCTCTTGCATCTCTGCCTCCCAAAGGCTTGCACAACTGTTTCTTGCAGCAACCCTGGCTACAAGCTCCCCAGGTGAATGGTGCCTCTGGGGCTGGCCAGGGGGTGCTGGTTGCCATGAACTGAGGTGGTCTTGGAGTAAGCAAGCGAGCAGGTGAGGGAGCTCAGCCAGCCAGTCCACCAACCCTTGCTTTTGGGAATAGACAAACAAATGGGAGGTCAGGCAAGCAGCCAAGCAGCCAAACACTGTGCTGGCCTTTCTTGTGCTTATTGTGTGTAAGACCTGCCTGGGAGCTGAGCGCCTGGTGCTGAAGGGGAGCCTTTCTGCTATACAAGCCCATTGGCGCCTGCTGCTGCCATTGCTGCCTCCCAAGGTGAGTAAAGGTGACTGGCTCACCTTTGGCCAGTCTCCATTGGGCCACTAAGGTTGGAGACATTCTCTTCCCAGGCCCCTGTGGGGCAGTGTGAGGAGGCACCTCTCTTTGGGGTAGGGGCAGCTCAGAGATCAGGGCAACAGCAGGAGCTGCCTCAAGGACTCCCAAAGAGAGAGGAGGCTGGGGGAACACTGCTCAAGGGAGTGTTTTAGAAAAAGGGTGAGAGGCTGCCAGCTCTGCAGGCAAGGGTTGATGTAACTGGGCTCCTGAGCCCCACAAGGGAGCCACAGAATGCGGTCAGTCAAGGGAGCCGTGTACTCAGAAAGGTTGGAAATCTCTGCCCTATGCAGTTGGCATGATAAGGCACTTATTAACCTCTCATAAGAATCTTCAGACATTCTCAGAAAGTAAACATGGGAGGGAGGGATGTGGGGATGAGCCTGCTAACGCTGACCCCATTATAGTTCTCATTACCATGGGGCTGATGGGGGGGGCATAGTTGCTCACCTGGCTTCTCAATGCCATCGTTCCTGTTGGCTATCAGGAGGGAGAGGGGCAAGGCAGTGGGGAGCTCATTCTGGTTTGTGTGCAGCGGAAGGAGCATCAGATTGGTTCCGCTGCTGTACCCACACTGCGCTGAGCTCTCTGCTACCTTGTTCCTCTCAGTAACTGGCAGCAATGCATGTTGTTGGGAAGGCAGGTGCCCAACATTGTCCTGCTGGCCACTACTGTTCATCACCCTTTGTGAGCAGGACGGTGACTGAAGCAGGGAGCCTCTGGTGCTCATTGAAGCTGCCTGTGTCTGTGTTAGAATTCCGACTTTCCAGAGTTTCTAAAATGTGCAGTGAGGCTTCAGAAATACAGGTTCAACTTATTTTCTTCTGGATGCAACTCAATATTTCCAAATACCTTATATCAGAAGATGTACCTTTCCCAAGTAGCGCCTGCAGAGGGCTATAGTTGCTGTGTTATCTGGAAGTTCCATGATTTGCAGAAAAATTACACCAGGGCAGAATCAATACTTAGATTTAATAAATACCTCCTTTCCCCCCAATTTAAGCTAACATTTCTCCAAGAAGTATGGGGAAAGCAGTATATCAGATTTTCCTACCTTTTCTGAGCGCTTATCTGACTTTCTGGATGAAACATGCACTTTATCAATACTGATAAATATTGGCCATGTATAGAAGCTTAGTGTCTATAATGATTTCAATCTGCTCTCTTTTCATTGCCCAAAGATGCCACAAATGAAGCCATTGAGAAAAGGAGAGCAGAGTTGTTATGAAAACTGAATGTGCAGTTCATGTAGGAATGTAATGGGAAGAGCACTTCTTCCTCTAATAGTCTGTAGTGTGGAACAGGTACGTGTGCCACTCAGTGGTACCCAGGAAGGTAGACATGACCACACTCATGCCTAGATTCTATTCCTCCTTTCCATTCTCATCAGTCCTCCCTTTACAGCAGGAATGGGGGGAACTGGTGGCCTTCCCAGATGTTGCTAGACAACTCCCACCATCCCTGACCTACGACCTCATTGGCTGGTTGGGCACTGATGGAAATTGACATCTAGAGAACCAGAGACTGCTATATAGAGCACTCAAACTCTATCCCTGATGACAGTACCATAAAGGAGATCTTGGATGTTTAAAATGATCCCCATGTATAACTATCAACCCCTTATTTGTGGGTTCCACCACATCATGGGAGTAGCAGACAACATCTGTTACAATGGTCCTCTGTTTGAGCAAGAGCTCCTTTTGAGCTATTTGAACTCTGTCTAGGATGGTTCAGCTTTCTCACTGGTGATGCACATGTCCCAAATTCCTCCACCTTCGCTGTGGGCCAATCGCCTTTCTACCCAAGGGGAGCCAGTCGATGCTGCCCTTCCAAAGGTGGGGGGGGTCCTTGACCATCAACCACAAAGAGGGTTTGCAACAGCCAAACATACAAAACATGGTCTGGATTCAGACTAAGTTCATTGAACTTGGTTTCCATTAAAATCAAGGAGACTTTTTTTTAGTCATAACTGAACTGTCACGCTGATTTCAATGGGCCTACGTTCAACTTACTCTGCATGGAACTCCCTGTCTCCAAGCATCAGAAAATTTCCCTCTCCCAGGTAATGAGGCTTCTTTATGATGAATGACTATGACATAGAGCCTTAGTCTTGGTGCCTTCATGTATGAACAGGAACAGGAAGTGACTTTACAGGGTTTTGTTAAGGCAATAGAAACTATAATGCACTCTGCTCATCCAATCTTGAGTAGCTAATAGTTCACAGACAAATTCATAGATGCAGAAAGTTTATTGATGTTTCCCCATTTTATACTGCAGCTATTTCATCTTATGATAAATAAGAAATTCCCCCTCTAAATCTCTGAGTCTTAACAACAAAACTGTTCCAAAAACATACAATACAGTGGAAATCCCCTAATGCTTCTAATGACATATTTGATTCAAGTTAGATCATTCTGCACATTACAGAGTTTTGGCCTCTTTCTGGTTTCGACAGCTGCTTATAGGGCATCTAAGACTTAATTGATATAAAAAGAACGGGCGTGCTGGAACGTGCAGAATGAATCACAGCATTTCATCAGTGAGTCTGGTAGAATTGGTTGTGCTGAAGTGAAAGTTTTTCTTACATCAGAATGACTTCCAGGCCCTTGGGGGGAGGGAAACGCTTCCATGTAGGAGGAAGAGACATGGTTTCCCAATTATCCCCTCCCCCCACAACTCCTTATCATGCATTTCTGTGACTCTTTTTACAGCAGATTTCATTTCTCATGCGTCTCAGGATTCAGACAAGTGTTCATACTGAAGGGTTGGGTAATCTTTTGGGGCCCCAAGGGCCACATAAAGGGGTGAGTGCATGGTTGGGAACTACATGTCAAAGAGCATGTTTTCAGCCAGCCAAGTTCACTCACATATTTATTCATATGCACACTGAGGTAGACAGGAGAGCAGGGATGCATTCTTCGCTAACTCAGTTGTTCCCCTGTAACAGATTTATGATCCGTGGGGCCTGTGGGGAGGACCTATTTATTCACCTTAATAAACATGACTATGTCTGGGGGTGGGGCGGGAATTGACACAGCTAAATGCATAAGAATGAGATAGTTAACAGCAGCATCTTTCCACTAGTATATTATTAAACACTATTTTTTGTTGTTTCTGATTAATGATATACGCATAAGTAGAAGCAAAAGGAAAACACTTCTCTTCCTCTAAAAATGAACCTTATTTAAAGGAACAAAATGAATGAAAGTTTGTTAAATATTCATAAAATGTATACGTGTTTTCTTTCACATTCCCTTCACAGAAGGCTGTTACTTGTCATGATCTACCTCTTGTAGTGAAGAACCTTCGTTTGCTAACATTGCTGAACTCCTTAAATGCTCTTGAGATATAGTAGAACGTAAGTAGATTTTGGCACTTAAATGATCTTTCCCCAGTTGCTTCCAATGGTGGAAGGTAGCTTGGACGTCCAGTGGCCCACAGACTGGTCAGTGTGAGAAGTTTATATGTACGGCAAGAAGTTGATATGTACGGTTGATATGTAGTAGAAGGGCATGGGCAGAGGTGATGGAGCTAGTGGTGGTGGGGTGCACCAGCTGGAAACTCAAACCATCGTCTTGATTAGTGCAGATCATGGTCCATTTAGTGGAAGCATGGCAGTTTTAGAATGGAGGTATCACTAAGTCCTGTATGAGTCTAGAACTGAAATCTGAAGCTTTAGGGAAAACGAGGGCCTTCCTTAAAGATGCCCATGTAGTCATCTGAAGAAATAAATCAGACAGGATTTGTCACAATGAAGAGTTTGGAAATTTTGGCATAAATAAGGGGTTGGCCGAAGGGGTTAGTGAGGTTGATGGAGCTGGGGCTGGGATGCAATGGGAAACCACTTTGAGAGGGATATGCCACCTTGAAAAGAGCTTTAGCCTTTAGTCCTCTCCCCCCCTTCCTCCTTTAATTGTCTTTCTGCATTGAACAGCTCTAGCCTAGAAGTCATTCCTTGGCTACATGCAACAAGCAAAATCTCCCAGTGTATCCATCCAATCCCATCTAATGCAGACAGGCTTATATGGGTCTGAGATTCATATTATTATTTTTTTTCAACATTGTACACTCTGTCATACACTGACAACAATGCTACCAGGATCAAGTGTTTAAAAGCAGCGACAACTCAAAAGAAAGGATCTCAGCCCTTGATCTACTGTCAGCAACACAATGCTAAAAAAAACAAACTTCTGAAAATGTATGTGTGTGTGCGTATTCTGAAGCATTCGTGCAACCACATGCTAAGTTCAGTCTGCATTTACAGTTTTAGTTATATAAATGGTCTTTATTTACAGAGGAAAATATGTTTAGCCTTAGTTTGTCAGTCTGATGGGGCACAAGAAACTAAATTAATGGCAGAGAGGGGGAGAGGGAGAAAAAATGATGCCTGAGTAGCTTAAAACAGCAGACAAGCTGTTGATCAGAATGCTGGAAGACATGACAAAGATCAAATGTTATCAGGGGGAGGGAACCCCACAAACCGAAGATTTCTTTCCTTTGAGTCATGTCTGTGGCTCTCCTGCATAGGCTGATTCAATTAGAGGAACAACTCTATTATTATTCAACCACATAATCACATTATGGGTTGATTACTGGACTATGATCTTGAACACACCCATACAGAGCCTTGCTTCCTCCAGTGGTGTTCTCCTAATGTCTGTATTTATAGGTTTGTGTTTTGTCCTTTAGCCACGGCAAAGATATTAGAGCAGTGAGTTAGGAAACTTTAGTCTATCACGGGTCAATGCTTTGAAATATCTGGATCCATTAAAGATCAGAAACAGGCCAGTTTCTTGTCCAAAAGTGTGTGAGAGAGGAGAGGAAACACCCTCCAGACTTGTTCTTGCTAAAGAAGTTGTTTGTATAAACCTATGAGCCCCAGACAAACATAATTACTGAGATATCAATTCTGCAGGGAATGCTATAGACAACTTATGTTTAACCATTGGATTTATAGATCTATAGACTCTGTAGCTGAGCTTCCTGGGACCACTACTTGCATTGATTGCTACTCCCCCATGATTCCACCTCATGCTACTCTGATTATTTAAGAGTGGGAGAAACCATAACAAGAGTGATTACTGTAGCCCAGAGGTTACACCTACACTTCTCACATTAGATGGAGACAGTTCCCATTCAGAGGTTGTGATCTAAAGGAAGTGAATGGTGCTTCATGCCTCCCACATTAATGGGAGTTAAGTTAGTCACAAGTGTAACTTCCGTGGGATTTAAGCCCAGTGAACTGTTCCATTCCAAGTGACTGCCTCAACAGTCTGAGGGTTCTGATCCTACGTTCCAAAGGTACCCTGGACAGCTCCTTTCAGACTGGAAACTCTACAACAGCAGAGCTCAAATGTTGTTTCAGCACAAGTTTACCTCAGCCTTAAATAGGAGCTGCAGCTCTATCAAACTCTGCCTTCAGTCAAAGAAGCCTCTTCCTGGTTTAAGAGTCATTGGCTCCAATAGATTGTGGGTCAGCGAGGACTTCTGCAAACAGACGACTCAAATCCCAAGCAGCCGGTCATCAAGGCTGCTTACTCAGTCATGCCTGCCTGACATCAAGAGATGTACTGCATTATGTTCCTTCAGAGCTTTCTCTGGGCCTTTGGGGACAATTTAATGGCAGCTACTTAAGTGTGCGAGGAGAGGGAATGAAGTACCACAATAATTCAGACAAAGAGAAGAGGAGCTCCATTGTTTACTGAAGAAAAATGTTCATTGCTGTCGCTCTGCTGTTTCAGAGTTCAAAACGTCTTCTTGAGGATCTGTGAATGCTTATGGATTTCATAGACTCCAAAACCTTGTTCTGAAAAACTGAACTCAGAAAACAGCTACTTGACTTTGACATCTTATGAATTACTGGCATGTAGGTGAATAAGTAAACTGCCTCCACTGAAAATGCATTGCAGATGAAAGTGCTCTCTGCACTTTTGATCGGTGATTACTCATTCACATGTACAAAACATCACCCAATGTTACAGACATTGTCCAATGAACATGTACATCTGAAGCTCATTAAGTAGGAAAGGGGATGCAAGAAGGGTGGTAATAGCTTTTCATTGTTTTTATCTGATAAGATACTTAAATGCTAAATATTGTGATCGGGATCTAACCTGAAAGTGGTGTACCCAGTTAGAATTGAGAATGATGGTCAGGAAAAGGATTCAAGCACCTGTTGAACTAAGTGGAAAATAATGCATTTGGAGAAAGGATGGGTGAATCTTTGAATTCCAGTGTTTCTCATTTTCTAGTCTTAAATTTAACACTCCACATTTTCACATCAGTTTGCAATTTTTAAAACAACCTTCAGAATTTTGGTGTGAATTTCTCTTAATATATACACTTGTGTGCAATTTTGCATGATAGATACAATTTTACATAGCAATGTTCCCATAGCAACGTTTCTTCAAGGCAATTTCTCTCAATATATGCATTTTTATGCACACTTTATTCTAGTGTGTGTTTTTTGTACACATTACTTTTCTGGAGAACTGCACTGCAAAATTCAGGGAAGTGCAAATTTTGAAGGTTGACTACACTGGGATTCTTGTGTTGTTTCAGAAACTTCAAGTTAGATAGATTTCCCTTTAAATCTAAACTGAATCAGATTTTTTCCCATCCCTAATAAGGAGTGGAGAAGGCTTCATATGTTCCATATAAAGCAGCCTTATTCTGAGTTGGACCACACAGTTGCACTGATTTCCATCTGCTTTCTTTATAAGACATATGGATATGGATGATATAAGGCCACCTCAGCTCAATTTCAAGATGTGCATATTTATGAAATAAACAAATAAATATTGCCAGGAGGTGAATTTTTCTCTCACGGAAACCTAAATCAGATATTACAGCTCGTCTATTAACAGTGCATTTCAGAAACACCCATTCCCACAAAACTGCAGCAGTTTTGTGTTGGTTTGATCCAAGGCCAATTGCATGACCCATGAATGAATGGACTGAGAAAATCTCAGAAGGTTTATGAAACACAAGAGGTCTAAAGCAGTCAACACCCAGTGAATTCAAATGCCTTCATTCATGAATGTTCAAATGCTCGTGATGTTTCCCAGTAAATTCCCAGCTACAATCCCCCTAGCTAAGGGAAAGAAGAGGAAAGGGAATTTAATGTGTTTGACATCCAACAGACAATATTATTTCAAAATATGGAGAAGGTCTCCTTTTCTGGAAGGCTTAAAAAGCAAAAAGGAGAAAGGACACATCTGCAGTTCCCTTTTCTTTGTTTTTGTTATTTTAATGCATGGCCATTGCCAAATATAATGCATTTAAAGCATTGCCAGATATCCTGTCTTTAAAGACCACCATGGTTCCATGGAAAGGAACACCCCTCTTCTTCTTCTATGTTGCCTCGTTAAAAGGCAGGATGCGGATCTGGAAACTGAAGGGGCTTATCTTCACTTCCCTTATGCAGGTTTACTCAGAACAAATCTTACTAAATTTGATGGAACTTTTCCCCTCCCCACCACCATCCCCAAAAATGTGTGTAGAATTTCAGACTTAGTCACCGAAATTAAGTTCAGAAGCATTATCCAACATGGTGGTATGGTGGAGAACAGGAAGTACAAGTGATTGACATTTTCTGCTCTCTGCATTGCTTGGAACATTCAGAGTTCAACTTTGTTATCTATCCCCCCTCAACCACCAAATAAAAAAGAATTTCAGATGGACAAGCTTCTGCTGTGCTTTCTCACCAAAACAAACAGGAAATATAATCTGTCAGCATGTTTGGCCCAATCCCAAATCTCAGTGTCTCAAGGAACAATCCCAGTCAGCCCAAGGCATAATCCCACCCCACCCCCACCACTGCATGTCTGCTTTCCTGTTCACATGACCATCATCTGAAAAATCACAAGACGTTCTTCCAAAGAATGAACGCAAAGCAAAAACAAAACACCCTATTTCCATTTCCTGGTCTTTGAAGCATGCGCCCTGTCCTCAGACCACTACAAACCCAACAGGCGCAGTGGAAGTACATAATTAGAGATCACTGCAGATCCTTTTAAGCACCACAAGGCAGATACAATGTCCCTTTGGAAACTGTGTCAAGTAGTAACCATAGACAGCCAAGAGCACTTTAGAAAATGTGCTAGAGAAAGTGCAGCACAAGTGAATAGGAGTAAATGAGTTAAAGCTTATTGACTTGCTTATTTACTTCAGTATACCTGAAGGAGCGTCTCCACCCCATCATTCAGCCTGGACACTGAGGTCCAGCGCCGAGGGCTTTCTGGCGGTTCCCTCACTGTAAGAAGTGAGGTAACAGGGAACCAGGCAGAGGGCCTTTCTCGGTAGCTGCACCTGCCCTGTGGAATGCCCTCTCATAAGATGTCAAGGAAATAAACAACTATCTGACTTTTAGAAGACATCTAAAGGCAGCCCTGTTTAGGGAAGTTTTTAATGTTTGATGTTTTATCGCTTTATTATTATTATTACTACTAATATTCTGTTGGGAGCCGCCCAGAGTGGCTGGGGAAACCCAGCCAGATGGGCGGTGTATAAATAAATTCTTATTCTTATTCTTATTCTTATGCCACTTACTTCCACCCATCCACCGCCCCCAACATACACATAAAATTAAAGGGGAAGCAATAAAATCAAAATTGTACCAGTCATTAGAAGCCCTGTCTGAACATTATCTAAGCAGTGCACTGAGGGGAATGGCATTGCGTGCATCCAACTGGTATGTGGGCTCATTCCACGTGATCCTTGAAAAAGCAGGAGTTCTGATCACATGTTCAGGTAACACTTATTCTAATAAGATCTGGACAAGGCTGAAGTAATAAACATCCATGCATGACCCAGCTGAGGTGGTGTGGGTCTTCTGTTCTTCCCTCTTCCTCACACTAGAAAGGCAGGCATTCAAAACAAAACTTGAGCAGTTTGGAAAAACAACAACCCTGTTTTGATCTGCCAACTTCCAGAAGTCTTCACGTGCCTCCTCCACGAGAGGGCCAGAGGATAGCAATACGAGAACAGGCCTTTTTTGCAGTGCCTCCTCATTTGTGGGATGCGCTCCCCAGGAAGATTCAGCTGGCACATTCATTATACACCTTTAGGTGCCAGGTGATGTCAGGGACTAGACAGAGGAAGAAAGTTGGAGACCGCCTTCCCAGCCTGACCCTTCCAGAGAAGAGGAAGACAGTTCAGAACTAGAACAGAGGTTTGAAGGAGGTCACAGCTCAGAGGAAGATGAGGGGGGAAAGCTGGGAAATAATGGGAGAAGAGCAGCTGGCTGACACGTTATCACTAAAAAGCATTCCAGACCCACCATCTCCCAGAACCCGGCGAGCCTTAAAAGAAGGAGAGCAAAGAGCCTGAAGGCAGAGGGCACTTAGTGGTACCCGTAGAGGTGATGATGATGACGAATGAGGAAGGTCGAGATTAACTCAGGACAATGCCATTTTCCAAGAGGCTATGTTCTAAGCCTCTCGCTGTAAATATTGAATAAAAAGCAGGTGGTAAGGACTTTTCCTTGTCTTTGTACGTTCCTGGCAACTGGCCGTGGGAGTTGATTACAGCCGCCTGACAGGCAAAAACTTTCCTCTTTAGCTAGGCCTTTGACTGATTGACATCCAATGCCCTTTTAAAATGTGTTGTGTATGTTCTTATTATGTATATATTGTGATTTTATGTTGAGATCTAGGGCTGTATACAAATTTAATAAATAATAAATAAACAAGTATCCAAAGTGTGTGTCTTAATGAAGCTATGCTAAAGACAGCCCTACGTCTAAACTGAATTCAGCCACCTGTCTATTCAGTCCTATACAGTGGTAACTCGGGATGCGAACGGGATCTGTTCCAGAGCCCCATTCACACCCTGAAGCAAACGTAAGACACGACTGTGTGGCTGCACGTGCGCAGGTCGCATTGTGCCACTTCCACGCATGTGCATGACGTCATTTTGAGCGCCTGCGCATGCGCGAGTGACGAAACCCGGAAGTAACGCGCTCCGTTACTTCTGGGTCGCCGTGGAGCGCAGCCCGAAAATATTTAAGCTGCAGCGTATTCATCCCAAGGTATGACTGTACATATGTGTCTACCCACAACGCAGGTCCTATGTAGTTCAGTAGGGCTTATTTGCCCATGCGTATAAGATTGCAGCCTGCGTGCCATTTCGAAAGGGAAGGCTCCCTGCTTATTCTCTGCCCTTAAAGTTATTCTCTGAAAACAAATCTCCATTGCCTCCATGCTGCCTGAAATGCCAGGATTTTTAAAAACAGAAACCAGCAACTCCCTACTTGGCTGGGTTTCTTCTTATCTTGTACGCTTTAACATACTCCAGGAGCCTGCTACAGACAGCACTGAGCGAAAGCAGCCTCAAATTAGTCTAGCAAAGAGAAAAGGGGGTGTGATGGGAGGAGGAGACGATTGCTCACTTTCTGCATCTATTCCTGCCAGCTGTCCACTCTGGCATATAGCTGGCCAAAGCAACTCTCTCGCAGCATTACAGAAAGTGGGAGGAGGCTAGGCTGGAGGAAACAGTGGAAGAGCAGAACCCAGTAGCAGGAGAACAAAACACCGGAGAAGCTTGAATCGCTGGCTTTCTGCTATAAGAGGATGCACACACACAACGCCTCTCATTCTAAACTGGAATGTCAATGTTTGAACATAAAATTCCCCATAATAGTACTCTAATGTGACGGGGGTTTTAAAAGCATTCGAGGAAACATCTGTTTATGGAGTGTTCTGGAGGAAAACATGAAATGAGGTGGCTTCATTAACATTTTCAAAAAAAATAAAAATTCCCCCAAATACCAAGCTTTCCGTTAATGGTATGAGCAAGACCACTTTGCTAATAGCATCTGTCAATTTCATTAAAAACACACACACATACACATTTGCTTATGGGCCCCAATATGCACCTAAACAATGCTATTACATTAGATTGCTTTGTGACATAAGTTTAACTGATTTTTTTTAATAAGGGCCGGCTAATTCAAGAGGCCCCAAACATGTTTCCTAGAATCTTTACCAAAGTATATCAGGCAGAAATTAAGTTTATAATAGTATCCCAAAATTATTACAATGGTGGGAAATAGTTTGAAAACTAATGACTGTTCCCGGGGGTGGAGGATGGGGAGGTTGTAGAAATTGAAAATGGGTCATTGGTACAGCTCAAGTTCAAGTTATGACACTGGAAGTGTAACCCCAAATATTTAAAAGATGTTCCAGGGTCAGAAAACTGAAATCTCTTTCCAAAACTAGTCAATTGATTGGGTTGATATCATGCCCAGACCAGATCCAGTGAAATTTAATGAAAGTTCCTCCCTTTATTTCAATGGGTCTGAGTATGGATAACATTGGCTATCATCAATGCTAATTATTTATAGGCCTGACCCAGGATATTTTGGCCTTTGGCTGATTAATATTCTATTGGCTTTTAAATGTGTTTGAGAAAGGGAGTTATTATTTTGCTCTGTTTTGTTTTTGTTCTAAATTATTTATTTGTGCTTTTATCTTGTATTTTTATCTTGCGAACCGCCCTGAGACCTTCAGAAGAAGGGCAGTATATTAATACAGTCATTTGTTGTTTAGTCATTTAGTCGTGTCCGACTCTTCGTGACCCCATGGACCAGAGCACACCAGGCACTCCTGTCTTTCACTGCCTCCCGCAGTTTGGTCAAACTCATGCTGGTAGCTTCAAGAACACTATCCAACCATCTCGTCCTCTGTCGTCTCCTTCTCCTTGTGCCCTCCATCTTCCCCAACATCAGGATCTTTTCCAGGGAGTCTTCTCTTCTCATGAGGTGGCCAAAGTACTGGAGCCTCAGCTTCAGGATCTGTCCTTCCAATGAAGGGCTGATTTTCTTCAGAATGGATAGGTTTGATCTTCTTGCAGTCCATGGGACTCTCAAGAGTCTCCTCCAGCACCATAATTCAAAAGCATCAATTCTTTGGCAATCAGCCTCCTTTATGGTCCAGCTCTCACTTCCATACATCACTACTGCGAAAACCATAGCTTTTACTATACGGACCTTTGTTGGCAAGGTGATGTCTCTACTTTTTAAGATGCTGTTCATGGACAAAACTCCATGGACAAAGACAATAGGCAATACAGTCATACCTCGGAATAAATACGCTTCAGGATAAGTATTTTCAGGTTGTGTTCCATGGCGACCTGGAAGTAACAGAATGCGTTACTTCTGGGTTCCACTGCTTGCGCATGCGCAGACGGTCAAAATGATGTCACGTGCATGCACGGAAGCGGCGAAACGCGACCCGTGCATGCACAATGGAACCCAGGGGTGCAAACTTGAATAAATTATTGTGGGGGCCCAGGTAGGGCCTGCTCTGCATATTCAATCACATGATACAGTGCACACATTTGATTTGAATGAGAATGCCCATCAACTTTGTGGTGGCCCAGCCCCCTCAAATATTTTATTATGTGGGCCGAAGCCCCCATGGCCCATAGGAATTGGCTCCTATGATGGAGCCTTATGTGACAGTTGCAAAGAAAGAAAAGAAAATAGCTGGATCCATTTTTATTCAAGGGGGAAAGTACAGGTCAATAGCCAAAGGTCCAGCTGTGTTTGCTTGAAGCACAGTCAGGCAACAAAGGTGCGTTCCTTGCTAGCTGACTATGGCAACCACTCTGTAGACAATCTTCTGCACACAGCCATGAGAAATAGTTTCACTCACTGTGGGAAACAGGAAATTGCAGAAGAACATTCCTTTAAACAGTTTCTGGGGAATTACTGCTTTGAGATTACCATTATTTTTTCATGAACAGGACTGTAAATATGTAATGGAACATAAATATTTTGTATTTAGACTAATAAAAAATTCAACCACATAAAAGATGCATGTTCACTAAAAAATAATTGGCTTCTGTCGCATCATGTAAAAGGCAACAGCATACAAGCCAACTGCCCATACAAGAAGTCAAATATTTATAGAGCTGGACAAATACCATCAGTTGGTATGGATAGGGGAAATTTCAAGCTGTATTTACAACCATTTCTTTAAAAAGAACCAATGTGTCTTACTTATGGAATGTAACATCCAAGTCCCACTATTTGAATTGCAAGAAATATACTATTTCCAAGTGGGTGGGTGTTAAAAGAAGAAGAAGTAATGTTTGGGGGCAAACTTGCCTCAGAGGTAGTGTTCTTCAAGACCGGTATTACTCCCTCCCTTCCCACCATCATTGTGTAAAGGGGGTATTTCACTAGTAATTTAAACTGAAAGGGTCATTGCATTGCTTTCTGCAGCCAGAGAGGGCTCATAAAATGTGGAGTGGGGGCAGTGGCATTCCCCCAGCAGGAACAGTTCAATTATTGCAACGTGTTATATACAGGGCTGCCTCTGAAAATGGTTCAGAAACTTCAGCTAGTGCAGAATTCGTCAGCCAGGTTAGATAGGTAGATAGGTAGATAGATAGATAGATAGATAGATAGATAGATAGATAGATGATAGATAGATGATAGATAGATAGATATCTTTATTGTCATTGTTTCATGTAGAACAATGAAATTGAAAAACTACATAAAACTACATAAAAACTACATAAAACATTCAAAGACCCTAAAAACTCTAAAACCCCATTTTAAAATACACTATACTATAGGGACCCCTTATGCTGCGTTTAGAACCAGAATTGGTTACTCACCAGGGCAAGATGTTTTGAGCATATTACACCAATCCTGGCCCAACTGCTCTGGCTGCCCATTTGTTTCTGAACTGAATTCAAAGTGCTGGGTTTTTTTACCTATAGAGCCTTAAATGGCTCAGGACCACAATACCTCAAGGACCACCTCTGTCTATATGAACTGACCTGGGCCCCGTGATCATCATATGAGGCCTCTCTTCATGTACCTCCTCCACGAGAGGTCCAGAGGGTGGCAACATGAGAACGGGCCTTTTCGGCAGTGGCTCCTGTTTGTTGGAATGCTTTCCCCAGGGGGGCTCACCCAGAGCCTTTGTTGTGCACCTTCAGGCGCCAGAAAAAAACATTTACATCCAATGCCCTTTTAAATGTGTTGTGGAAGGGCAGATTATTGGGGAGGAGGGTTTGTTCTCATCTTTAGTATGTAATTTGTGGTTTTTTATATACAGTGGTACCTTGGTTCTCAAACTTAATCTGTTACGGAAGTCCGTTCCAAAACCAAGGCATGCTTTCCCATAGAAAGCAACGCAAAATGGATTAATCCGTTCCAGACTTTTAATTTTAACATGAATTTTACTCTCTAACGAGACCATTGATCGATAAAATGAAAGCAATAAACAATGTACTGCAGTCACACAATCAATTCACCAGTAGATGAACTGGGTTCCACACAGTCACAAAAACAAAAAAAGAGAGCCACAAAAATGAAAACACAAAATAAATAACAAAAACAGACATACCTCAGCGTACCACTCAAAATGGAGCATGTTCGGCTTCCGAAAAAAAGTTCACAAACCAGAACACTTACTTCTGAGTTTGCAGTGTTTGGATTCCAAGATGTTTGAGTACCAAGGTGTTTGAGAACCAAGGTGCCACTGTATTGTAATTTTATGTTGTGAACCACCCTGAGATCTACTGATATAGGGTGGTATGCAAATTTTAATAACAGCGGTAGCAACAGTGTGCTCATTGTGCTGGAAATGGAGGTAGCAAGATCAGCAGAGCTTTACTGCAATGGCGGCCTGGTACCTTGGGCTACCACCATGAACTGGGAGTTCCCACTATCTCACCTCCACCCCAACCCAAGGAGGACTGCTCCACCACCACGAATATGACATCACTACCCCCACACCCTTCTGCATGAGCCACCACTGGAAGCAGCATGAGAGTGGTGCAAACACACAGGCTATCCTCAGCCCCCCCCCCCCCGTGTTTTTTAACATTTGGAACACAGTGTTCCCGCATAACCTTGAGAGGGGGCTCCCCCTGTTAGCAGGGAACCGTTCTAGCCCCCTCCCCAAGTTCATTTTTGCGCCAGCACATCTGCATTGCAGCTACCTGCATCAGCAAAAGAGGAGTGATGTTATCACGTTTCATCTCAGCCCGTGATTGCCACGGTGATTTCAAACAGATGTCCAAACTTTGGCAGATGTATTTATTGCCTGAGGCTTATGGGTACTAATAATCTAAAACTATGTTATGCCGGTTGCCAGCAAGTAAGCGTTTAGGCTTAGTGTCGCCAGATCTCAGCAGTGTTAATGTATATTTTGTCATTTGTGCCTCTTGGAAGATCAGGGCACAGTGGAAGGGCACAGGTATTGGTAACAAAGCCAAAGTGCTAGGCAAACATTTGACCTAACTAACAGGCCACAATCAATTCCAGATAGTCTAAGAAAACAGGAGAAATGGGGGATTACGCAAAGCAAGGGGAAAACTAGAATTCATTGCTACAAACTATGTTACCAATGTCCTTGATCAAGCAGTCCATTGACTGGAGAGTATATTCTTTATACAGTGGTACATTGGGTTACAGACACTTCAGGTTACAGACTCCGCTAACCCTGAAGTAGTACCTCGGGTTAAGAACTTTGCTTCAGGATGAGAACAGAAATCGTGCTCTGGTGGTGCGGCACCTGCGGGAGGCCCCATTAGCTAAAGTGGTGCTTCAGGTTAAGAACGGACCTCCGGAATGAATTAAATTCTTTTATATATATATATTTTTATATATATATATATATATAAATAATTTTATTAGTTTCCACACAAAAAATATATAACATATCACATTTTCAACTTTAACAAATTTTCCAATTTTGGACTTCCCTCAGCCTCTCTGACAATCATCCAAATTTGATTTTTAAGTACACAGTTCTTAAATTCACTATTGCCTTTCAAAAAACCATTTAAAACCTGTTTTTCTTTTTTGCAATATCTCTTTGACTTTTACAGAGCTTCTTTAAATGCCACTAATGTTATTTCTCTATCACTTATATCTTCCCAATAGTCCACTAACTTTCTCCAGTCCTCGATAAACTTTTGATCTCGTAGATATCTGATCTTCCCTGTCAATTTGTCCAGTTCTGCATAGTTCATCAACTTTGTTCTCCACTCCTCTATTGTTGGTACTTGTTCTTGTTTCCAGTTCTGGGCCAGTAGTATTCTCGCCGCTGTTACTGCATATTGGAAAAGTTTACAATCCTTTCTATTTATTTCATTTCCTATAATTCCTAAAAGAAAGGCCTCTGGTTTCTTAACAAATGTATATTTCAACATTTTTTTTCAGTTCATTATAAACCAATTCCCAGAAGCTCTTCACTTTTTTACATTCCCACCACATATGATAAAAAGTGCCATCCTTTTCTTTACATCCAACATTTTTTACATGTTTTATACATTTTTGCAAGTTTCACCGGTGTAATGTACCATCTATACATCATTTTCATTATATTCTCTTTTAACGCTGTACATGCAGTAAATTTCATATTTTCATTCCATAATTTAATCCAATCATCCATTTGTATATTATATCCAAAATCTTTGGCCCATTTTATCATAACGGAATGAATTAAATTCTTAACCCGAGGTACCACTGTAAGTCTGCTTTCTTGCAGAGTTATATGGGTGGTGTCCCCATACAAATCTAGAGAACCTACTTTTATTTCAGGAGCATTTGTTTTGGGACAAAAGGATAGTGGATTTCTTAGTCATTTCCAGTGCTATGCGGTAATTGTCAGGCAGGTGAAACCAAATTATAATACCTGGAAGACAATTCAAGATTGTGCATGCATATGGCACCTTTAGCACGCATGCGGCAATATCATGCATTGGAAAACAGATGAGTTTGCCCATCACAACAATATGCTGGCCAAATCCTGCTGTTCTAACAGCCATTAGGGGCTAGAAACATTCTTAAAGAAAGCTGAGATTTTTAATATTGTAACAAACCAACCTTGGTAAATTAAGCTAGGGTAAAGTATGTCAGATCCAATCTCCATTCTGGAGCATAGCTACTATTGGCTGGGCTGGCCTAACTAGCAAAGGGGAAACAAGCCTTTAAATGGTGTTATGCCACCCTTTTAGTTGGCTTAATTTGCATAGGGTTCCCAGGTCATGAGACTGAGCTGACCAGGCTTAGAATCCAGCCGGAGTCTCCCCCTCTCTCGTTCTGCACCAAACATGCCTCTTCTTCAGGGCTTACACCATCTTAAGATCCACCAGGCTGGGTCCCAGTTGAGCCAAGATGTTGGAGATATGCCGGCATATCTCCAGCTGTACCAAAGATGATATCCACTCATCCCATTGCTCCCCAAATCTTGTATATATACATTTTTTAAAAATTGTGTGCTGCAGGTAAATAAGCAAAATACACAACCATTAGTGATTCACAATCTGATAAACCCATAAATCTAATCTTAGATGATGACAGATTAGAAAAATCCACAGATGTTCCATTTGCTTTTATTTGGCCATTAAAATTATTATGCTTTTGTATCAGAATTATCCATCACATTTTTGTGGTTGCCTGTATTAAAACAAAATTGATACAATACGGAAATATTTGGCAGGGCTTCTCCAAATGATGAGCCAACCAGAGCCATATATCAGTATCCCACCCTGCATGATTTTATGACACTCATGTCTGTGTGGAGGACCACCAGTGGTCTGCATCTATGATTAAATCATTTAAACACACACACACACACACACACACACACACACACACAACTGGGCCATGTTCCAGCAAGCTGTGTAATCTTCCAGCAGATGATCATATTTGCATTCGGAGGTTCCACTTAATGATTCTTCCACACCCTCTTGCCCTGATGCAGCAATGTTTTTCAGTACTTAGCAATGTGAAAATTGCAATGGAACTGTTCGTGAACCACCAGTCTCATGCACATACTATATTGCCGTGATGGATCACAGTCCCATATGCTAATACTGTAACATCAAATTACCGCTCAGCTTCATGGAACGTAAAGGACAAGCATATTTGTGCATTATTACTTTAAAACACTATTTCATCTAGAAATAGGCTGTTGTTGCAGTCTCCTCAAAGTGTGGAGAGCAACATATCACTTGACTAACTCACCAGAAGATTGATTTCCTGCCTTTCTAAGCTGCCCTGTCAACACAGTCATTTAATGTGCTTCCAGAAGAAAAGGATTTCATCAGGGAAATGTAATGAAATGTAGAAAGCAAAGTGCAATAAACAATTAGCACTTGTTGAATTCTGGATAACTTGGGAAGAGCAATGTGCATTACTATTGTTCAAATATGTGACATCGGCACTAAATTATATTTGTGGATCTGTTGCATGGGCCTTGCTGTTCAAACAGATCCAAGAATTTCCTTCTATGTGCCAACCACCAGGATCATAAGCAAACTCATCAGCTTCAGTGTTGCAGCTGTCCAGCACATGCTCTTTAATGTGGTTTCTGAAAAAAGAAGCAGTTCAATCCTCATAACAGCAAGACTCTGTATCTAAAGATGGCACAGTTATGTATAAGATACAGAGTCTTGCTGTTATGAGGATTCTAATTTTGTCTGTTTGTTTGGTGTCTTCTCTCTCTCTCTCTCTCTCTCTCTCTCTCTCTCACACACACACACACACAAACACAAACAAACAAACAGTGAATCTGTACAATGTGGGGAACTTGGCCAACCCTCAACAAAAGGGATTGGTTGCTAAACCACTTTGGGAACTGTAGCTCTGCGTGGGGCATAATTGTCTCCTAACAACTCTCAACACGCTTAAACTGCAGTTCCCAGGATTATTTGTGGGAAGCCATGACAGTTAAAGTGATGCTGTAAAGTGCTTTAAATATAAAGTGCAGCTGAAAATTGGCAGCAAAAAACAACAGTACCAACAGCACCAACCAGGTCCATAATGGTGCTCGTTGTTCAGTGATCCACCACTATATGCAACCATGCCAAAAATGGATTCTCCATGCTCCTCCTCGTTGAGGCTCAACATTCACCTCCTTAATGTTGCTGCAACAATGAATACAGTTCCTAGCTCTTTGGCTTGCAGCACAGTGTCCCTCCCATTGCCCCTCCTCCAAAATTCCTAACCTTCATTCTTTTCATTTGCACTGCTTACTCTTACTGCATTTACCGGCTTGATTTTACTTTGGGGAGTGAACCGCCCAGTTTCTGATTACTTTGTTTTCTAACCACTGAGCTCTGCAAAGGAAATAATAGTAGTTTTCCATTCTGGTTATAAAAGGGCAGAGTAACCCCCCAGATAAAACAAATAGCAATTCTGAAACTCTTCTGGGGCTTGCATCATATCCTTACATGAGTTCAATGGACTGAACAGAAGGTGAACTTTGATCCATGTCTGCTCCTTTGCATGCTTGGTTACAGCGTTGTTTTGAGTTACGGAAAAGGAAGTGCGGGAAGAAAACACTGCAGCAATAGCTGTCCACAAAATAAAAGGTGTGAGAATTTTGTAGGGAGCTGCAGCATTTTTGTACGACTTGTAGCTACCCTTTGCAGATTGAAGGTGGCTCGCTCTGTCAACCAGCCAGGCATTTGCAGAGGCTGATAGCGATTAAGATATTTTACAAGGGATGATACATTTTAAGAAATAATAAATCTGGCTCCCCAGCTGGTCACCATCTGCGGTACGTTTGATGTGAAATAATCTACATCGTTGCTGTATGGGCTCACACAGATGACGCAGGCTCCTACTGGCTACAAGGGGAGATGACATCACAGGAGTGTCATGAAAGCCCTGTGCTGTGTCCAGAGGTGAAGAAAAGCTCTTCTGTCTCAATAGTAAAAGCCCTTTTCGCTTCAGCATTCGTGTTGGCAGCACAGTGGCTACTGCCAGAACTTTGAAGTCCATCAACTGTGGGATGCATCTTTAAAAATTCAGCTGCGACTGCACAGGCTGCAGGGAAGCCAACCAGCTAACCTAAGCCCAGTCAAGAGTTGGTATGGTGGGCATTGGTTGAGGGCTCACACTCCAGCAAGGAACCCACTGACAAGAGCAGGCATCCCTGGTGGTTTGCTTCTACTGCACTGACCTCTCTCCCCTCTCTCTCCTGGTAAGCAACATTGACCCGCCTGCCATGAAACTAGTGCAGCAGCTCTGCCCCATCCAGTGAGCTGCATCTGCAAACTACTAGAAAGAGTCTATTGGAAAGGCATACTGTATAAGCTAAACTCTTTCCATTTTGAAGATGCCTATTGCAAGATGCCTCATGAGAGTCCCATGGACTGCAAGAAGATCAAACCTCTCCATTCTGAAGGAAATCAGCCCTAAGTGCTCACTGGAAGGACAGATCATGAAGCTGAGGCTCCAGTACTTTGGCCACCTCATGAGAAGAGAGACATCACCTTGCCAACAAAGGTACGTATAGTAAAAGCTATGGTTTTCCCAGTAGTGATGTATGGAAGTGAGAACTGGACCATAAAGGAGGCTGATTGCCAAAGAATTGATGCTTTTGAATTATGGTGCTGGAGGAGACTCTTGAGAGTCCCATGGACTGCAAGAAGATCAAACCTATCCATTCTGAAGAAAATCAGCCCTTCATTGGAAGGACAGATCCTGAAGCTGAGGCTCCAGTACTTTGGCCACTTCATGAGAAGAGAAGACTCCCTGGAAAAGACCCTGATGTTGGGAAAGATGGAGGGCACAAGGAGAAGGGGACGACAGGGGACGAGATGGTTGGAGAGTGTTCTTGAAGCTATCAACATGAGTTTGACCAAACTGCGGGAGGCAGTGGAAGACAGGAGTGCCTGGCGTGCTCTGGTCCATGGGGTCACGAAGAGCCGGACATGACTAAACGGCTAAACAACAAATTGCAATGTACCTGAAGGCTACTGGTGTAATTCAGTAGACATACCAGGGGTGCCAACTTGAATAAAATATTGGGGGGGTAATCCCCCCACATAATTGATCATGAAACATGGCACATGAATACCATTTGCTCATCAACTTGGGGGTGGGGCTCAGCCCCCTCAATTATTATATGGGGACACGAAGGGACCTTGCCCCCTAGAAGTTGGTTCCTATGAGTCATACCAAAATGCCAACCAATCCCTGTCTGCATTGCATTATTATTATAGAGGTTAGCCGTGCATGTAATATATCCCAAGATCACCTTTTTCTGCAAGCACAGCATACCAGCCAAGAAGGCTGCCGTATTAAATATTTACATATAGAAATTCCATAGATGTGCCTCTGTAGACCACATGGCTAATTCGGTCAGCGTTTGCTCTTCCTTATCTGCACTGCATCTCACAGTGCTACACCCTTCTGTGTAAAGCCAACACAAGAGAAATCACAGTTCTTCAATCAAATATAAAAACTACAGAAGATAAAGCGGGGGGACACACAATTATGAGATGAAGAGATCCCTGTCTCATTTATTTGCTGATGAAATAACATATTTCAACTGGGAACATATTTTCTAAGATATTAGCAATATTAAAGCCAAATATTTAATATATAACCTACTCATATTACTCATGATTTCTTTACATGATCCCACTCATCTTGAATCTATTAAAAGCTGTTAGCATTTTAACATCCAACTTCATCAGCTACAGGGCTGGGAGAGCTTTCAAGCAAAACATGGAAATGTTGAAACGATTGCCTTCCGATCTTATCTAACTTTTGCACTAATTAACCCTGAATTAGGAGATGGAGTGGGATGATCAGAGATCACTGCTAAAAGGCTGCTTTGGCATAGGATGTTGCAGGAAGAAATTGCTAATTTTGAATTGTTTTTCATCAACAGCCTCTCTCCCTCTTTTTAAATCCAATCCTTCTTCTAAGGAACATTGGGTTTTCTCCCCCGTTGTACTTTCACAACATCCATGTGAAGTCATTTGGGATAATAAGGTCTCGCTGACTCACGCTAGCTACTACTTTCCTCAAGAGTTCATCTGTAAAACGTGTTTATCAAATGATTTAAAAGTCCGCTGAACTTCAATGGTCAGTTGAGGTTGCCCAGGTCCAAGATCTGGCAGCCAACCTGGGAAAGACTGCCTGCCTACCTGTGGAATGGCCAATGGCAGGTCAGCCTGGGGGCTGGGATTCCCCGGGGGGCGAGCCCAACCAGCCAATTGGGTCCACCCCCAAGTGAATAAATTGAGGCCAGGCCAGCATTCCTCCTCAGTGTTGCTTGATCTTTAGGACATACCAATCAGTTTCCTTCCATTTTTAGTTCCCAGTAAAGAGCAAAGCTAGACTTCACATGCAGATTTGAACATATTCCTGATGGTTTGTTCTTGTTTTAAAAACAAAAGCAGCTTGTGATCTTCAGGAGGGACTGTGGCAGTGGGTTGCTTAACTCTTCCCCCGTGGACATTTTGTTTCTCAATTGCTTCCCTCCTCCCCACAGCTACCCTTTACTGACTTACCCTTTGCTTTCACGAGAAGCATGAAGGCAGTCCATGAGCAGCCTGTGATCCCTGCAACTTTTGAGGAATGTGTGGGGCAGGGCTCTTTTGCGTTCTTTTTTATCCAAGGACCACAGTGTGGGTGCCAGGCGGACCTCTCTGGAGAAGGCATTATACAATTGGGTCACTGCCGTAAACAAGACTTAGGCACCAACATCACCAAAGTTGGGTTCTGGAGATTATCATAGGGTCCAGCCAGGTATATATGGACGGAGAAGAATCTTTTCATAAACCAATGAGGGCTTTGAAGATTAACAGCAGAGCTAATATTCCAGCAGAGATGTTACAGCAAAGAAGGAAATTGACTAGAACCAAACCACTGGCTACACAAAATTGAAAAGCCAGTGTGTTGTAGTAGTTAGAGGGCTGGACTAAGATGGGAAATCCGTCTTAACCACAGCTACCTCACAGGGTTGTTGTGAGGATTAAATATGGAGGAGGAGAACCATGTAAACTACTTTGAGCTCCTTGGAGGAAAAAGCCGGGATATAAATGTAAAGAATAAATAAATAAATAAATTCAAAGCGCATTTGCAGTATCCCCTTCCAGCTTATAGGAAGATTATTCATTAATTCATTTATTTCCTTGTATCCCATCCATCTTAGCTCAGTTGGCTAGAGCGTGGTGCTGATGATGCCAAGGTTGCAGGTTCTATCCCCGTATGGGTCAGCTGCATATTGCTTCATTGCAGGGGGTTGGACCAGATGATCCTCAGGGTCCCTTCTGACTCTACAATCCGATGATGCTACGATTCCCAGAAGCTCAGAAGAGCAGTTATATACTATGTTCTCCTCAAGCTTCTTTGTAAGGTGTGATTTGCTCAAGGGCACAGACAATGCTGCAAGGCTGAGAAAGGCTTTCCATGCCCATCTCCCTGGCCCAGTTCCAAAATTCAAACAAGCCTTAGTTGAGGTAAACAGTGTAAAATCAAAGTGCACCTCCCCCCCCTCCAAGGGACATGGCAGAGGGAAAGCTGAATGACGTGCATCGCAAGCAACGGAAGTGTAATCCTGCCTAGTGAGAAGCACATGTGGGGCCACAGGGGACTGCGGGCGAAGGCTAACACCGAGAGATCTCTGTTTGCCGTAAGCATTTCTTTAACATATACTATGATAATTCAGAGGAAAAGCTTATCCCAGAACATTCTACCAAGGGTGCACAGTATGTTCAATAAATGTTGATGTATGTACATTAGTTATAACATAGCTCAAGGCAATGTATTCTTAAATGAGGTGTCTCTATCAATCTTGTATCCCCACCCCCCCACCCCAGCACACTGAACACAAGCTGCTGCAAAGGCTGTTCTGCTCCAATAAATGCTGAAGCCATTTGCACAGGAGCAAAGCAATGCATTTATTAACCAAGATTAACATCGTCCAAGTTTCCAGGGTTAGGAATTCAATTGAAAAATAAATGCCTCTTTGCATTACATTAGCACATTTTGTGATGAGCATCATGAACCAGCCGAAGCCCCCACCCCCCACCCCCAATGCTCCAGGTCGCTGAGTTGTGTCCCTCTTAAACAATAGGCAATTGACTTTTGAGAGCAAATGACTTGTAAGTTCCATTTTCAAAACTGCCAGGGAGATTTCCTGAGAGTGTCGTGTTGTTGCAAGGCTTTAGCATGAGACCCAATCTTGACAGACGCATCAGCGGTCCGAAATTTTAATCAGATGATTTCATAGACAGAACCAGAACCTAGGGAACTCTGGGTTCTGGAGAAAAACAGCAGCCACAATTCAGCATTGTGTACAGCATAGATAAGCCCCTTGTATCTATAGCTTTAAACTCATTGCTTTCAAGCAGACATAAGTGTGCCTATGCTGGATTCAGCCAGTAAAACATCATATACCTACATTGGCTCACAGTACATTTCCAAGCACAATTGTTGGTGCTGACCTTTAAAGCCCCAAATGGCCTTGGCCTTGTATACCTGAAGGAGCGGCTCCACACCCATCACCTGGACACTGAGGTCTACCTCCAAGGGCCTTCTGGCAGTTTCTTCACTGCAAGACATTGAAGCTACAGAGAACCAGCCAGAGGGCCTTCTCTGTAGTGGCACCCACACTGTGGAACACCCTCCCATCAGATGTCAAAGAGATACAACTTTTAGAAGACATCTGAAGGCAGCCCCATAGAGGGAAGTTTTTAATGTTTAATGCTTTGTTATGTTTTTGTATATCCTGGAAGCAACCTAGTCAGATTGGCCGGGTACAAGTAATATTTTTTATTGATTATTATTATATCCAATGTCATTTCTGGTCAAGAGGTCTTTAGATACTCCAAACTAACTGAAGCTCCTTTCAAGCATGAACCAAGCAGCAAAGCAGTGGCTGGATAGATCCACTTGAATCTCAGGACAACACAGTCAGACTCGAACAAACATTATTTCGTTCAGAAAAAATACATATATTAACATAGAAAATAACTGTTTGGGCTACAATCCTATGATCAGTCCTATGATACATTCCTATGATCTGGAAGTAAGCCCTGTTGAACATAAGGGGCTGACTTCAGACTAAACAAGCATAGGATTGCGCTGTGAAAAGAACACAAACTCTCAAGTTGTGACACATTAAGTCTGTAGCCTTTTAGCCTGCAGAGCCGAATTGTGTGCATTTGTATAGTGGAACCACAGGTACCCCCTCTTTTGGGGGGAGAGCATCATCATCATCATTATTATTATTATTATTATTATTATTATTATTATTATTATACTGCCCTATACTCGGAGGTCTCAGGGTTCACAGAGTGGGACAGGCTTTGACCCACAATGCACATTTCATACCCACCCATCCCTCTCCCCAAATTAGAAGCTAGGGGAGGCACAGATAAATTGTGAGTTATAAACTCCCTCAGCCGATCTGGAAGTTACAGAAAAGGCAACAGACCCATCCTTCTTCACCGGACCAGGAGACTCACAGGCCAGGAAGTTTTAATTATACAAAACTGGGGTGAATGAACAGATATTAATTATAACATAGGAAGTTTCCCAGACAGGAAAAGGCAATTAGAGTCAGGATCCTAGACATATTGGCAATTGCTCCCTAGATAGCCAGGCAGTGGCTCCTACAGACAGAACAGCCTAGAGCAGTGTTTCTCAAACTTGGTTCTCCAGCTATTGTTGGACTACAACTCCCATCATCCCTAGCTGGCAGGTCCAGTGGTCAGGGATGATGGGAACTGTAGTTCAACAACAGATGGCAACCCACGTTTGAGAAATAATGCCCTAGAGGCATGACTTTAGAGTTCCTGTGTCCCTTGCTGAGGCTCAGGACCTGAGATTTGATATCCACCAGCCAAACAATTTCTCCTTCCCGTTGCCTCAGTGTTTTGCCTTTTCACTTCATGTAGTTCATGTAATTCTTCATGTAGTTCTTTGAAGGCTGTGATATAGTTACCCATTCGCAGGGTTAGTGTGCATGTTGACCCAGAGACTAGTATACAAACCAAGGGGCAAACGATGTTGACCGTAGAAAGGTTAGTCCCTCCATCCATTAAATGTAGATGGGATATTGCCTTTCATGGGAATGTGCAGGACCAATACACAAAGACTAAACTGCAGTTTGGCACTACATCATTCACCACAGACATAGAATGGTGTGCACCATTATTATTATTATTATTATTATTATTATTATTATTATAACCAAGCAAGCCGCAGAAGGGCTTGAGAGTAGGAACGGAAATGAAGAATTAGACTTCAGACTAATTCCATTCATGCAAATGGATGTTGTAAATATAATTCACCACAATACAGTGGTGCCCCGCAAGACGAATGCCTTGCAAGACCGAAAATCCGCTAGACGAAAGGGTTTTCCGTTTTGGAGGCGCTTCGCAAAACGAATTTCCCTATGGGCTTGCTTTGCAAGACGAAAATGTCTTGCGAGTTCCTGCGGTTTTTTCCCCCTTTTCCCCCCTTTTCCTAAGCTGCTAAGCCGCTTATCAGCTGATCCGCTGATAAGCCGCTTAACAGCTGATCCGCTGATAAGCCGCTTAACAGCTGATCGCTAAAAGCCGCTAAACCGCTAATAGCGCTAATCCGCTAAGCTGTCAATGGTCTTGCTTCGCAAGACGAAAAAACCGCTATACGAAGAGCCTCACGGAACGGATTAATTTCGTCTTGCGAGGCACCACTGTATGTTTCATTCCTCCTCAGTGCAGGTCTCCTAATTTACAGAGGACACTCCTCTGACTGAAGGAGTCCTCTGTTTGAAGGGCTGTGTGGCCCAAATCCAATGTAAAGATAAAAAACCTTTGTAAATGGTTGTGGCGATTTAGCATTCGGTAGGAGGAAAAGAGACTTAAGGAACAGGCACAAGCCTCATTATGAAGAATTCCCTCCCCAATTCCTCTAGAATGATTCACAATCTGGGCAGAAAATGGTGACTGATAGTTGATGGCAACTGAGTGGATCTCAGCTACTGCCTGAGGCGCCAGAATTAAGTTTTAAAACGTTAAGGATAGAAAGGCTGCTGCTGCTGCTGCCACCACTACCACCTCTATGGTAGGCCCCATCCCTACAAATGTTTGAGGAATTTCTTTCCAGAAAGGACACTCCCCTGGTTTCAGAAACCCTGCATTTCACTCCACCAGCTTCCAATTCCAACTTTCGGCTCAGCTCGGCAGACCCAAAAACTTGCCCTGTTTTTCTCGGTGAAATGCTGGTGGCTATGTGCTCTTTCTCAGCCTCACTTGCCTCACAGTGTTGTCTTGAGGATAAAGCAAGGAAAAACCCAGTGCATACCAACCTCAGCAACTTGGATACAAATGCGATGAAAAATACTTCCATTCACAGCCAGTGGGTGCCTTCTCCCTTATCCTGTGATTATAAAGCCACACAGTATACTTGAACTATAACATGCAAACATGGCCCTCGGTTCTTAGGATTCTTCCACCACAAAAGCTCCACTATTTGGAAAATGAACGACTCCATTGTGAGCTGCTGTATAATGAGGTGGCCAGCAGCTGCTTCCACCCATGTGAAAAATGACTCAGCTGAGTTTCACTGATGTATATAAATGTCTGGGGTGGGACAACGAGACTCAGTTAAAGATCATTCTCACTTTCATGAACTCTCTCTCACACACTCACACACATCACTGATAGCCTGCTGTCTCTCTCCAGCTGCCCCAAAATAGTATGTCCTGAAAATATTTCCTATGGTCCATGTTCTGGAAAATGCTAAGAAGTATAGTCAAAGGACACTATGGAAAGAGAAGTCAGTGCTGGAAATTGGGGCCCTCTGGGTAGTTTTGTGGAATTCCTCATCCGTCTTTTCCATATATGTGAAGAGAAGCCTGCTTAAACTCCTCTGCGGTGATTGTTTTAAAAAGAAACTAGGTGTCAATCAATTTCAACATACCTCAAAATGAACCTGTTCCAATTCATGCTTCTCCCTTTACAAAATGAACCAGTTTTGTTCCTGTTCAGTTCACAGTTCACTCAAACCACCTTCGGCAAATTTTCTCAGCATTCAGAATGTTACAAGCCGCTGTGCTAAAGTGCAAAGCATATTTAAGAAGACAAAGGAAACATTTTTAAAAAAACAACACACGGTGAAATGTAAATTGTTTATTTCCCCCCAGCAACTATCTTTAAGTTTAAAGAGTGAAAAATACATGAAGGGGAAAGAACTTGAAGATGAAAGTTCTACCCCAAAATGAACTTAATTCATATTCCGTTCACCTGGCAATTATGGGAACTACTTTCAGGTGTAGGTAAGATATTTCGGTCAACTTTCTTGAACCAAAATAGTTTATTCCAAAGCTTTGTCTTGTTCTCAATCCACATGTTCTCAGTCCAAAGGGTTGTCCAGTACAAATCCAGTTTAAACATAAAGAACAATAAGAAGGTAAGGTTTCAGAAGTTAAGTACCTGGACAGATGAATGAGTAGCAGTCATCTGGTCACAGTTTACCCTACTTTGGAGATATGCATTGCATTTCTATTTAAATTAAAGTACAGTGGTACCTCAGGTTACATACGCTTCAGGTTACATATGCTTCAGGTTACAGACTCCACTAACCCAGAAATATTACCTCAGGTTAAGAACTTTGCTTCAGGATGAGAACAGAAATTGCGCGGTGGCGGCACAGCGGCAGCAGGAGGCCCCATTAGCTAACGTGGTGCTTCAGGTTAAGAACAGTTTCAGGCTAAGTACGGACCTCCAGAACGAATTAAGTACTTAACCCGAGGTACCACTGTAGTTATTTCTAAATCTGCATCCATATCTAAATCTCAGATGTCTCTGGCTCACCATTGACCTCATTGGTGGGGGGAGGGGACTATAAGTATACTATAAAGACATTAGACATCAGGCAGGTACCATCCCTGCTCAGATTTGGCCTATTGAAATCAATGAAGTTAGCCATATACACTAACATTACCAGTGGGTCTGCACAGATCATGCTCAGCTCTAAAGATTTTTAAATATATAATAAATTTATGATTTTTAAAAGGGTTTTTTGTTGTTAAAAATAACTGAATGGTATTTCTTCTCTTTTATGGTATTTGCATGTTCTTTGTGATGTTTTCTTTCTGGGCTGTTTTCTGAAGAGAAATAACCAAATGTAAAAGCATCAATCAATCTCCCCCCTTTCCCTGTGCCCATTTCTTAAAATGGGAAATTTTGGAAATGGAAGTTCCCAAATCTGGTTCTTTTTTGCTTGCTGTGTGGGCTTTGTGGGTTTTTGGCTCAGAGCCACATTTCTGAAATTCTTTGAATGGTAAAGCAAGTTCAAAAAAAATATACATGTGACATGGTCTCATACAATCAACAAAAACTGGCCACCAAGTACATTGGAAAAGAAATTACCAAGAAATACTAAAAAGATTTGTTGACTGGGCAGGTGACCTGTGTACACTGAGATTACAGAAAAAAAGAGAAAAGCCTTTTCATTTACTCTTAATATAGCATCCTCATCCTGTTGCTTTGGCACTGACATAGATTAATACTTTGTTTTCCTCTCAGGAGCTGGGTTAAATCCTGCTTAGTCTTTGTGAGAAACAGACTTTGTGATTTTTTTAAATATACCATTCTCGCTTACCAGTTTGATGCATATATATATGGATTCCAAAAGTGTAGCAGGAGTTCTGCAGCCTTCATACAATATTTTTTGAATATTCTTTGGTATTCGAACAATGTGTTTCAAAGTCCTTATTCGCTTTCCCGAGGGAATGATGTAGACCATGTCTATTTCCTTCTTTATGGATGCTTTTAGAAACAACAACCACGATTTGAATGAGGATGACTAAATGCAAAAGATGACATGTCTTTTGTACTTTCATAGTAGCGTTGGAAGAAAAACAATAAGTGGAAGCAATCACTCCTTCTCGTCTGAAGGCTGGGGCCAGGCGATCCTTGGTTTTCAACATTGTGATATATCACCAGCTAAACATTGCGATTTACCATTATATCACGATGTCTGAAATAAGGATGGAGCTATGCAGAGGCATCAGCTGGCTTCACTGTGTTCCCCACGTTGTGATTTTTGCATAGCACACGGACATCATGATTCATGATATATTGCCAAGTCAAAAATTATGAAACCAATATTACAATACAGACTTCAAACCGGTTTTGGACAATATTGCAATACATCTCCTAGCTAGCCCTACTGCAGCCATATATGACACAGCATGTGTCTGGGTAGTGTGTAATCCCCCCCCCCAAAAAAAATGCTTCATTCTTTGGCCATTTAATGGATATGGTGATGGACTTTAGGGTATAACTGAATCACTTTTTGGAGTGATCTGTTCTGCATGGCTTCAGAGTTTTCTTCCATGGACTTGCTGGCAGTCATTCAAGCAAGAAATTCCCAGCCACCCAGGCTGTAATCTGAAATGGAAAAGTAGTGGAAGGAGAGGGGTTTCTTAACAGTCACTCCTCCCCCAAGTTGGTTTTACCCCTAGGAGGGGGGAAGAAATGTGGATGATGTGTCATCAAGGGATACGCAACATGGTATTGTTGGTCTACAGCTCCTATGATCACTGTCCATTTGCTATGCTGGCTGGGGCTCGATGGAAAATGGAGTGAAACAACATCAGGAAGCTTTTAGGAAAGTTTTTAATGTTTAACAGACCACTGTATTTTAATACTTTGTTGGAAGCCGCCCAGAGTGGCTGGGGAAACCCAACCAGATGGGTGGGGTATAAGTAATAAATTATTATTATTATTATTATTATTATTATTATTATTATTATTATTATTATGCCCATCACCCATCCAAGCTGATGGGCTCCGCCCCAATGGACGTAAGGTTTTTCTCTGCTCAGAACTGGCAGTCCTCTATGCAGGGACTGTGGGGACACTCTCTGTGCATGTATTTTGAGGGCAATGTGCATTGGTGCACTTGGTTAACTGGAAGCACTTCTTATTCATCGCAGGCAACCAGGCAAGTGCCTCATTAAAGGTGTCACACAGACCAGAGGCAGATTTAGGGCAGCGTGACCAGTTCCTCTGCAGGAGGGTGCAGAAGCCAACGAGGCACCTTCCAACCTCCTTCCCAAACCCTAGCAAGTGCTGGGCTTTGGGAAGGAGGCATGAGGACTATGACAGGGTCCTAGAGTCTTCCTTCCTCCTGCTCAAAGCCTAGCTTTTGGAAGGAGATGGGAGGGCACTAGGGGCCTACCAGAGCCTCATGCCTCCTTCCCAAAGCCCGGCACCTCGCTTAGCTGGCTTTGGGAAGGCAGCGCAAGGGCTGGGTGGATGTTTGTCAAATTTTGGTCTCGTATAGAGGACCATATTACCAAGGTCCACCCCAGCTCAAACCCAGAGTAACAATCTTCATGCATGAAATGTTTCCATCGACTTCAGTTACACAGGGGTGTAAGCAGAACAATCCATCCATATTTGTGGTATTAATTCAAACCCCCAAGAAGTCCATGAGAGACAGAAGACCAAAAAAAAAAAAATGAGTTCAACATAAGCTCCACAAGCACAGATATTGCATAGTTCCCAAAAGTGAATCCTGATTCAGATATTTAAATGTGGTATATGCACCCTAAGAATTACCATTATTCATTTCAGGAACTCAAATGTCAAGTGGCTTCAATCAGAACAGCCTACTTACATTCATGCCCCCTTGATGCACAAACCATTCATCCAAAAATGTATCTAAGTTTGTGTTTGTTCTGGAAGAACGCAAAAGGCTTTGAGGCGCATACAGAGATATATTTCACAACCATTCTGCATATGCGTACACGCACAATAATCTGTGGATAGTGGTACCAAAACATCAGAAACTCACAGATATTTATTTTGGCTTTTTTATTTATTTAAAAAGTGATTAGCTTCAGCCAGGCCTGTGCAGAGTTTGTCTGAGGCCCAGGGTGGGAGTCTTGGCCATGAGAGCCAAGATTGTGGCATCGCTGCCCGATCCAATCTGACGCTACACGCCAGTATGCAGTAAAGCAGGTCCAGATTTTACTATCAAAGGCTTGCACTAAGTCCCTGATTGGTTGGGAGGAAAAGGGCATTCTTGCAATGACAACATAAGCCTAGTAGCAGGCCGCAGTGGAGCCCCCCGGCCAGCTTAGCTCTCCAAGGCCCTGAGCAAGTGTTCCCAGTTGCCCCCATTCTCATACCCTCCAACATGTTCAGTCCCCAAACCAGGGCACGATTCTTTCCAGCCATGCTCCCATGTGAGTCACATGACCTGCGCAAGATCCCAGAGCTTTTCGGGATCATACTCTCACGACACCCAAAAACACACGCCTTTGGCTAATTTAACAATTTATGGCCTTTAAAACTGGGCAGTGGTATTGTTGTTGTTTGTTACTATGCTACGTATGTATTTTTTGTGTTTTTATACTGTAAACTGCCCTGTGATCCTCGGATGAAGAGTGGCATAGAAATTTAATAAATAATAATAACATACTAAAACAAATTAAAATTACCTCCACTTTCTAAGCACCTGGGTAGGCTTGTATACAGTACAGATGGGTTCTCTAACTAAAATAGTGGGCGGTTAACACTTTTGCTTTCCTCTCAAAACTTGCCTTTTGCTCCTTAAAATTGCAATTTTTGGGGGGTGGGGTAAAGAAAATTAAATGTCCACACTACTTTCCAATCAAATTCCCAAAGTTAATTTTAAAAAAAACCCAACAAACTGTCAAAAACATCACACAGAAACAAAAAATATTTTATTGTATCTTATTGTTGGTTGTTTTAATATTATTGTCATCTGCCCAAGGATTTTAATGAAGAGTGAGAAATACATACATACAGTGCTTTTTTTCTTTAAAAAATGTTTAGGGGTACTCTCATTTTGACTCAAGAAAGTCATCATTTTATAGTACAAATCGGGGGAAATAAATACAGTAAATGGACAAAAGTACAAAGATTCACAAAATGTTTAGGGGTATGTGTATCCCTGTGTCCCCCCAGAAAAAAAGCACTACACACACACACACACACACACACACACACACGTACATACATAAATACGTACGTACATACATATCATTCCTAAAAGAAGGAGCTCCTTAAAAATGGATTTTTGTCCAAAAGCTCGATGAAAAGAAAAATAAATACATCTTGCCTCTGGAAAGACAATAAGAATAGTTTCATGGTCGTTCTAAGGGAAGCGTCATTTTTGTGATTCTCTATCACTGGGATGGCATCCCCACCCCACCCCTCTCATAGCTTGTACAGGTACATATTTTCCTCGTAGGCTCCATCTATTCACAATTGGACAGTCTGTCCAGTCTCTTTGAGATGCATCTGAGCACTTAGTGATGGGAAAATGCTTTTTAAAAATTCTTATAGTGGAAAGCCATTTCCCACCCACGTTCCGTTTTGAGTCCAAATGAATGAGGAAGAAGAGGATCAGCGTAATATTCACGATGTGCAGTGCCAGGGATTTCCACCCACACGCTACTTTTGCTGATGACGCAGGCAAAATTGGCACTGTTCCTGTCTGGCACAAATTTCAAAACTACAACTGCATATAGGGTTTGCGCCTGCAGCAGTTCCTGCATGGTGGCATAAAGGAGGCACAGGTCAGATGGTGGTCAGGATGTACAATTATTAAAATCAAGTTCCAGTCAGCATTGGCCTAGGACAGTGGTTTTTAACCAGTGTGCCGTGGCACCCTGGGGTGCCTTGAATGATGGGCAGGGGTGTCGTGGGTAACACTGGCCTCTGTCCCTCTTTCCTTCTCTCCCTCCTCTGATGCCCTCTCATGTCTTTGCCTCCCGAAGGCTTGTGTGGCTGTTTGTTGCAACAGCTCCCCAGGCGAATGGTGCCTCTGGGGCTGGTCAGGGGGTGCTGGTTGCCCGAAGCTGAGGCGGCCTCAGAGTAAGCAAGGAAGTGGGTGAGGGAGCCCAGCCAGCCAGCCCTCCAGCCCTTGCTGTTGGGAATGGACAGACTAGTGGGAGGCCAGGCAGGCAGTCACTGCACTGGCCTTTCCTGGGCTTGCTGTGTGCAAGGCTTGCCTGGGAGCTGAGTGCCTGGCGCTGAAGGAGAATCTTTCCCCTGTGCAGGCCTCATGTCGACCTTTGGCCAGTCTTCATTGGGTCACTAAGACTGGGGGCATCCTCTTCCCAGGCCCCTGTGGGGCAGCATGAGGCCAGGCCCCTGTGGGGCAGCATGAGGCAGCACTTCTCTTTGGGGCAATGGGGTGTGCCACAGAAAGAATGTAGTTGGTCAAGGGTGCCATGGACTCAAAAAGGTTGAAAATCTCTGGCCTAGGATAAACTTGTGGTACCAGCATGCTCTGCTAACAGTTACAGAACTAGATCTTGATACACATTCTTTCCAGTAACTGTAGCCTTAGTAATGATGGGTCTGAGATGTAGAAAGTGTAGCTGACATCTGAGGCTCCATTCTTTCCATTTTTCAAGTATATATTGCTTTTCCTAAGAGCACAGGCTCATCATCATCCAGTAGATTGACTGAAGTTGTGCAATTAATGAGTTGCATTCACTGCCAGTTTATACAGCTGGGTTCCTGTTATACATTTGCTCAAGTGCTCAAGTTAATGGTTTTTAGCTAATGCACCCTTGGAGAAGGAAAAATGGGGATTTTGGGGCCTGTTTCAGACTGACTGCACAGTCAGGTTTTAGATTTGGGAAACCCATTCCTTCACTATAAGGATGGGCAAATCAATTTTGGTTTCTCTCGGTTACTCATTTTTCTAATCAAGTTCAGTCGACCACATTTCTGCATCAGTTTGTGATTTTAAAAATAAATAAATGCCTTCATGAAAATGCACAAGTTTTTTACTGCACATTTCCCCTAATGTACACATTTTGAATCTGATTCTCCCCAATATACAAATTGTTTCAAGATTTCCCCCTAATATAATCACTTTTTTCAGCAACAGATGCATTTATTTATTTTTTGCATACATCCCTTTAATAAATACACTTCTGTACTAAGCTGCAAATTTCAGATAAGTGCAAATTTCAGAGGATAGCTGTGTTTCAGGTCATGGATCATTTCAAGAGGTGTGAATTAGTTACCTGAAGCAACCTGAAGCAATTTTCTCCTTCAGGCTTAGTCACTAACACACCGCTGTCATCTGATGATGTCTATAGGGGTTCCAATTAGCTTGTTCTATCCGCTCTGGAGGTGATGTGCTGAGAAACATAGTCTACTGCTGATGGGAAGAAGGAGAAACAACAACAACCTGAAGATTTAAAACAAACATAGTATTGTGTTATAGCAAGATACAACCCCTTAATGCCATCACCAACTGCCACATTCAGGTTGAATGAACAATACAAGACAACACCCAAAACCGAGTGAGTTCTTAACTTTGCAGTTTTTAATGACTGATTCCACCATCAGAATTACCCCTCCTTGTCCAATGTTCCCATAGACTGTGTGCTTTAAAAAGAAATAAACTAAGACACAAACATTTAATTCATATATATTTTCATCTTTCCCTAAAGATCAGGAAAGTAGACTTGCAAACTTGTTGTATTTCACGGGTGTATATCATTCAACATATGAGCCACTTTATTTAAATCCACGAAGGCTGCAGTCCTAAGGCTCAAAGGGCTGTTGACATTGCTTTGCTCATTGCCCTGCTGGACTGCCTAGAGGAGACCAGTTTTTTCTTTCCCCACATTTCTTTTGTACACAATTTCCTTCCTATTCAAACTAATAAACAAGATTGAATCACCTCAGCTCCTGGTCCAGTGTGATTTCCTTCCTGGTTTGTGGGAACTAAGAAGGTGTTGGAGCTTTCAGATCCATCCGGCTTCTGGTCCTCCTCTGACACAAACACACCCCTTTTAGACCCTACCAGTATCAGAGCTCTGTGGTAGTTGCCACAGGGGTGAGGAGGAACCTGACATCAGATCTACCTCTCTGAGGTCAGAGCTCTCTTTCTGATCTCAGAGCATTCCTGGAGATGCGCTCCCAGGAATTGGAGGCTCACAGAGACTTTGGAGAACTCTTTCTAAGTATTGTTTTCATCATGTGCATTCTGTACTTCAGAGCTGGAATTTTGCTCAGGAGAAAACAAATAGCACTCTTCTAAAAAGAATACAGAAAGCCATGGGTTATAGAAGATCAGAATAATATCATCAGGGGGAAAGTATTAATGAGTCATCTGTTTCCGTGAATTACCCAAGCGTTCGCTGAAAGTGGAACACTTTCAACAACAAAAATCCACATAAGGCAGGCTTCAGAAATAAATGAGGGTTATGCAAGACTGGCAGGAAATAAGCTGATGAATCCTCTAAAATAATATTGCAACATATTTTGGCTCTCACTTATTGGTTGCTGTAGGATTTTCTCCTGAGTGAGCAGCTGCTGAACCCCAGGCAGCTCCACACCATGGCTGACTTTTTAAAAGGTGTGTGTGTGTTGGGGGTGTCTTATGAACATATTTGTCAGGAAGGAGAGCTGTTGGCTAAAGGTTAGCAGTGAAAACACACACACACACACATACACACACACACACACAACTATTCCCCAGTTGCTTAAACCAAACATACTTGCAACTGGGATCTGAATTCTGCATGCCTGATCTAAATCCCCCCCCCACCTCTCTCTCTCTCTCTTCTGAGCATTTAAATTTCACTCTAAAATAAAGAGTTACTTGTCATGCAAGAAACAGAAGTCCAAGGGAACTAGTTAAAGTGCAATGAAATGTGTAGAAAAACTCCTAATGCATTTTGAATTAGATCCTCCCTCCCATTCCCAGTGTGGCTTCATCCATACCCTTCAACATTTCTTTGAGGAAAATACAGTGGTACCTCGGGTTACATACGCTTCAGGTTACAGACTCCGCTAACCCAGAAATTGTGCTTCAGGTTAAGAACTTTGCATCAGGATGAGAACAGAAATTGTGCTCCGGTGGCGTGGCGGCAGCAGGAGGCCCCATTAGCTAAAGTGGTGCTTCAGATTAAGAACAGTTTCAGGTTAAGAACGGACCTCCGGAACGAATTAAGTACTTAACCTGAGGTACCACTGTAGAGATATACCCTCCAGCATTCCTCTGATGAAAGTAGGAATATCCAATGCTATTTTTCTTGATAAAGAGGTGCCAGAACTCACCATGAACACCTCGCTTGTTCTCCTATAATGGCAATGGTACCCACCTGAGAGGTACCGAAGGTGAGTTCTGGTGAGTTCTGGCGGGGGGGGGGTGGAGCCCTGGGGATGTCCTATTCCATACGCTCCAACATTTCTCCAATGAAAATAGGGACATCCTAAGGAAAAGCAGGACATTCCAGGATCAAATTAGAAACCAGGACGGCTTCCATAAATCCAGGGCTGTCCCTGGAAAATAGGGACACTTAGAGAGTCTGGCTTCATTACTTGCATATAGAATAAATCATTCCCAAAATAGCACACGAGCTTTTCAGTTCTCCAGAACTCTTCATCAGGCTAGATAAGTTGGAGGAGGGGGAAAGTTGACTGATGCTGCAGCCCATAGAGTCAACATTTAGTCACAGTCTTGCAATGGAATGTGGCACGAGGTAGCAAACATTTAACTTATTTATTACATTTTATTTAAATTTACAGACTACCCTGTGCCATAAAGCAATCGATTAAAACATAATTAGGGGGTGGCCACTAGGGGCGCATCAGAAGATGGCTGACAGTAACATCTCTCTGACCCACACAAGGTAATTAAGAGGCTGTGATGGGAGTAAACAGCCTCCTGGGCCCCCCCAAGGGTGTGGGAGGACTGCCCTTGCCTGCTGTGCCCTATACCACCCCCCAAATTTTGTGGGGTGGGGGCACTAGGCTAAAGCCCTTGTGTGGATATCGGCGCTCCTGGGCGCTGTCTCTGATCTGTGCCCCTAGCTGCAGGAACTTCAAAAGAAACAATTAGAAGGAAACTAATGCGCATATTTCAAGGAAGAAGGGGGAATAAAGACTGCTAACTGAAGAGATCTCTGATAAACAAGACGGGTCGGAGGAACAAGAATAAATCATGAGAAGACACACTAAGGCTCGGTATGTTCGGCAACGGGACTGGATGGGGAGGGGGAAAAAACTTTCCTTTCTCTTCTTTATGTGATTAACCAAGAATCCCCCCCCCCCCACAAGTCACAAGTCAGAAATGCCATTTAAATGACTTAAGCTGTGGATTTAAGACTGTGTGGAAGATAACTTTCTAACCAAAGCATGTTTTAAGAAGACCGTGGAAAGCATAAGAGCTTTGGAATGACGCAGCAAAAAATATCGTCGCCATCTTGGCAAGTTCCGTCGAAGGATTTATGTCTGGGAGGAGGTAAGATCTGTTTTCATGTTGTGGGTGAGCCTCCTCAGTGGGACTAAAATGCGACAGACTTGCGAGGTTAATGATGGAAAGAGTGCTGTTATTTATGAAAGTGATGATATATGGAAACCAGCTTGATATGATGACTGGACGAACGGAAAAATTCACACAGGATTATAATTGGTGTTTACCTGCTTAAGGAGATTATCAGAAGAGATCATAAAGAAAAAAAGAAAAATAATAAGAACAAGATGAGATGTGGAAACAGCAAGATAAGACTGGATAGAATTATGAACATTATTTGGACAGATTTGTGGATATTAATGCAGCAGCAAGATGATGATCGGAATCCCCCTTCGGAACTTGAAATATGGGTCACCCCAACAAAAATTTAAAATTCGGCTTTGTAATTCGGAATTTATGTGATGTGATTTGATTTGATTTGATTTGATTGGTCGGTTAATAAAAATTATTTTTTTAAAAAAAGATTAAAACATAATTAAAACATCAGGCTAAACCAAGAAAATAACTGCGACTCCACAGCAGGTTTCCTTTGTATAAACAGTACATCTTAACGCTGATTTGGCCTATTAAATTGAAAAGGAAATCCATGCTAGGGCTTTGGGTGAGGACAACTCAAACGTTACAAAATAGTGTGTGAGCTTTTGAGTTCTACAGAACTCTTCTTCAGGAGAATAGAGGAAAATAGTTGACTGGTGCTGAAGCCATGGAGCTGGTCACATTTCTTGAGAGGAAACATGTGCCTATGAGGTCGAAAGACGAAACAAAGGAAATGGAAAGATTTATGGGAACTTGTGTCCGTTTGATGATATAACAGTGGACGATGGGTTTCGGGCAAATTGTAGCTGAATCTTATTAGTAACAGTCCCACCAACCAAGCTTCCATTGGAATTTGCTAAATCAATCATTCCATTATGTCTGATGTTGTTTTTTGAATTCCAGGAAGAACATTGCAAATCATTTCAATACCCCCAGTGCTGCCCAGTTATATTGGTTGCTCATATTCACTATTAATCATACTGTTCTGCACAGCTGGAGCCGGAGTTTATGATCTGCTGAACTGCAAATCCACTTAATTACTAGCTTCTGAGGTGGGGAGGGGGGGTAGCACAAACCTTTCACTATATTGTAGAAGGGCACTAAGAATGGGTAATGGTTGAGGGCCTGATTGCAGTTAATGGAGCTGCGTTTGAAGTCTGCAATTTCCTCTGTAAGAATTTATTCAGGCAGCCATCCTGAAGACATGGCAGACATGGGGGTAGTGGCCAATCCTAATCCCAGTCTGAGTAGACCCATTGAAATTCATAAAAAGGTAGAGGTAAAGGGACCCCTGACCATTAGGTCCAGTCATGACCGACTCTGCTTCCAGGTCATGTGGCCAGCATAACTAAGCCGCTTCTGGCGAACCAGAGCAGCACACGGAAATGCCGTTTACCTTCCCGCCGGAGCGGTTCCTATTTATCTACTTGCACTTTTCATAGACTTGACTAATTTAGATCCATTAACTTCAGTGGGTCTACTCTGAGTAGGCTAACATCAGAGACGACCAGTGCTATTTTTCTAGAAAAAGAGGTGCCAGAACTCACCATGAATGCCTCCCTTGTTCTCTTAGAATAGCAATGGCGCCCACCTGAGAGGTGCCGGAACTGTGGTCCGGTGAGTTTGGGCTGGGGGGGGGGAGCGCTGGATACGGCCCACTGTTGAATACACCACAAAGTGAGGATTTTGCATTTGTATGAGTGCTTTCTTTGACACTGGCATCAACTGGAACACACACACACACACAGAGAGAGATATCACCCCCACCATTGCAATTTTCAGTGTCCGGAATGAGGAAGGGATAAATCTCCCCTCCCTATGTGCTGTGATCCTGATAACAATTGTCCCCCTCAACAGCTGCAAATAAATAAATAAAAACAAAGCCATGGAGAAACAGAGCCAAAAAAAAACAACAAAAATGCAGTTGGCCCTTGCAGTGCAAGTTCAGTAGAAACTGGGTACAGGATTGCAGCCTCAGAGACATGCTGAGAGCAGGAACTGCCAAGACTTTTAGTCCATTTTCCTGGTTGTGAACACATCCTTTCTGCACAGCACTGAAATGACTGGTGACTACCTAGGACAGCTCTGCTGTTTGGCAGAGTGAGGCGGCCTCCTCATTAGGCAGGTGCTGTGAGGCAGGAAGTGGTGGTGGGGCTGGGCATCCCCCTGACTTATCATACCTGCTTCCCTCAGGTATGGTGGGGAAGAGTTCTAGCCTTGCACACAGAAGGTCCGGGGGGGGGTTGTATTTAGTTAGCCTTATTAAATATCTTCCAACATGACAATGCACACATACATGACAAGGAACTCATAAGTCACTCTCAGCAGCAAGAAACATCATAACTAGACACTGGAAGGACCTGTCAGGAGTGAACGTAGACCATGAATACCAAAATGTACTTGGTTTAATCTAGGTAGAGCTGGTGGGAATTTCTCCAGTCTGGAACACTGGAGAGCCACTGTCCAACCATGTAGACAATCAAAGCATTGTAGACTTGGAAGGGACCACAAAGGTCATTCAGTCCAATCCCCTGCACTGCAGGAATCTTTTGCCCAACATGGGGCTTAAACCCACAACACTAAGATTATGCTCTCATGCTCTGCCAGCTGAGCTATCCCATGTATATGGAGTAATGGCATGAGTCTATATAAGGCAACTTCCTATCTTGCTATGCAGGCATTGTCCTGTCAGTTATTTGTGGGGGGGGGGGAGAAAGGTTCTGACCTCCCTTTGTTGCCTCAGCCTGATCCTCAAGCCCTTGTCGGCATAAAAGAGTCCATGAGAAGAGTATCCCTGCAGAGTGCTTTCTGCTTTTATTCTTAAAAGTCTTTTTGCAAAAGCGACTGACCAACTGTACACACATCAACACTACCAGCTTTCACCAACTAACCAACCCAACAACAAACTAACATTTCTCACTCTATATATACAACCCGGTGCAGGCCGCTGACTCATGCTGACCTAGCTTTTTAAGCATTAAAGAAACAGCGGCCAATTTTTAGCCGTGACATGTCCCATCACCAGTGCCGAAGGAAGATTCCACCAACAGTTTAGTCAGCTTTTGCACATAAAATGGAGGTACGCCATCTTCACTTTCACCTCAGGCAACAACATGTCTTCTGCCTGGTTGTTATGCAATTATTGTTCTTTCTTAAAAAATGATTTTTGTGGTAGTTTCAATATATTAGTTGTCTGCTCAGAATGGTTCAGAGAGGGCTGACTCATATAGGTGTGCTTTAGCCACAAAATGGTTCATCCCACAGTGAGATATGAGTGATTTGCTGAATGAGTGAAGTGGTTTCATTGAGGAGCCTTTTAAATACTGCCTCAGTCACATGAAAGCAGCTTTTCCATTAGAGGCCTCTTTTAAAATGATCCAGTCATTTGGGTGGGAAGAAGCTCGCAAGTTTGGTTCCCCCATTTTCTCATCTTTCCAATCTCAGATGCAGCTCTCCATATCTCTGCAGCAATCTGGAACTTAAAAAAAAAAAAATCAACTTCAGCATTTTATTGGTAATCCCGCCTAATAAACACATTTTTGCATGCAGCTTTGATTAATTGCACACTTTTGCAATCATTTCCCCCTAATACAATGCATTTTCTCATGTTTTCCCACTAATGTGCTAATTTTTATGCACTTTCCCCCCTGATATGTACATTTTTGCAAACATTATTTAGTTGAAGAACTTCATTGCAAAATTCAGATAAGTGTGAATTTCAAAGGATGGTTGTGTTTTGGTTCTTATGTTGTTTTAGAAAGTTAGGTCTGTTTTGGGGGGGGTTAGAGGAAAACTGTATTCGGTTGCTTGTATTTGATTATATGTTGTTCTTATATTCAACAAATAAAATATTCAAAAAAGAAAAAGAAAAAGAAAGTGCATGTTTGATCAACTCACCTTTAAATGTGAACCAAATCAAATTTCTCACTCATACCAATTGGGAAGCAATTGCACAAATAACCATGAACTCACAGCACTACCAAGAATGGCCGAATGCATAAAAAAGAACACATGCAATTGACCCCATCCTGAATCATTGAATCAGCAGCTCCTTCCCACTTAAGTTTGAAATGAAACATTATACAAGTTCTGTCTTTGACCTGTGTTGGTTGTTTTAGCACATGCAAATGGTACTCAGTGCTGTAGTCATAAAAAGGTAAGGTTGCATGTGTGAATCAGTCCTCTGAAGTGGTTTGTGTTTTTTTAACCAATTGAAATGTAGGAAAGAAGGACTAGACTAATGAGGAAAGAAGAGTATTTTAATTTCTAGCTTCCTTCAAGTTTCAAGCTCTGCTTCATCCATACCCTTCAACATTTCTTTGAGGAAAATACAGTGGTACCTCGGGTTACATACGCTTCAGGTTACATACGCTTACAGACTCCGCTAACCCAGAAATATTACTTCGGGTTAAGAACTTTGCTTCAGGATGAGAACAGAAATCGTGCTCCAGCGGTGCAGCGGCAGCAGGAGGCCCCATTAGCTAAAGTGGTGCTTCAGGTTAAGAACAGTTTCAGGTTAAGAACGGACCTCAAAATGAATTAAGTACTTAACCCGAGGTACCACTGTAATGCTGTTACAAAAGTTGGGTGCCTCCTCCAAGTGGTGGCAAGAGCTCATGGGGTTCCATGGTCTGTGGTCATTTAGAGAATTGAGACACATCAGAGACAGTCGTAGCTTTAAGAAATATGGTTTATACGCCTATTTACACCCTCAGTCTGCATGGAGGGCATCCAGATCTTACAGCATGGTCATTTCAAGAGGGGCTTGTCCGCCATAGCTATGGAGTCCCAGGCATCTCTCCCACTCAGTTCTGCAGCCAGCCTGCCCAGAGATGGATCCCAGTCTCTCTACCTCATTTCTTCTTCCCAGAATCCCTTGCTACCAGACTTCCTTTTCCTATCACCTCAAACACACAGTTACCCTGGCAACCTTCCAAACTCCTCTGTTCACAGCTCAGGGCAGCGGGGAAGGACAGTTCTCTTGCATGGCTGATGGCCCTCAATAACCCTGTATTGTTTCTTAATGGTTCTGCCTTGGCAAAGTTGTTTTGCATAGGCTAGTCTAGGAATTCCTCTGCAGCTTGTATTTCTCCCTTCACATCCCAAATAATCAAAAACCTACCATTTATTAAATTTTTTATTATGGGGGTGAGGGTCCCCCCTCCCAAATCTGTAACAATATTCAGTCGGGATTCTTCTGAGCTCCAAGAAACTCAGGGTGCCAATCCTACATTTTCAGGCTATTAAAAATCAAACCAGCTCTTTATTAAAACTATCGGAGAGTCGATATAATATCCCAGATGCAATCTATGCTGAGTATGCACCATGGATCTGTTCTTTGATCAAAATCACTTAATGCATGTTTTAACACATCTGACAAACCAGACACCTGAGTAACTCTCACCTCTCAGACATGTTGAGTCATGGGCCTCCAAGTTATCAAAGCAATAGGCATCCACGCAGTGAAGTCATTTATTTAGGTAGATGGCAATCTGTACAGCGTACAACGTGGTTTTCCTTCTTGCTAAGTATGGTTTCGGTGATGCCCAAACCTTCCACCTCCATCATTTCATTTGATTTATCTGTTGTGGAAGTCTGGAGAATCTGTCATGAAGCCCCAGGGCAACATTGCAGAGTTGGCAACACGTCATAGGGCAGGGATGCACAGGCCTTGTGGGATTTCCTTTGCTTTTTTTAGGCCCCACCAACCAGACCCAGGTACAAAAGACATAGACTTGGGCGTTAAATAATTCCGGACCCCGGGATTTGTTTTCAGTACCACAACTGATTTGGGTCCAAAGTACATCCATGCAGAAATGAAACCCAAACTCTCACTGCCAGTTCTCCAACAGTCCTCCATGCTATTTTTCTAGAAAAAGAGATGCCAGAACTCAACATGAACGCCTCCCTTGTCCTCTTATAATGGCAATGGTGCCCAACTGAGAGGTGCCAAAACTAAGTTCCGACAAGTTCCAGCTGAAAAAAAAGCCCTGTCTCCCCACTTTCTTCAGTTCAGCAGTATAATTTAGTAAGGGGAGGAGGTGGTTCACTCTGTTGCTGTCATTGTTAAAGTCTCAGCGTGGTTTAACTGTCAATCCCTCTTCACAGGGAACTCTGGGAACTGCAGTTCTGTGAAGGGTAGAGGGGTCTCCCAGCCACTCTCAACATCCTTTATAAACTACATTTCCCAGGGTTCTTTAGAGGAAGGCATGACAAGTGGTATGATGCAGCTTTAAAAGCTACTCTTAGCCATTTTTCGTTGGCTACAACCCATTACAGTGGTACCTAGGGTTACAGACGCATCAGGGTACAGACTCCGCTAACCCAGAAATAGTACCTCGGGTTAAGAACTTTGCTTCAGGATGAGAACAGAAATCTCATGGCGGTGGCGCAGCGGCAGAGGGAGGCCCCATTAGCTAAAGTGGTGCTTCAGGTTAAGAACAGTTTCAGGTTAAGAACGGACCTCCAGAACGAATTAAGTTCTTAACCTGAGGTACCACTGTATTCTGGATCTCCAGATACGCCTGGTCATGTTCCCTATCTGAAATGCTTGACAGTCAATGCCAGTCTCTTTGGACAATTCTGAGCTATATGGACTTATGGCCTGACTCTATAAGGGAACTTCCAATGTTCCTGGTGTAAGTCCCACAGAGCTGAGCGGGGCTTACTCTGAAGTAAGGGTACAGGATTGCAGACTTAACTCCTAGAGATGCCTGGGCTGAAACCTAAAAGAACCTCAACTTTTGCAACTCATGAATCCTTTCTGTCATGTAACATTAAGCTTTTCCCATGTTGCTTTATATAGTGATGATGTGAGACAGGTTCTAGCAAGAGGACATACTTAGCTTGTTTGCTTGTTTAATTTATAGACCACCTTTCATCAAGAGATCCCAGGGCAGTTCATGGAATAAAATACAAGATAAAACACAAGTAAATAATTAAACGAAAACAGCAAAACAATACCCCACCCCACCCCTTCCACAGATACAATTTAAAAGACTGTAGGATATCAATCAGCCCAAGGCCTGGTGGAAGGGGAATGTTTTCACCTAATATATCTATACTGAAGGAGCCAGACAAACCTCCCAGGGGAGAGCATTCCACAAACTTTTAATGCTTAATAGTATTTTAATATTCTGTTAGAAGCCACCCAGAGTGGCTGGAGAAACCCAGCCAGCCAGATGGACGGGATGTATATAATAAATTATTATTATTATTATTAACAAGGAGCTACTATAGAAAAAGCCCGTACTCGTGTTGCCACCCTCCCATGGAGGAGGCACATGAAGAAGTTTGTGCAGGGCATGTGGACATTTTTAAATTTTTCTTTAAGCTCCTTCCCAAATCTCTTCAAAAGAGAAAATACTGGGGCTTGGAACAACTGGCACGTATTAGCCCAAAACCACTGTATGAACTGAGGTAGTTATATTCCATGTTCTTAGGGGTTGGATCCAGGACTTTTTGAAAAAGAAACACTGCTCCTTCATCATTATAAAATTTAAGAAAACCAAGTCAGCAAACTCGTGAGAGGAAGAGCGTGGTTTTCTTACTGAAACCATAACCTTTTTGTTTTCCACAGAGGTTCAGCAGTCAATGAGCTGAGCCAAAGCCCTTTGAAAGCTTCCTGTTCATTGTGAAAGAGCAAAATCATTAATTCCTCTCATTCGACAACAATCCTTTTCAGTCAATACCATCCTTAGCGAGAGGATTCTGACCTGCGAAATATATAAGAGCATGGAGTGCGTTTTGAAGTCTCTTCTGGCCAAACGATGAAGAGGTAGTCAGCTAGAGGTGACCTTTTCAAAATGCTTTTATTCCAGGCAGTAGACCTCTTCATATGAAGCACTCACTCTCACACACAGTGCCCACCTTTATATGTCTCCATAAAAAGCGGCTGATGGCTTAGCATGGTTTATGATGCACGAGCAGTGTGCTGGCGCACTCCAATTTGCTCCTCCTATGGCACAAGTGGGAGGAACAAGCCAGGAAGCGACCAATAAACTTGGCTTTCTGTTGTGTCCAAACTCTAGGACATGGCTTGTTGCTGCCTAACGAAACAGGATTTGTAAGCAAACAGCAAGCATTCGTTTAAAGCTGGCCAGTGACCATTGCTTAATGTGATGTGTGAAAATGGCCATTCTGAGAACGCATGTCTGGGATCATGCTGCCTAGCCACACCTCGAACATCAGCATGTACAACTGCACACACATCGTTGGTTCTACACAATCAGACACCTTGTGTGAAGTAGGTTCCCAATGGTGTAGATGCTCCATCAGGTGTACAGTGGTATGTGCGTACAAGTCCCTTTCATGTGTTTTGCTGGATGTGCATGCATTGGGGTCATGGCTTGAAGGATGTACCATTAGGATCATAGCTGACTGTCATGGATCCACTTCCTGCTCACATGTTCTCTGAAGGGGTCATGTGATGCAAGAAAAAGTTCATTGAAGGAGCACTTGCTTCCTTCCATTCCTGGCTATATGCTCCCTTCAGATTAGTCACAAACAGAACAATATTTCTAAAGAGATTTGATAAACTAGTGTAGGGGTCGACAAGGCTTACCAGGCATGGGCTGGATCACTCCCATGGAGATCCCGTGCAGTGCGACACCAGAAATCATGTCTGCGTATGTCCGCGACGCTGGAAATCGCTTCTGCACAGGAGCATGCGCAGAAGTGATTTCCGACACCGCAGACATATACAGACATGATTTCCAGCATCTAGGCATGCGCAGAAGTGATTTCCAGAGCTGCGGAAGAGAGTCCCCGTGCTGTGCTGTGCTGGTTTAGTGCAGCACATGGGGACTCACCGAGCGGGCGGCTCAGTTCGAGGGAAGCTCATGAGCCAGTTAAGCGACCCTTCTGGCCCATGGGCCTTAGGTTGCCGACCTCTGAACTAATGTGATGCCATCTTTGTTTCCATTCCTTGTTTCTTTCTCACCTGTGTATGAGTTTATGGAACAAAAAGCATCCTTTATTGCACCATTTAGATTGTACCAAACTCCATAAAATGGTTTTTAAAAAACCAAAGAGAAAACTTCATTTGCACTAATATAAGAGAAAACTTTTTTTTAAAAAAAAAACACTTTTTCTCCTGTGTTACAAAAGCACATACAAGCTACATGACTGAGTTTGGTTCTTGCTCCAAATATGAAACCTGCCACGTAATGAGAGGTGATTTCCATATTTTAATTTCCACACATTAGAACGTTTTGGCAAATTGCTCCCAGAGCAAAAATAATAAAATGGGAAGTGTTGACATGTAAGTCAGAAAAATAATAAAATGGAAAGTGCCTACCTGTGAGTCAGAAACAGTTATACTTAAACCGCTACCAGATTCTTGGCCTAGCATCTGTAAGGCTGTTTCATACCTTGTATTTTTAGCTGAGTCATAAAAAGGTCTCAAGTTTAAATGGTAAAATCCATGCACAATGGTAAGAAATGTGAACAGCACATCAGTGTTTTACAGTCATGTTTCCCTGCAATGAATATGGAAATTGTGAAACTATCTAGGGCACTTTGTTTATTGCAAGGAAATGTGAATGCGTGCACATCCTTCACAGTTGGGGTCAGCAATTACACATGTGCTTTGCCACTGAAATATGAATGCATTTGGTACCCAAGTTCAACGTGCCAAGTTTAAACTTAGGACCAAGGGCAAAGTGAACTAGGTCTGGCTCATGAGTTGAACGAAGCAGGGAGAGACTTGCAAAACACCGGGGAATGATCTTTAAGCAACAATTTGGAAAACTGCTATAAATGCATGCGTGTCAAGTGACCCAGTGGTACACTAAAAGTAAATTATAATTCAAAGGTTAGGATAAATAATGTAAAAGTACTATTTCATGCTGCTGTGTTGTTGTTTGTTTTTCAAAAAACTAACACACAGTAGCAATATCCAGACTGTTTAGCCTCTAATCTGCTGAACTCGGGCGTAGGAAGGGGGCGGGGGGCAGTCCACCCCGGTTGTCATCCCTGAGGGGGGGTGACAAAATCCCCCCTGGGAGGATAATAATAATATTATAATAATTTATTATTTATACCCCGCCCATCCGGCTGGGTTTCCTCAGCCACTCTGGGCAGCTTCCAACAGAATATTAAAATACAATAGTCTATTAAACATTAAAAGCTTCCCTAAACAGGGCTGCCTTCAGATGTCTTCTAAAAGTCTGGTAGTTGTTTTTCTCTTTGACCTCTGGTGAGAGGATGTTCCACAGGGCGGGTGCCACTACTGAGTAGGCCCTCTGCCTGGTTCCCTGTAACTTGGCTTCTTGCAGCGAGGGAACTGCCAGAAGGCCCTCGGCGCTGGACCTCAGTGTCCAGGCAGAACGATGGGGGCGGAGACGCTCCTTCAGATATCCTGGATCAAGGCCATTTAGGGCTTTAAAGGTCAGCACCAATACTTTGAATTGTGCTCGGAAACGTACTGGGAGCCAATGGAGGTCTTTCAAGACCGGTGTGATATGGTCTTGGCGGCTGCTCCCAGTCACCAGTCTAGCTGCCACATTCTGGATTAGTTGTAGTTTCCGGGTCACTTTCAAAGGTATTTCCGGATCACCAAACTACCCCCCTGGACGCCAAACGCTGTGCCAATCGCCCCCCTGGGTGGCTTGCTTTGCCCCCCGGGTGCATGGCATGTGTGCCGCTCCGAGTGCTTCAGTGGCTAGCTCCGCTGCTGGCTGAACTCCCAAACTTTAAGCAACGAGAATATTGTGCTTTCTTCATGGCACTTCTACAAGCAGTGAAGAGTTTCATAGTTATGTTTTTGAGGGGGGACGGCAGCACTTTTCCAGCTTTCCTTTCCTTTGAAAGGAGGTTGTTGCTGGAGGTTTATTGGTGCTTTGTAATATTTGCAGGAGTTGTTGCTGTTGTTTTACAGGTTGAGCGTAGGTGGGTGGCACATCATAAACACGCAAACAGACAGCCACAGTCCTTCCTGGATCCAGAGGTTTTAGACTCTAATGAGACTCTATCCAGACTCTAATGAGAAATTCTGGCTCAGTGGCAACCTGATATGGAATCCAGTATCAACTCTGCACTGGGTTGAAGGTAAAATAGGCTTTATGTGGTATACTCACATTCTACCTGCCAAGAATATGAGGTGTGGAATTTTAACTTACAACTTGGGCTTTGCTTTCTTGAAGAAATGGGTGGAGCAGCCATTCTTTATCCCATAATGCCGAGTGCGGGGCATTTTCTAGGTCCTGGGCATTTTCTAGGTTCACCTTCGCCTGTAATCTCCATTTTAGGCAGATGTGTAAACAGACTGCAATCTCTGCCTTGTTTAATAAGTAAGCAGACATCATGGCTGTTAACATCCAGTCTTACTATTTTTCCTCTTCCATCCACACTCGAACTTGTAAAACGTCATCCCTGATGAAGACTCCTAGAGATCTCAGAAGCTTGTCACATTTTTGTGACATTTTGGTTGGTCCTAATAAAGGTCTTGCCCAGCTGTGGACTCTGGAATTAATATTTGTGTCGAGTACAGATTATCAGGGTGCAGGGTTGGGCTTCATTAGATCAACATACAATCCATCTTGTACCTGCTAATCACATATAAAGGGTAAAGGGACCCCTGACCATTAGGTCCAGTCGAGGCCGACTCTGGGGTTGTGGCGCTCATCTCGCTTTATTGGCCGAGGGAGCCAGGATACAGCTTCAGGTCATGTGGCCAGCATGACTAAGCCGCTTCTGGCGAACCAGAGCAGCGCACGGAAACGCTGTTTACCTTCCCGCCGGAGCGGTACCTATTTATCTACTTGTACTGGCGTGCTTTCAAACTGCTAGGTTGGCAGGAGCTAGGACAGAGCAACGGGAGCTCACCCAGTCACAGGGATTCGAACCGCCGACCTTCTGATCGGCAAGTCCTAGACTCTGTGCTTTAACCCACAGCGCCACCCGCGTCCCTTGCTAATCACATATATCTGCCTCTAATTTTCCTGGCCTTCTCTAAGGATGTGGATTTAACAACATCCCCTCACAGCTGCTGCAATGGGGGACAAGGAAAGCACAGATGAGGCAAGAGCTGCTGGAATACTTGAGTTTGCTAGAACGTTTCAGAGACTTCAGCAAAAGGTTAAGAAAAACACTGATGTCCAGTAACTTCTTTGGTATTTGCTGTTAGTCATGGGGTTTCACTCAGCCGTTTTAGAGTTTGTGCAGAATCATTTCAAGATTTTGAAGATTATTTTGCTTCCTTGCCCAATACTTTCCCCTTTCTGCCATCTGCCTGGAAAATATGGGGTTTGGGTTTGGAAGTAGCCCATCGTTTCTTTCAGTTTATTTAGTGGCACGTATTTCTATGTATAAAGTCAACTCAGCTGTGTCCTGATGTTTTTTAAATGGCCGTCATGCTGAATGGATTACTGTAAGTCATCTGCAACGTGCCATGAGCCAGCAGAGCATAAGCAATATTGACTGAAACATACAAAAAATGAGAAACCCCAACGAAAGAACAGTGGCAAGAGAAATTGATGAGTTATGCGGAGTTGGCAAAGTTAACATATAAATTACGTGAAAAGGACAATCGTGACTTCAAGGAAGAATGGGATCTTTTTACAAACTATCTAAAAAAACAGCGAAGTGATTTGGCAGGTTTTGAATAAACATCCACAAATTTATTAATAGAATATATGATAGATAAGGTAATGATATGTACTATTTTTAACATTAAGAGAATAATGTGTGCAAACAAATCAGAGAGGGGAGCTGAGGGAAGTCCTTTAGTGGGTGGGAGAGGGAGGGAAGGGGGGGGATAAAAGGGGGCAAAAAATGTAATTGGTTATTTTGATTGATAGTTTGTTTTGTTAAAATTATTTTATATTTTTATATATAAAGAAACATACAAAAAATGGTTGCAGTTTTAAATAGTGTGTTATGTCTGTATACACATATATGTAGAAGGTGCTTTTTTGATGTTACTCAATGGTACACAATTTCATCACCTCTCTCTTTTTTTGTTGCCCATCATGCTCTGACAGCACTTTTACGAAGATATGAGTACCAGAACCTCATCTGTTCTTAAAAAAACAACAACACTGAGGTCCTTGGTCTCTGATAAAGTCTCTTGCTTGCCTGTGGCGAAACTCATGCCATTGCAGTACTGAGAAGGGCACCTTAACCTATGCTTTTTTCAAGATTCTTGAGCCCTACCAAATCTTCTCTTCTGCTTCGATTTCCAGTGCTGAGGACTAGGGCAGGTATGGATCCATTATCTTGCAGTTGAAGACACTTATTGCATCAGGCTCCTGTAAACTTTACTGTTCACCTGTGAATGTGGCAGGTTGGGAAGTGGAACTCATTCCTTTACACCAGTATTTCCCAAACTTAGGCCTTCAGCTGTTTTCAGACTATAATTCCCATCATTCCTGACCACTAGTCTTGCTAGCTATGGATGATGGGAGTTGTAGTCCAAAAACAGCTGGAGACCCAAGTTTGCGAAACCTAGTGGTGATGAGAATTTCTGGAAAAATCATGGAGGAAAATCAGCATGTTATGTATGATGTATGTCCTCACAGGACCTTTGAAAATAAAAAGAGGTGGCAACTCAGATTTCAGTAATGTGTAACGTAGGAAAGTTCAGGCCTACATAAGGCCAATGCATTTATTTGGAAACTGGCTCCTTTAGCCAAAAGGTTTCCCTCACACCAGCACGAAGCAGGCCTCCGTGTTTAATATAATTCCCTGGAAATGAGCAACCATTAGTCAGCCACATTTTTATATAATTATTGGCAGTGCAAAGGAAACAGGCACACTTCTAACTATTTCCACCCAAACAGAACAGAAGCTGCTCACAGAGGCTCCAAAGGGAGGTGGGCTGAAGTAAGAGAAGTTGGAAAGAGGTGGCGGTGAAATTCAACTCTTCTTGCCCAAGCTGCCTTTTTTCTTAAAAGGAAAGAATCGCAGCCTGCTTTTTCTAAGGACTTTTTCTAAAGCACATTTATTGTAGGAGTTTAATTGGAAAGAGTTTCTGGTAATTTAAACTCTGGCTGCATTTAAAAACCAATTTCTCTCCAAGTTTACATATTAATGATTTCCCCCCTGTTGCCGTTCTGAGGAACAATATGAAACTGCAAGAAGGCCGCTGCAGAGGCAGCAGTAATTGTGCCAAAAGCCACAAGGAAACACTCTGGGAGGAATCTCATCTTGTCAGATTCTCTTGGATGCAGAATGCACCTCTGAAAGCGAGACTTTATACACCTTTTTTAAAATTAAAAAGTCATTACCTGAGGAATGGTAGCTATTGTGTGCTTACAACAATCTGTCCTCAGAGTGAAGGGGGAAAGTGATGACATTTGAGAAATTTTTAAACTTATTTGTCAGTTGCCTAGGGATTACCCTGTACGAAGTGACTAATTACAGTGGTAACCTCGGGTTACATACGCTTCAGGTTAGACTCCGCTAACCCAGAAATAGTACCTCAGGTTAAGAACTTTGCTTCAGGATGAGAACAGAAATCGTGCACAGTGGCAGCAGGAGGCCCCATTAGCTAAAGTGGTGCTTCAGGTTAAGCACAGTTTCAGGTTAAGAACGGACCTCCAGAACGAATTAAGTACTTAACCTGAGATACCACTGTAAATGAATGAATGAATATCTGTATCAACAGTTGGTGCCAAAATATTCAACACACAACTACAATGTGTCTGGCTAATTTTAACCTAATAGCCATCTCGTGAGGAAGGGTCTGTGTGTGTAATTCTAAATTGCACCTTTCATAAACAGAACTGTGTTGTTTTGAAATGCAGAGAATATGCCCTAAAATAAAAGGAAAGCATTTTAAAATCAGCATCTCTAAGTAAATCAAGCTTGTATGTAGCAAAGAGTTAAAATCCAACGTTTTTAATTCGGACACTAATGCAGATTCAGTCAAATATTCCAAGTCTTTATGTCTAGTATTCAAGTCTGACTTCAGAACTAAGATTGTTTTTTTGAAAGAAAGAAAAATTCACAGGAAGCTGCATTATACAGAATCAGATTATCCATTGTCTACATTGGCAGGCAGTGACTCTTCAGGCAAGGAGTCCTTGTAAGATTCCAGGGGTTATATCTTGGTCTTCCTGCATGCAAAACATGTGCCCTACTCCTATGGGCCTTCCTTCTTTATATTTTCAGAATCTTGTGCTTGCATGCCTCTAGCCATGGGTTAAGAAGGGACACGGGTGGCGCTGTGGTCTAAACCACTGAGCCTTTTGGGCTTGCCGATCAGAAGGTCGGCGGTTTGAATCCCTGTGATGGAGTGAGCTCCCGTTGCTCTGTGCCAGCTCCTGCCAACCTAGCAATTCAAAATCACACCAGTGCAAGCAGATAAATAGGTACTGCTGTGGCAGGAATGTAAACGGCGTTTCTGTGCGCTCTGGTTTCCATCATGGTGTTCCGTTGCGTCAGAAGCAGTTTAGTCATGCTGGACACATGACGCGGAAAGCTGTCTGTAGACAAACGCTGGCTCCCTCGGCCTCAAAGCGAGAAGAGCGCTGCAACCCCATAGTCACCTTTGACTGGACTCAGTCACCTTTACCTTTACCTGGGCTAATAATGAGACCTGTGTGTATAGGGCAGTAAACTAATAATAATAATAATAATAATAATAATAATGGCTTCACAAGTTGAATTTAGTTAAATATGCACAATTTTGTTTATTGAAGAGATTAGGACAAAAAACATTAAACCAAATACAAGACAAAGCACCAGAGGCAGTAAAATCCCACCATGCACATCACCAATCTTTCCTCCTACAAGTTTATAAAATAATAAACATTGTTGTTTTGTTTGTTTTTAAAAAAGAAGAAATCCCTCAACACAGCACCATCTTCAGAGTGTAAAAACATTACTCCTTTATATTCTTAAGATACCAAAATAGAACCAAGGCAGGTCAGCTGCAGCTTTGTCTCTTGATAAGGAACTGTGGAACTATCAACTTGAGAGTGGGATCGAAACCTTCCCTGCAAGAGCAGGTGTATAGCATCCATACGTCAAATGCCAAGTACGCACATGCCACATAACTATAATTAAGCACGAAATTCAAGTAACATTTACATACTACAGAGTCCACATGTACCTATCCAAAAAACATGACCACTTCACAAAAAACGCATACAGGCAGTAACATCAGAACAACTGAGGTACTGGAAACACAAATATTTATGCCAAGAGATCTCTGTTTTGTTTGTTTTCTTGTGTCCCCACCCACCCCAACACCCCCTCAATATCATACAGCAATATAAAAAGCAGTAATAAAAATCATTTGCCAGTCTAAATCAAAATGAAAGCTCTCTAAGGAAGGTGGTGGCGTTGGGTGGGCGGGCTAAAATAAGAGTAAAAAATAAAGTATTATCATTTAGGGACAGGAATACCTGAAGAGCAAAACAGAAGTGTGTTAACTACAGCATGTAACATGTCACCCCCAAGTCAACCCGTAATTAAGTACTGGCTTAATTCATCACAACTGTGACAGTTTAATCAATAAATAAGTCTTGACAATACAAAAAGGTGCATATTACCGTGTACTTTTTAGAAGACAGATCTGTGTCGTGGTAATATTCAGCTTATTAATAGATCAATGAGAAGGAAATTAAAAACAGTATCCTGTTTAGAAAACGAAAACAAACAAGAAAACCCAAGTCATTGCCTTTCCACAAAGTAAGTGTAGGGGTGCCTTTTCCCCTTCAAATATAAAGAGCTCTTCTGATCATGTTCAGGGGTGTCAGAGGAAAATTTGTTTATAGGGTTAGGGCTTTCCCCCTTTTTCTTCTTTAGGTGATGCAAAGGTGGCCTTCCCCAAATATTGTGGTCAAAATTCATGTGCAGTATAGTGGAAGCCAGTGTTTTCAATCCCGGTTAAGAAGAAAAACACATAACCCCACATATGGACAATTATTCCTTTTCGTTGTTGTCAGTTTTGCTAATAAAACAGTCAAATACGTCTGAATTGTAACTGCTTCCTGCCACAAAGCCATTTGACCAATAATAATAACAATAATCAAACTAACCCTGAACAGCTTGTGAGTTTTCATCCCTTCAAGGGACGTGGAAAAGAACATTTTAAATGTTAATTCCTCCTGGCCCAAAATAAAATAAGGAGAAATGTGAACTTTAGAACAACCTATCAAAAGGCATGGTTTAGCACCCACTTCTCGTGTGTTCCTTTTTGTGCACTACCCCCCGCCCCGCCCCGCTGAAAATGAATCCCACTTGTAACTATTAAATATCAGATTTTGGGGGGGGGGGGGGAGAGAAATAATCCAGGAAAACAAAGAATAAAATAATAGCTAGTTGTACCTTCCCTGAATAATGGCTGAAGTTAAATATCTAACAGTGCGATGCCAAGATGCAAGTTGAGGCAAAAGTTTCTATTTACTGGGAACTGTAAATACATGAAACGAAACGGAATCAGGAGTGGATTAGTGGCTGCACTAGAACTTGGGATGCGTAGTGTCCTTGGCTCCATAAAGATGAGAAGCTACAGTCTCTCTGTGTGCTGCCGCCTCCGTTATTTTCTATGTCAATCTAACTGAATAGCAACGATTCCTCCCATCTAAACCATCCACATGCTACATCTGTGGTGTTAGCTCACTTATTGGGTGTTCCTTCTCCAACCAGGAAAAAAAAAAGAACTCCAGGTTGTCTCTCTCACTCTCTCTCTCTTGCTATCAAGCCAGGCTGAGACACAGATATAATTCTGCACGGCCAGAAAGGACTCCCTTCATGTTGTCCCTTCCTGGCCATGCAGCACCCAAAACACTAGTCCCCGACGCTCAGTTGAAGAACGGGTCCGAGTCCTCTTCCATGTTGACGTCAGGCACCAGCTGATCCGTTGCTTCCTTAGCACCATATCCTGAATTAGACACATTAAAATCTGTAGAAAACCAAGGGTGGTCCAGAATTTCCTGCGAAGTCAGCCTTTCTGAGGGCTCCCGGCGCAGAATGCTACGTATAAGGCATTTCGCCTTGGGGGATAGAGTCTCTGGAATGCTGAACTGCCCGCGCCGGATCTTGCTGAAGAGAGAGCTAGGCTCAATGTCATGAAAGGGGTAGCGTCCAACGAGCATGGTGTACAGCATGACTCCTAGACTCCACACGTCGGCCGCCTTGCCAGAGTAGCTGCCGTTTGTGTTCAAGATCTCTGGGCTCACGTAGGCGGGACATCCATGCTTATCGGAAAGGGAGTCGTCGTTCCCTCGCAGAATGTAAGCGTCTTCGAGGCTCTCCAATTTTACTCGAGTCCTGTAGGACAAGAAGAGACAGGCCACAGTTAGACTCACTGGCAAATACCCATGCAGTTGCCTTGTTGCGCCAAGACAAAGGACATTCAAGAATGCTCACAATCTTTTTTTCAATTCTTGGCCCGTCAAGGGAGATAATGTGTACATGGACATCAGCGTCTGAAATTCTCCAGGCACTGGGCCCAGGTATTTCCCAAAATGCCAGAAGCTGGTCCAGCAAATGAAAATCCAGGGAGTTAAGATAGGCACTATTTCAGAAGTTTCCTTTCACACATCTCACTGGGCTTGTTGGAAAGCAGAACCCCAATGGGTTTTTAGTTTAGAAAACTGATGGCTTGCAGAGAACTACATAAGCCAAACCAAAGCCTATCATGTCCATTATTTTTTTAAAAAAAGAATAACACTTGAGATGCTTCATAAACACAGCTAAAGACTACACTGAAAAGATACCAATGTAACTCATAACCCAGTAAGTTTTCCCTCCAAGGCATGGTTTTCCCATTAGACACAATCCCCATTTCTCAAGTTTAAGGTATTTGTTTCATTTTGCTTAAGGTATTTGTTTAAAAATCGACAGAAAGTGTTTTTTTATTATTATTAACTCAAACAGTTATAAGACTACCCCTAAAATAAAAAGAAGAAAACAGTAACAAGGGCAAAAAACCCCCAGTAACTTCAGGTCATGGTGACTCACAGGAGCATTTTCACTTGTGTAAGAAAAAAAGTATATAGACATGCCTTAGAAGTCAACCAGACTCTCACACTTAAGTACAGAAAATGAACACAAGTGATGCAAAGTCATGTGTTTGTTTAGTATAGCAACTGGCCTCTGCAGTAGCCTCGTAAGCTCTGGAAGTTTCCCAGAAATCTAGCACCCCAAAAGGGTTCATTTATTCACTGAATCTTCCTTTCCTCAAGGTTTCACCCACACCCACTCATATTCACAGACAACCGAGCGCTTAGCTCAGTATTCTACCACCAGCTTGTTAGGTTCTAGTTTAGAAAACAGATAGCCAATAAAAAAAACTAAAAGCATCCAGCCATATTTACCAGCAAGTCCTTTTGACAAAGACCCTTTGGGCAAGGAAGTCATAAATTGTTTAATTCACTAGCTCTTACCTAACAGGACGGAAGCTAGCATTTCACCATGGCTAAAAAGCTATTGTTGATTTCTCCCTCAGTGCATCCTCTATATTCCAAAATCTTCTCAAAAGCAGCCGTTGCATGCCACTGGAAGTCAACCTCCAGTTCTCAGTGTCAGTAAGGAAGTAGTAAAACTTGATTTGATAATGTCCCAGCTAGTCAATAATAATAAAATGTGGGGAAAGCCAGTGGTAAGGGATGCTACTCACCAGCTTTCAAAAGCCCTAGTGACATACTATATGCTTCTTATCCTATCAAATCACAAAGGGGATCTTTTATACCGGTAATTTAAGAAACCAGTGTGGGAATGCAACAAAACAGTATTTGGAAAACCTTCAGGTACACATGTGCATTGCTGATGTTGTCCAAGGCCTAACTGAGGTGATAAACCTGTGTCTGGACTATACCACTTCAGATGTGGATTGTGAGATTGAATTCTTATTCATTAACCAAAATTTATTCTACGTAGAAAACTAATATACAGTATGCCACTGAGTCAACTAGACTAGAAACTTTCTCCCTAACCTGGTAGTTGCCCATGTAGAAGGATATGAAAAATAATTAATGAAGGAGCATTGCCCCATGAGGAGCTCTCTGCCCACCAAACCATCTGAAGTGGTACATACAGCCCAAACAAAAATTATGCTACATCATTGAGAACTAAATCCCAGGTGCAATGTTGAGCATAAAGTAGGGCTGGGTGATATATTGACCCAAGCTGATTTGGAGTCCATATTGTGATATTGGTTTCATATTTTTTGACCTGGCAATATATCATGAATCATGATACAGTGGTACATCTGGTTGCGAACAGGATCCGTCATTTTGCACGTCTGCACATGCGGCAAAACCCGGAAGTAACCCTTTCCGGTACTTCCGGGTCACCGCATGACGCAACCTGAAAAAACACAACCTGAAGCAAACGTAACATGAGGTATGACTGAATATGTGTGTGTACGGGGAAAACCGTGAAGCTAGACAATGCCTCTGCATAGTTCCATACTTATTAGAGACATAGTGATATATTGGTATATCGTTAATCCTGGATCCAGCAGGGCCCTTATTACATTTGCAACCCTGGACTCCTTTCATAAATAATCATAATCATCAGTGGTACCTTGGGTTACAAACACCTCAGGTTACAAACGCTTCAGGTTACAAACTCCTCTAACCCAGATGTAGTACCTCAGGTTGAGAACAGAAATTGCGCAGTGGCGGCGGAGCAGGCTCCATTAGCTAAAGTGGTACCTCAGGTTAAGAACTGTTTCAGGTTAAGATTGGACCTCCGGAACGAATTAAGTTCATAACCAAAGGTACCACTGTACTTTGCTTTCACTTCCATGCCATTCTTATATAACCTGACTACTTCCAGAAACAACTGTTTGCTTTTTAAAAAGCACCAGCAAAAGCTGCCCTTGACTGCTTTGTCTCTCTTGGAGGGCTGGTTCACATTTACGATCTAGAAATACTATGTGCACAACAGACACCTAACCTATGTGTGTGTGTTACCCAGCAACACACAATGTGAGATATATGGCCTATTTCCATTGTTTGTCCGCTTCCAAAAATAGGTGGAAGGTTTGCAGAAATCCAGGTCAACGTAAGCGCAGCTGTAGCCGCACGTTGAGTCGCACATTTCGCTCGATGTACAATGGAGGTACTGCCAGAGTCCTGCACATGCACCCATTTCCAAATGGGCAACACACAGACCAGCTTTAAGTGAAACCTGGGAACAAACACAGAAATAAACTATTACGGGGCACAGCCACTATCTCTTTAGCTGCAGTCAGGCACTTCTTGCCCCAAGGATGAACAACCGGAGGCAAGCAAGATCTGAAGCATATAGCCTTGACCCTTCCAATTCTTAATCAAGGCATACTTAAAAACTTGCTCGCAGCTTCTCTTTTAAGTCAGCCTCCCTCACTGATTGTTTTGCAGATAACAGCTTAGGACACATCTGCTTACAGAGGCATTTGGCGGAGCTTTGGGAGTGAATATGACCATTTCAGATGCTGCAGCTGAATTGTTCCGGATAGTTTTTATTGATCTAATGTGATTTTAACGATGCTTAAATTAATTGCTTTATGCTTTTTATTATGTATGCTCTCCTCCCTGAGATCTTCCTTGATATGAAGAGGTTTACAGATGCAAATAACAAGCAAACAAATAAGAGCTAGAAACTCAGATATATAAGCTAGGCGCCAAATGGCTCCTTAAACCAGGGTTACAGTCGCCAAAAAGGAACACCTGTTTGCCGTTTTGGGGCCAGACGGCTTGAAAGTTGTATTTTTCAACACAACCTTTCATTTCCTGAAATTATTTCTGATTGTGCTAATGAAATACAACAGATAGAATACTACAGGATATGTTGCTGATGTGTGAAAACATGCACCTCCAGATGGTGGGAGACGTCAGGCGCCATCTTGGCGCTTGGTCACAAAATGGTTGATAACCAGGTGCAAAATGCGCCTGGCACCTGGCGAATTTTGAATGCCGAATACAAAACAATGACACTTGAGGTGATTTTTCTCAGAAGCACATACCATTTATATTTCACGTACAATCTGAGGGGACGGGGGAAAGGTCCTGTGCTGTATCACTGAGCTATACTTCTTCTCCATGCCTGAGACCTGTGGAAGCATATTTGTTTCCCAGTCCCCACAAATGACGTTCCCATACAGTTCTAGCACAAGTTCAGCGTATGTGAAATCCCTACCACCAAAGTGTTGCTAGCTTTATCATAGTCAGAACTACCCCAGCAACAGATCTATTATCAACTTAGGAGGGTTGGTTGGTTTGGGTCTCCGGAATGAAAATTAGAAAACACAGAAATTCTGAAGAATATAGAAGCTGCCTTTCCTTTGTACACCCTGTTAACTTAAGCATGTGTCATGCTGAATATGCATACAGGGTATTTGCTTTATTCTGTTCATCTCCTGGCAATTTATGTAATCATCATCCCCACCCTTTTGCCAACCCTGCTTTCCCTCAATTATCTCTGCTGTTGTGTCAGTCAACATGCAATGCCCATAACTGCCACAGATAAGAAACCAGAAAGCAGCGTGCTTTTTGTTCTTGCCTTGGTTACCTTTCCAAAAGATTTATGCACTTCCCATGTCTCTCTCTCTATTCTTCTGTTTATTCTTTAGCAGAAAATCTGACATTGGAGGGTTGGGAACCCTCCCCACCTCAACTCTCGTCTCTCTTCCTGAAATATCTGTTGCTTAATGGACTCTGGGGTTTTTTCTGAACAAAAGGGTGTCCTTTTGTTACATGTCTGACTCCTGCCACAAAGACTGGAATACCAATCTTGGCTTCGTTTGATTCTCAGTACAAGCACACACACCAACCCTTTCTATACTGTACTGAAGAATCAAGGACCTGCAGTCACAGCAAAGCAGATTTTGTTTAAACCAGGCCACTGAAGAACAGCTGGCCTTTATCTGCATGTTCCACTATAATCTCTCGCAGGATAAAGAAAAAAGGAGGAGGAGGAGGAGCCATGCTTTCATCCTGCTGAATGGATTGGACCAGAGCAAATACACTGTGGATCAATGTCTGGGTAGCTTTTTACACACACACAGAGAGAGAGAGAGGGGGGGAGAGGGGCTTCATTTGTTCATAAAACTGATTACGGGGAAAGTACAAGAACCCTGAAATTATTTAGCATAGACAATTGCTACCCTAGTGCATCCGAAGAATAAGAGAAACAAAAGCATGACACACAGCCCAGAATAACTAAGGAGATAGTACAAGAATACTTGGCTAGTTTAGATGTATTCAAGTCTCCAGGGCCAGATGAACTGCATCCAAGAGTATTAAAAGAACTGGCAGATGTGATCTCAGGACCACTGGCACTCATCTTTGAGAATTCCTGGAGAACAGGCGAAGTCCCGGCAGACTGGAGGAGGGCAAATGTTGTCCCTATTTTCAAAAAGGGGAAAAGAGAGGACCCAAATAATTACCGCCCAGTCAGTCTGACATCAATACCAGGGAAGATTCTGGAGCAGATCATTAAGCAAACAGTCTGTGAGCACCTAGAAAGGAATGCTGTGATCACCAATAGTCAGCATGGATTTCTGAAAAATAAGTCATGTCAGACTAACCTGATCTCGTTTTTTGACAGAATTACAAGCCTGGTAGATGAAGGGAATGCAGTGGATGTAGCCTACCTTGATTTCAGCAAGGCATTTGACAAGGTGCCCCATGATATTCTTGTAAAGAAGCTGGTAAAATGCGGTCTTGACTATGCTACCACTCAGTGGATTTGTAACTGGCTGACTGACCGAAACCAAAGGGTGCTCATCAATGGTTCCTCTTCATCCTGGAGAAGAGTGACTAGTGGGGTGCCACAGGGTTCTGTCTTGGGCCCGGTCTTATTCGACATCTTTATCAACGACTTGGATGATGGACTCAAGGGCATCCTGATCAAATTTGCAGATGACACCAAACTGGGAGGGGTGGCTAACACCCCAGAGGACAGGATCACACTTCAAAACGACCTTGACAGATTAGAGAACTGGGCCAAAACAAACAAGATGAATTTTAACAGGGAGAAATGTAAAGTATTGCACTTGGGCAAAAAAAATGAGAGGCACAAATACAAGATGGGTGACACCTGGCTTGAGAGCAGTACATGTGAAAAGGATCTAGGAGTCTTGGTTGACCACAAACTTGACATGAGCCAACAGTGTGACGCGGCAGCTAAAAAAGCCAATGCAATTCTGGGCTGCATCAATAGGAGTATAGCATCTAGATCAAGGGAAGTAATAGTGCCACTATATTCTGCTCTGGTCAGACCTCACCTGGAGTACTGTGTCCAGTTCTGGGCACCACAGTTCAAGAAGGACACTGACAAACTGGAACGTGTCCAGAGGAGGGCAACCAAAATGGTCAAAGGCCTGGAAACGATGCCTTATGAGGAACGGCTAAAGGAGCTGGGCATGTTTAGCCTGGAGAAGAGGAGGTTAAGGGGTGATATGATAGCCATGTTCAAATATATAAAAGGATGTCACATAGAGGAGGGAGAAAGGTTGTTTTCTGCTGCTCCAGAGAAGCGGACACGGAGCAATGGTTCCAGACTACAAGAAAAAAGATTCCACCTAAACATTAGGAGGAACTTCCTGACAGTGAGAGCTGTTCGACAGTGGAATTTGCTGCCAAGGAGTGTGGTGGAGTCTCCTTCTTTGGAGGTCTTTAAGCAGAGGCTTGACGACCATATGTCAGGAGTACTCTGATGGCGTTTCCTGCTTGGCAGGGGGTTGGACTCGATGGCCCTTGTGGTCTCTTCCAACTCTATGATTCTATGATTCTATGACATTATGATTAGGAACTGCGGTATTGTCCATAATTTTGGTTGGCTTGGCAGCACAATCTCAAATGCAGGGAAAGAGAGACTACCTGCAAGACAGTAGGAAAGCCCAGAACAATGAATTGTCACCTCTCTCCCAAGTCTGTAGAAGTGAATGCCAGAGGGTGGTTCTTTGCCTCTAGCACATGGTCGGAAATGGGGGGTGGGGGGAGGGAGAGACAGAAACACGTCATTTCCAAATTATCTGCAATGTATAAAGAATAAGCCACATTGTGCCATGCATCCAGGGTAGGCGCAGACAACAGTGACTAGGGTTACATTTATGACTAGGGTTGTATTTATGGCATTGCCTGCAATGCTCTTTTTTGAACCCAGCTGCTAAACAAAGTGCCACAGGCAGAACGGACACAAAACTCCAATGGATATTTCAAGCAGCAAGTTGCCAGCATCACGTTTTAGATTAGAATCTAGATTTAGAGTCGGAATGAAGAAAAAAAATATATTCTCCTAACACGAGCTTCCATTTTTAAAGACATCCTGTGAACCAATTGCTTTGCTGTTTCCCTTAGCCATGGGAATGGTTGCGCTGAAATTAGTTAGATTAATAACTATTTTTTAAAAAAAAAAATAAAGATAAATAACTAATAAAAAATGAGAGGCACAAATACAAGATGGGTGACACCTGGCTTGAGAGCAGTACATGTGAAAAGGATCTAGGATGGCCCTTGTGGTCTCTTCCAACTCTATTATTCTATTTTATGATTCTATGATTCTATGAAATAGGGGCTTCCACACAGCTAGATAAGATCCGCTTTATAAAACTTACTATATAATGCAAAGCCTTCTGTCAGAGCCAGTGTAATTAGAGTATATCATTTCAGTTCGGAAGAGGAGATAGAAGAAGCACTTGGGCAGACAGCATTATGCAGCTCTCAGATCACTGACAGAACCCTGCATTAGTCTAATGCTTAAAAAAAAAAAAAGCAAGCTTGAATCATTGCTATTTAAAAAGGGGAAGCTATTCTGCCTGTGAATGCTTTCCCATTACTGGTGAATGAAACCACAGAAGTGCAATCAGAGGGCAGCAAATAGCACTCAGACGGGAAATGCGTCTTTGTCCCCATAGAAACCGTCAGGGAAGCCCATGAAAAACAATACCATTCTGAATTTCTTATCAATATGCCATTCATTACTCGAGTACATTCAGACTTGGCCCTTTTGCAATGTAACAAAACCTGATCAATTAAGCCTTTTCCAGAAGGACCTTCAAAGAAAACTCCTGAGTTAGCATCCGTTTCTTGCAAACAATCAGCCTGTCCTACACGTTTCCCCCCTCTACAGCGGTTCACATTATTCTTCCCTGATGAATCCGAGGGTTACAAAAGAGATTCTGATGCACAGGGAAATCCTATCCTTGAAATGAAACCCACTGAGCACAATGTCATCGCTCCACTCGCCCAGCATGCTGGCAGAGCACTATGCAACACTAGTAGTGTGTAACCGCGCAAGCAGAATACACTTGATCTGGAAAGAGCCTACGCCTTGAGTCTCTGCCAGGGCTAAGAAGACAACACGGTGACCCTGCTGGCACGATAAGGAAGGAACAGGATGGGTTGAGAACTTGCAGCTCTTTAGATGTTATTGGATTCCACCTCCCATCAACCCCCGTCAGCATGGTCAAGGATGAGGGGAACTGTGGTCCAACAACACATTTGGAGAACCACAGGTCCCTTCAACCCTGGAGCTGAAGTTAGTCAGGATCTGATGGTGCTTCATGACTGGGACCCCACCAGGGATGGTGGAATGTTATGTTTTCAGAATGAAGCAACATGACTTTACAAACCCCAAAGCAAGTCAGTGGGGGCCATCACAATGGGAGGGTAGGATTCAAACAAAGGAGTCAATTGGAGCATGTCACAAGGGGTATATGCAATCACATCGAGTTCTAGAGCATAGAACTACAACATCCTTGCCACTATGTGCATTCACAGTCCTGTGGACCTGGCTGGGTCTTTGGCGATGTGGCACTTTGGAAAGGAGGAGTAACAAATCAGGAGCAGATGCAAGATTGATTTGTCAAACCCTTACATGTACCATTTCTCGAGATTCCAGGCACCAACATTCATCAGGATTATCAATTCCACTGCTGAATCTTTTGTTACACAATATAAGCGAATAATGTGAGAGCTGGACCATAAAGAAGGCTGATCGCCGAAGAATTGATGCTTTTGAGTTATGGTGCTGGAGGAGACTCTTGAGAGTCCCATGGACTGCAAGAAGATCAAACCTATCCATTCTTAAAGAAATTAGCCCTGAGTGCTCACTGGAAGGACAGATCCTGAAGCTGAGGCTCCAATACTTTGGCCACCTCATGAGAAGAGAAGACTCCCTGGAAAAGACCCTGATGTTGGGAAAGATGGAGGGCACAAGGAGAAGGGGACGACAGAGGACGAGATGGTTGGACAGTGTTCTCAAAGCTACAAACATGAGTCTGACCAAACTGCGGGAGGCAGTGGAAGACAGGAGTGCCTGCGTGCTCTGGTTCATGGGGTCACGAAGAGTCGGACACGACTAAACGACTAAACAACAACAACAACATGAGTAGATGTTGAAATCCAAAAAGAGTAGTCTAAACTTTGATGCCAAAGGAAGTTGCATAACTATTCCCTTTCTGTTATTTGATAAATGAGAGTTATTGCCCAAAGGGGACGAAAATACAAACAAAAAACCCCTCCCACAGTCTTTCTACACATGGACAAGTTCCAAAATCATGAGAAAAAAGCGGGGTGCTTCTGGGATGAAAACTGATCTCTTCTTTCACCTGCCACAGCAAAGATGACCCTTCATTTGACCTTGTGACTTTCTTCTCGGTTCTGAGTTAATAAGGACTATCATCCTCCATAGTTACATAAACATGGCTTCTCAGCATGTGTGCACCTCAAGGGGGGAGAGTTACACAAGAAAGCAAGAGGGAATGGCACAGATATCAAAGTGGATAAAGGAAAGAATCCGGAATACAAAGGAAAATGTAACACCACTCAATTTTTACCAGCAAGATCTGCAGTACCATAAAACCAACTGAAGTCGTCTTGCAGAGGATGGGTCACATATGACATAGCCGTAAAAGGATGCAATTCAATTTAAAACTAAATGCAGATCTTTATTTTCCCCTCCTCCAACATTCTATCCAAGCTCTAAGCGTGCTTTTGGCTGGTCTTCCAAATGGTGAATATCCTTTCCTATGCTGAGTCAGCCAGACCCACAAACCAGGCAAAGAGTGCTGGTAGAAACAGCGGATCAGGGAGCAGCAAAATCGGGTGCAGGCAGCAAAACCTATTGGGAGGAAATTCAGCAAAATATCATTCTGGTTGATACCCCACATACACACAATTCCAGCTCAAAACCAACCTGCAATCTGGGCTGTCAGAGACTCCGATAAGCTTGTTCTTCAGCTGTGATCCCATGAAATATTCCCATCACCGTTTGCACTTGCAATTAACTAAAATTGAAACTGGGCGACATCCTGGTACGCTATACATTAAGTGCAATGTGTAGCTTGGCGCACAGATCCCTGGAAATTTCATATTGGCATCTAAGGCAGGGATACTCAACACGGTGGGTCCCAGATATTGTCAAACCAAGCTAGCAAGGGTCCAATGGTCAACAATGATGGAAATTTTAGTCCAACAACCTCTGGAGTGCAGCACATCTGCTACCTTGATCTAAGAATCAGTCCTGTCTGTGTTGGGCCGACACTTAACAGATCAGTGCTGCCACCTGATGTTGACAACTAGGACAAATTCAGTGTGGAAAAAAGTATGGGGCTCCCACCCCAGAACCTCTGCAACCAGGAGTCTGTCAAATCCCAAACTCTACAGCCTCAGTTCCTCAAGTGGAAAAAGCAACAGCCTACAACACAGAGTTTCTGAGATGAAGCATGCTACGAAAGCTGCAAAGCATTTTGTGACCTAGCATGACTACAGAAACCCATCACCGATGTCGTGATCGTTCCGGAACCAATAAATTCATAAGCTCAGCCTTAAGATGAATCTTAAAACAGAGGCCTCCCATAATTCCTCCATGGCTTCACCCCCCCCCCCCTTACCCAAAGCATTGCTCAAAAGGTTACTAGCTCCAACTGTAAATCACTGTAAATCAGCTGGCTGCAATAAAGGGTGACAGGCGGTTAAAAAACCAGAGTCATTCATTGCTCTGAGAAATCTTACTACTTGGCAACCGGTAAGGAATGTAACAGCTTGCGTCTCTGGTCACATTTTTGTGGGCTGAGTTTCCTTTCGCTGAATTGTTAAATAAAACAAAACAAAACAGAGCAGAGCAAAAACCTGAAATGATTTACCCAAGCATCTACAGGAAGGTATAACTAGAAAGCAATGCAGTAGGGCTGTGCATACCCCATTAGCAATAATAATAATAATAATAATAATAATAATAATAATAATAATAATAATATTTATACCCCACCCATCTGGCTGGGTTTCCCCAGCCACTCTGGGCGGCTTCCAACAAAATATTAAAATACATTAATGTATCAAACATTAAAAGCTTCCCTAAGCAGGGCTGCCTTCAGATGTCTTCTGCAAGTCTGGTAGTTGTTTTTCTCTTTGACATCTGGTGGGAGGGCGTTCCACAGGGCGGGTGCCACTACCGAGTAGGCCCTCTGCCTGGTTCCATATAACTTGGCTTCTCGCAGCGAGGCCAGAAGGCCCTCGGCATTGGACCTCAGTGTCCGGGCAGAACAATGGGGGTGGAGATGCTCCTTCAGGTATACTGGACCGAGGCTGTTTAGGGCTTTAAAGGTCAGCACCAACACTTTGAATTGTGCTCAGAAACGTACTGAGAGCCAATGTAGGTCTTTCAAGACTGGTGTTATGTGGTCTCGGCAGCCACTCCCAGTTGTTTTTCTCTTTGACATCTGGTGGGAGGGCATTCCATAGGGCTTTGCCTTAGGTCCAGCTCCTAAGGAAAAGGGCAGTGGGAGAGCTTTGCAGGTTCAGTCCCGAGCATCCCCAAGGAGGTGGGACTGTCCCGTGCCTGGAATCCTGCCTGGAAACTTGCTACCAGTCCAGTGCAGACAATGCACCACTAGATGGACCAATGGTATGACTTGTTACAAGGTCACTTCCTATGTGCCACAGTGGCACAATACCTACTTTCCTGCAAGCCAGTTGTGTCTGGCTGCTGTCTTCCCTGGAGGTCCAGGTACCAGGGGCATAGGAAGGAATCATACCTACACTACTATTCCATCTAGGTATGACTGTGCCATGAGGAAGGAACTCCTATGCTGCTGCTACAGTGATATGCTAATTGATCAGCTTAGGTCTTGCTAGGACTGACTCTGGCCTTTGCAGATTTTGGTTGTAATGCAAATCCTAGCTAAACAAGGTGAGCAGGTGGGATTAGATAATGAAAGCATACAGACCAACATAACTACATACAGACCTAGTAAGCATTCATGTACCACACTGGCTTTTTAAACTATTGAGACTGATGTTTATATTAGCACAAAACACAAACGCAAGTCAGGTTCTTTCTCAACTCTCACCTAGAGACAAATCTCTTTTTATGCAAGGAAATTCAGAAGTAAACAGAATGCCTTAAGTCTCAATATTTTAAAAATGATCCCAACCTTGTTAACAAGACTGATTAACGAGCACAAACTTTTTCAGTGTCAAATATTGTGACAGCTAATATTTGAATATAATTGAAGATTTAATACCCTCCAAACATTAATAATTTGCTGGCAAGAAAAATAAATCTATCACTCAAAGCAAGCTCTGTACCTAGGCAATGTTTTAGCTCTACACTCTTATAATTTAAAAGAGCATAAAAGTTATTTTATGCAAGACCCACAGATCAATCCTTATCAACAGACTTGAAAGATAGATGGGACCATGCCTTTGTGCTTTGGCCCCAACATCAAATTATTTGCATCCATTTTGCTCCGACAACTCCATCCACACAAGAGATCTAGGTGTTGCCATTTCAAGCAAACAATATCGTAGGCAAAGTTGTATGCACTGCCCACTGGCTTCTCGGGCAGTTCCCAACAAACAACGGAATGACTCAAAGCATCTAGGACACATTTGCTGAATAGCAGCCTATTGAAGCTTCCATTCAGGTAATAAAGAGACCTTAATTCTTGCATCATAGAGTACTCAGTCTTACCCACAGAGCAGAATATGTAAAGCTGGGGAACTGCACCTCCAAGCATTAAGGATCACAATTTACAGTATACACTTGTACAAGGAGAGTCTATGAGCATCCTGTTTGATAAGGTTGGGACTCACCTAAGCACCTGCACAAGGCTGCATTTGCAAGGCAACTAATGAAGACGAAGAGAAGTTTGGATTTGATATCCCGCTTTATCACTACCCAAAGGAGTCTCAAAGCGGCTAATAATCTCCTTTCCCTTCCTCCCCTGAAATAAACACTCTGTGAGGTGAGTGAGGCTGAGAGACTTCAGAGAAGTGGGACTAGCTCAAGGTCACCCAGCAGCTGCACATGGAGGAGCGGAGACACAAACCCGGTTCACCAGATTACGAGTCCATTCTTAACCACTACACCACACTGGCATCAGAGTCAAGGACACACATAACTGCAATGTCGGAATAGAGCATCTGTACTGAGTTGGGCAGCAGCAGTTGATAACAGCCCCTCTGAGCCACACAACAGCTAAGAACTAAGGAGAATCAAGGGAGACAAAGTACCGCCAACAAGCAACCATGAGAGTACAAGATCACAGGCGTATAGAAAGGAAATAAGGAATGTGTAACAACAGGGAAAGCAAACCAAATGCCAGTCACAAAAGGGAGCATGCTCTCTACACACACTGACCTAAAAGATTCATTGGACAAAAATGGGTGTGTGTGTTTAAATGGAAGGGGGCTTTTTTGCTTTCACATAAGTATTCCAGTTCAGGCTTTTGGGCACACGCCCCAACCAGGCTTCCCAAATTCATAGTTGTGACAAGGTGTGCAAGGAAAAAGACCCCAAAGCCGTTGCATGAAAGTAGCTGCAAATCAACTGTTCTAAGTCTCCTAAGTTAAATTTAAGTTCCATGTTCCACTACAAGGGAACATGGGGAACTGTGTTCAAAATACTTCTCATTTCAACCAAGACTCCAGTTACTCTATTGTAGGCCGAGGGTGGGTGGTTAGGGGGAGAAACCAACACATTACAAGCAATGGGGGGACGGGGGACGCAGGTGGCACTGTGGTCTAAACCACCGAGTCTCTTGGGCTTCCTGATCGCAAGGTCGGCAGTTCGAATCTGTGTGATGGGGAGAGCTACCATTGCTCTGTCCCAGCTCCTGCCAGCCTAGCAGTTCGAAAACACACCAGTGTGAGTAGATAAATAGGTACCGCTATGGTGGGAAGGTACACTGAGTTTCCGTGTGCTCTGGCTTCCGTCATGGTGTCCCGTTGCGCCAGAAGCGGTTTAGTCATGCTGGCCACATGACCTGGAAAAGCCATCTGGGGACAAACGCCAGCTCCCTTGGCCTGAAAGCAAGATGTGCGCCTCAACCTCACAGTCAAATTTGACCGGACTTAACCATCCAGGGGTCCTTTACCTTTACCAAGCAATGTCTTTTCCCTTCCTCTCTAACAACACTCCATTCAAACTGCACCAATTTACAGAACCTGACAACAAATTCTGTTGCCTGACAGCAGAAACACAAAATATAGAGCTAAAAAAAATCTTTATAGATGTTTGAATTCTAAATCAATAGTAGTTTGAATACAATCAAAAGTTCATTCCACGTCACCCAGGAATTATGCTAGGGAAGTTTGAACATCACAGCTTGAGAAGGCGGTCCAACTAATCAAGTTTGCAGTTAACATTTCCTATCACCAACCACCACCAATTTTATTCTGCCAAATCCATATTGCCAGCTAGGAATTGGGCATTTTCCAGTATTTGGAAAATGGGAAGCGAAGGAGAAAGACTTGCCTGTGTGAGCACAGGTGCGTGCATAGTGTGTGTGTGTGTGTGTGTGTGTATATATATAACACAACAGGCAAATGCTCTGTCTACTCTTAAAAGCTTTCCTGGTTTCCTTGGTAGGCAGGGAAACAGTCAAAAAGTGTGAGAGCATTTTTAACATTCATCCAGCGATGGCAAAGGAAAGGAAAGCGGAACACTCTCACCAGTGAGTCAAACGCACTGGCCAATTTTTTCTTTGTAGATACCAATTACAGTGGTACCTCGGGTTACATACGCTTCAGGTTACATACACTTCAGGTTACAGACTCTGCTAACCCAGAAATAGTGCTTCAGGTTAAGAACTTTGCTTCAGGATGAGAACAGAAATTGTGCTACGGCGGCGCAGCAGCGGCGGGAGGCCCCATTAGCTAAAGTGGTGCTTCAGGTTAAGAACGGACCTCCGGAACAAATTAAGTACTTAACCTGAGGTACCACTATATTGTGGTTTCAGGAATGTACTGTTTCATGCTTTGCATTTGAAGAAGACTTTATGAAACATGCTAAGAAGGTTTCAAGTAATGCAGAAAAAATTGTAACTCTTAAAAAAAATGTTTTGCAGGTCACCCTGAACACTGAGCAACTTTTTGTTTCTGGTCCTCATTGTTCTAGCACCATTCCCTCTTGTGCCTGTCAACTCCAGCCATGGCATTTACCTTACGTGATGTAAGTGCCCTAGAAAACTGATAAGCACAGGAAAGGAATTCTAATCAGCAGCAGCCCCAAACGCACTGATTAGCAGACACTCACTCTTGCTTTCTTGCTTGCTTGCTTGCTTGCTTGCTTATGGTGCCAAGATGGAAAGGTAAAACACCCCTTTGCCTTATCCAGTCATCCCAAACATCTAAGAATCCTGCTGTATTTACAGGACATCACACAGGCAACATGTCTTTTTTCCCTTCCACTGCCTCCTCCAGTCTCCTTACCTCTGTGGATATTATTAGCAAGCTCAAGAAACCAGCTTAACATGTGTTAATTCATTACATTAACAAAGAATTACAAAAGGTCCCTTCAAGTCAAGTTTAATGCATTGCAAACGTGTGTGTGTGTGTGTGTGTGTGTGTGTTAGAACGTCTGCTCCAAAAGTGACATCTCTCTTAAAAAAAGAGAGAAAACAACAAACATCACACAGGTAACTCACATCTTATGCTTCTTTTACTTACACGATCACAGCTTTCTGCAGGTGAGGAGGAAATAAATGAATGGAAAGAGGAGGAAACCCTCTCTTGATTTATTTATTTCCACCCACCCTTACACAGCTATTATTGCAGTGTTACTCAGCTTTGGGAAGGAGGCAGGTAAGCAGCCCCAAGACAGGTAAGCAGCTCCCCACACCTTGCACAGGGGTGGGCGGCAGTTCGGAGGGTTCCTGGCTTTGCACGTTTTTGGGTTTTACGAGTGGACCCCAGGAAACAAACACTCGTTTAAGAGGAGAGTTTTCTGTACTAAAACAACCCAGACGTCCCCATGCTTGCCCCGCTTAGAAAAGCAGCAGCGACACTTGTCCTAGCTTTACAGGCCAGTAAAAGGTCTCTTAAGTGATTCACACATTTTTACCTGAATGAGAAAGTACACTCTTTGCCTCTAGTCTCCATGTTCCCACCTGTCATCAACAGAGGCAGCCCTTTGGGTCACTTGGTGCAAGATTCTCCGTAAGGCAGAAGTGAATCCCGGCCAAACTTTTCAGTGGATAGGGTAGGTTGGGGTTTACAACACCGTGGCAACAAGGGCTTATTGCTCCAAAAAGCAGAATATAGATTAAGCAGTCGCCAAACCGGGGTGGGGTTGGGGGTGGTACATGCTTTATTCATCCCTTCTTCTTTCTATTTATCTTATAAACCCATCCGTCGCTTTTCTACCACAAAGCAATCTCTCACAGTAACTGCCAAAAAACAACAACCCACTTTTTCCCAGGAATCAAATGAATGGAAAATAGAAATCCACTGTTCAAAAGATATGTTTGTGAGTGTAGATTGTGTGTGTGTGTACGGAAGGAGTATTAACTTTGGTTTTAAGAGGAAAATCACAAGTTAACCTGTACAGATTCTAGTTTAAGAGGAACATTGTGTGTGTGTGTATGCATGCGTGTAATTTCATTACATCTTAATCCCATGTTTCTCTCATGTAACTCATCGCCGTACAGATTCTCACGAGGTCTCCCATCCAGACACTCACCCCACCTAGACCTGCTTAGCTTCAGCTACATGGCGGCAGTGGCTTCACCCCAGGGGCCAGAAGGAAACAAGGTGGAATAACCACCACCTGCTCTCTGAGATCTTCCATCAAAACTGGCAGGAATGTTTCCTCTACTTCCATATGGGGCTAACAGTATGAGCCTTCAGAAAACAACCCCTTTCAAAACTGCATCCCTGACACACTCCTTGGTGGATTCCAAAGGGCCGGGAGGAAGGGAGAGAAATCCCTTACCTTTCTTCATCCTTGAAGATGAATTTCCGCAGCTTGAGATCTCGCAGCACCAGCCCGCCGTCGTGACAGTGCGCCACAGCAGACGCTATCTGGTAGAACAGCTTGGCTGCTTCCTCCTCCTTCAGCTTCTTGCAGGTACGAACAAAGGAATGCATGTCCCCATAGCTCCTCTCAAAGAACACATAGGCTTTCGTCTCCCCGAGAATGATTTCAGTGATTTGGTTGATGTTGTCGTGAGGGGGCAGGCAGAAGCAGGGCGCGAGCAACTCTTGGTAGCAGCCAATATCAAACACCTAGAGATGCAATTGGCAATAAAAACAAAAGGGTTAGAGATAGAAAGGAAACAGGCTGTAGCAAAGGCACACCGATTTAAAAACTAATAAAAACCTCTCTGCATATTACAAAAGCGAAGATGTCCAAATTGCAAACTAGCACTTCTGTTTCAGCAGACTATGCCCTGAGCAGTCTGGAAGTGCTTTCTTCCTTACGAAAACTAAACGAGGGTTTTCACCCCAACACACACTCCACCCCAACACACACTCCAACCAGCCTACGTAAATTATATCAGCGAGAGAAAGGAAAGTGAATGGCCTAATTTCCTGGCTGATAAGAGGGGAGAAACATAAATAGGCTTGTTTTAAAAAGGAACATCCAGTTCTTTGCAAACAAAAGCATCAAAAAAATTTGACGGCAGCTCAGAATCTATGAAAATTCTGATTCTGGATGGCCAATAAAGCTACAGCAAAGGGGAAGGGAGGGAAGTACAGTCATACCTTGGGTTGGGAACGTTGCGTGTTGCACGTTTTCAGGTTACGGACCACGCTGAACCCGGAAGTACCGGAACGGGTTACTTCTGGGTTTTGGCGCTCGCGCATGCGCAGAGCCACTAAATCGTGCTTTATGCATGCGCAGAAGAGCTGAATCGCATCACATGCATGCGCAGATGCGGCGCTGCAGGTTGCGAACGTGCCTCCTGCACAGATCACGTTCGCAACCCAAGGTTCCACTGTACAGTGGTACCTCGGGTTAAGTACTTAATTCGTTCTGGAGGTCCATTCTTAACCTGAAACTGTTCTTAACCTGAAGCACCACTTTAGCTAATGGGGCCTCCTGCTGCCGCCGCGCCACTGGAGCACAATTTCTGTTCTCATCTTGAAGCAAAGTTCTTAACCCAAGGTACTATTTCTGGGTTAGCGGAGTCTGTAACCTGAAGTGTATGTAACCTGAAGCGTATGTAACCCGAGATACCACTGTATCATGCTTCAAAACATTTAGGGTTCCCCCACTCTTGTTTTGCTCTTATGCACTGCCTCTGAGGGGCTGTCCAATCTGTCCGTCCACCCATACCACCAATGGATCCAGCACCCAGACACTCATTTAGTTGTGATTCCTGCATTGCAGGGGGTTGGACTAGATGACCCTCGGGGTCCCTTCCAACTCCTCAATTCTATGGTTCTATGCATTTACATCCCACCTTTTTCTTTTTTCCTCCCAAGGAGCTCAAGGTGGCAAACATAGTTCTCCCACTCCTCATTTAATTCCAAGAACCCTGCAAGGTAGGTTAGGTTGAGAGGCAGTGATCGGTCCAAGGTTACCCAGTGAGCTTTCAAGGCCAAGGGAGGATTTGAACCCTTGCCTCCCAGGACCTAGTCCAACAATCTCGCCACTATACCACACTGACTCCATATCTGAATGAAAACTATGCCATGGGTTTTAAAGAGTAAGCAGAGCATACTACATTTATTTAAAAGGACCATACTCTCTGGTAAACCAGGGCCGTTGTTGTTTTGTTTTTAAAAAATAAACTTTTATTTATATTTTTATCATTCACACAAATTGGTTACTGACATAATTCACCTTTCTCTTCTTATATGTGATAATTGCACTCTCAGTTGTCTCCCAGTTTCCCCCTTCCCTCTGTATTCTCATTTATTTTTTAAAAACCAGGGTTGAGGCACCAGATATTGTCGGACTCCATCTCCCATCAGCCCCAGCCACCATGGGCTAAATGGTCAAAAATTATGGGAATTGTAAAGTGGCAACACCTGGAGGACCACAGGTTCCCCCTTACCCACCCATCTTGCAAACCAAGTTGTGCTACTATCACAACCTTTTCCTGGTTATCAGAGGGGTAAGTCAACATGGTGCCCTTCAGACTTCAATTCCCATCATGCCTGACCACTGGCCATGCTGGCGAAAGTTGTAGTTCTGGAGGGCACAGCCTTGTTTGCCATTTCTACACACCACCTTCTTTTTCCACAGCCTGGATAGCTCAGCTGGTTAGAGAACGTGGTGCTGATAATGCACCTGAGGTTGCAGGTTCGATTCCCTGATGGGGCAGCTGCTTATTCCTGCATCACAGGGGGTTGCACTAGAAGGTCCTCAGGGTCCCTTCCGACTCTACAATTCTACGATTCTATTCTCTGGCAGTGGAAGGAATGAGTGAAGTCAAAATTCTTGTTGGGCAACACAAATAGTGCCACGATCCGCAACTCATATGGAAGTGGAGGCTCTCAAATTCCTTCCTCCCCTCTCCAATATGCAGGCAACGACCTCTTCCATCCTCAAGCACCAACAGAGGTTGGCAGAGTCTATCCCATTCCCCACTCCTTGTCTATCCCCATGCTCTTCAACCCTAGGTTCCCACCAGTTCTTGGGCTACACTTCCCATCTTCCATGACAATTGGCTAAGCTGGCTGAGGAGGATGGGCATTGTAGTCCAACAACAGCAAAGCACCCAAGGTTGAAGATTGCCACATAGGAATTTGGAGCTGAGATACAGAAAAGACCTCCCTTGCTGTTTCACAAAAGGAAGGAGTTAAAGAGGCCTTTGGTGACGTCTCAGAGTTGTGTCTGAAATGCTAAAAAATGAGGGAAGGACTCTGGTGTTTCTGTTGCTAAGCAACAGAAAACACAAGGTTTCGGTTGCTGTTCACACGGTGACAGGGCAGGCGGTTGTAAGATGAGGCAAAATGGATAGCCCTTCGCTTGTGATGGCTTGCATAGGAGAAAATCCTGGGAGATGGGCAACAGGGAAGCTTAGGTGCAAATGCAATGATGGCAAACATATGAGATGTCACTTTGGGAGGTGGGCTGAGCCCCTGGGCTGCGAGTTCCCTACCCATAAGACTAGGGAAATGTTCTAATGAACTTGCAAACTTGTATTTGCCTTTTAATATTTATGGAGATTTTTAGTGCATCTTTTTTTAGCAGAACGAGTGCCTCTCTAACCTTGCAGACACATCCACCTTGCGTTCTCGTGAATGAAATGGTAAGGAATCACCAAGCATGCTGGGAAACTCAAATATATTTTTAAAAAAATATTACACTAATCCAGCGATTATGAATGAATCAGTGCTTGAGACATTTGGATTCCAGGCAATGGGAACGTTTCATTGAGAATAACGGGTGCACTGCAGTAAGAAGGCATAACCAGTGCGTGACACAAAGGCCTTCATTATTCGCAAAGGCTGCGCGATTCTGATGCATTTGTCCCTTGGTAATGAAGGTCAGGAAGTTACAAAGTCAGATTAATGCTGAAGAACGCAGGCCAACCATATTGCGCAACGTGGCTCACCACTTGCTCTTTCTATAGCTTGTAGCTTAGCAATTCAGAAATTAATTTAAGGCACGCAAAACCTGTCTTGAAGCCATTATCTTGATGTCATGCTCTGAAGCGGAACAGCACTTGCCTTTGAGATACCTGCTAGCAGCATCCCATGCATGTCCATTCAGAACTAAGTCTCACCCAATTCAATGGGTCTTGCTCCTAGGTAAACATGCAGAGGATTGCAGCAGGCTGAGAAACTCTCTAGCAAGCTTCTATAAATAAGTGCAAGCTTTGGCATTCCATGATCTGCATTCGCCACAGCTCTTCCTGTTATTCCTGATGCGTGGAAAGAGAAAAGCTCTTTTACTAGGGCCTGTTGACTGGTTAACTACATATCTGTAAAAGGGAAGACCATTGCAGGTGGTGTTTGTTTTTGTCTCCTCCAGATGTCTTTCTTTCAGGGGAACCCATCCATGATACCAGAAACTGTGGGAACAGATATACATTCCCACCACCTCTGCAGCCTCCTTGTGAAATCTTGCAGCACATCGTCTGCATGATATTATTTGTCTACTCTGAAGTCGTGCTGAATCCAATGAGGCTGACTCCTAGGTAACCGGGATCAGGATTGCAGCCATGACCACCTTCTAAGTACTATAAAAATGTGTGGCCCTCATGCAAGCAAAACGTTTCCCCTTAACAGCCAAATTTCCCCCTAAGAGCCATTTTTAAAAAAATAATGTCATTTTGACTGGCTCCCCAAAACCTTATCTTTGTTGTTCTTTATAACGCAAAGTCAGGACATGTGACTTTATAGGTAGTCCAGTATAGCTCTTTCCAGCAGCGAGAGTCAAAAAAAGAGCTCATTTGGATTCTAGAAAGGCATTTTGCATACTCAGGGGGTTCCAGCCAAATTAAATTAAGCCTCATCAGCCCCCCCTTTGTTATCTGGCCCTTAATGGGGGTGGGTCAGGTGGGGCTAATCCACAAGCCTGTTTTTACTTAGACAAGTCTCGGTTGATTATTATTATTATTATTAGCTGTATATGCAAGGGCACTATTTTTCCAGGAGCAGCCAAAGAGGCAGATTTTGTTTTGTTTTTTAAAGGCAAACATGAACGGTTACAATTTTGCAAGCGAAGGGGAACTGAAATGTTTTTTGTTTTTTGTTTTTTTTTAGGGAGGCGTTCAGCTTACAGTTATGAAAAATGGTTGCCAGTGTCCTCAAAACATGAAAATTCCTAACACTTTCCCATCCTGAAGCTCAAAGACATTATAATGGACAAAGATGCTCTTTCATACAGGAGTTCTGCTTCTGTAGCACAGTAGTTTCCTATACCTTTAGAACACAATCACAGGTGGTTTTGGATCGAATTTAACTACTAGATGTGTAAAAAGAAGTTACTAGCTCCTGAAAATCTTCAAGCAGATAAAGCAGCCTTGTGAGATTTGTGCATCTTCATAAAGATGTCATTCTTTGCATTTCAGCTGCTCGTTCTTTGGCTTTCATCTGCTCCTCCCACAAGAGGAGGCTGATAATATTTTGATTTGCATCTATTTTGGACAAACTAATGCATGCATTTTAAATGATCTGCACCATCGCTCCACTTTCTGGTTCCTTGTGCAGTGGAAGTCCTTGCAAGGTCAGAGAGGCTCTACTTTCCATAATCAGGCATAAACTGCGCAGAACTAAATCTTTATTAAGATTTAGGGTTCATGACTCACAGGTGGCCAGTACATTTTATAGTGCCCTGAACAGAGAGCCCTTTGCGACGAACCAGGGGCTGCAATTTAATTTTGTCACCACATATGAACCTAAATAAAAAAAATCCACCTGGTCTACAGTGACCAAAAAGCTTGGCTTGTTTAAAGGGTGGTCCATGTGTCCATATCACAGCCTGCCGATTCAACACTAGGATTGCAGCTTGTTTTGGTTTTGTTCTCAAGCCCATAAAAATATACATTTTGGGGAAAATATTCTGTAATTACAAAGGTGGTGTAGTGTGGCAATCTTCCCACGCAGCCTTTCCAGGGGCTGCTCCAGGAACAGAGCTCCAAGAGGGCACCAGGGAGAGTGAAAGAAAGAGTAACCACAGCAGTTTAGGAACAAAGGAAATAGTATCGCCTCTGAGTGAATGGACGCCACTTCCCTCCATAGGAGAAGCATGTGGACTTCCTTTCTCCACAGTTTACCTTCACTGGGGAGCTGAAGAGACCGAGAAGCCAGCAACCTACCAAGTCTGAGCCCTGTTGTTGTTTTCTGCATGCCCTTCTAACAAAATAAGCATGCAAGTGTGCAAAGATTTATTATTATTATTATTGTTTCCTGCTGAAACGTGGGCGATTGTGTTTGCAAACAATCCGTAGCAAGGAGGCTTGGTCTCGTGTGCATTTTTTTTTTAAAAAATAACTCGGATCCACATCCCAATCCGACACATGTCGCCTCGCAAGTAAAACTCCCTCTCTGTGGAATCAGGCTTCCTCCCAAGTAAGCCTACACAGGACTGCAGTCTTACACAGAGGCAAAGCTGCCAACTTGCCAAATTTGCATCCAGCACCGCCCAAGGGAAGTGAAATATCCTTGGAGGACCGGTTGAAAATTTGCAAGGGATTCCCTTTTGGGAAGTCAGAAAGGAAAGAGAGGAGGAAAATTAGATTATACGTACTTCTACCTATGTGGCCTTCAGAGCCTTCAGAGCCTAACTCCCCCCCTCCTCCTCCCCTCCCCAAGTTCTTTGGCGCCAGGCCACCGTTATAACGTGGCCATTGTCTGGAAAGTTGCTGAGAGCCGTTTAAATTATGCAATGATTTTTTCCCCCTCCCTGTTTGTTTTAATTAAACTTCTCCCAGTGCTTAAATCAATGGCTCGCCGCCGCCCCCAGCACACACAGCCCCCACTCCGGAGTACTTTCTAAAAATAAACTCGCTAGACAGAGAAAAGCTTTAAAAAAAAAAAAAAAATCCCAGGGGGTGGGAGAAGAGAAGAGAGGCAGGAAAGTTGTTACCTTGCAAACCAGCTCCTCCTCGCTGTGCAGATGCACGGCTCGAAAAATGTGATCTCCTTCCAGAGGCTCCAGCAGTAAGTATTTCCCGATGCAAGAAACGCAATGCGGCAAGTTGGGAGTCTCTGGCGGGCTGGGTGAGCCGAGGTTGGGGCTGAAACTCTGGCTGGACTCGGTGGGCCTTACAGAAGAGAGCTCTTCAAAATCCTGGGTTTTATTCCGAGGTCTTCCATAGCGTGCGATTGTGATTGGGGTTGACCTTTGTATGTTCATGGGGATGGAGAGAGCAAGCCCTCCAAAAAAAGGTGTCCCCCCCCCCAAAAAATCACACAACACGCACAGATGCAGGCGGGGGCGAGCAGCAGCAGCAGAGCGCGCGCGCGCGCACACACACAACCGTTTTGGAGAGGGGGGTTTATTGTGAAGATCAGGCCGGCCGCAACGATGCCTTTGTGCTGTCGTCGGAAGAAAAGAGGGGGATTTCGGAGGGCAGGTTTCCGTGGGGTTAATGTCCAGTTTATGTCGCCGAGAGTGGAAACAGGAGGTAGGGGGCGCGGAGACTGGAGAGCGGATGGCCAAGCCGAAGGGTTCCCCTCTCCCGGAGAAGCCCGGCACGTCGGGGAGCTTTTGCGCAAGAGAACAAAGTGACACAAACAAAGCCAAAGCGTGAGTCTTTGCAAAAACGTGGCCTCTCAGGAAATGCAACGGTGTTGTTGTTGTTGTTTAAAGAGATAACAATGGAATGAACAAGTCGAGAACGGAGAGAGGTGAGAATCGTTATTAGTATTTGGCTTCCTCTGCGCTCCTGCAAAATCCTCGCACGGCTGGAAAAGTGTTAAGTTCAGGTAACGTGCAGCAACCAGCCAGACGACTGCCCCCCCTTCTCTCCCCCCCCAATCAATTTTCCCCCCTACGTTTTAACTGTAGGTGGCGTCTGAAGCTTTTTCCCTGATAGCAAGGACTATCCAGATATGCAAAAAAACACCTAAAACCACGACGAGGGAGCATTTAACTTCAGAGGGTCAGCAAGGAGCTCCAACAACAAAAAGATGAAAAATATAATATATATAGATATAAATATATATGTATATACAAATACACACAGAGAAAAATAGAAAGACGCTATTTGGCCATCGATTTCTTTACTCCTCTCTCTCTCTCTCTTTTTTTTTTTTCTTTTGCGGGAGGGAAAATGTTCCTAAATTGAAAGGCACCGTCACCACCGGGAAAGAGAGAGGTGCGCGAAGATCCACGCGCCCGAGACGACGGCTCTCGTGTGCGCGCGCCCTCGCGTGTGTTTCCTTTGATCAGACAAAAAGTGCAATCAAGGACAGGCGCGGATCAATGCTCTTCCATTTCGCGTGGGGCTGATTTGCTTATTTATCTCCAACAAGAGTGGGGGGAGAAAATCCCTTCGCTTTTCAGCAAATCCTGGAGCGCGACGCGCCTGCAGCGGCGATGATGATGATGATGATGATGCTGGTGATGATGCAAAAGAAGCAGCAGCATGAAAGGCGAATACTTAACAATAGTAGCTCTGCAAGAGAGGAGACCTCCTTTCGCCGGTTTCCTCTTTGTCCCTCCTTCTGAGAGTCCTGAGATGCGGAGGAGATGCTGCTACTTTAAAGATGCACGTTGAATATGTGCGTGTGTGTAGAATATATATATATATATGTATATATACTCAGTTATTTCAGGCGTCGATCTCTCTTAATTCCTGGAGGTAGGAGGAGGAGGTAGGGAGGGAAAGGGATGGCCGAGCCAATCCCTTTCAGCAAGGCATCATCTCCCCACCATGTATTAATAGCTACTTACGTGCGCTGGGAATTCTCTCGCTGCGTCTCTACTTACTGGGTGTCACAAACGGCGGCGGCTGCAGCAGCTCCAGCGCATTTACGCCGACCCGGAGCGCACAGGCAGGCAGGCGAGCAGGCAGGCTGGCTGGCTGGCTATGAGACTGACTGCCTGCCCAGTCCCCGCCGCCGCAGAGCCGACTGGCTCCGCGGAGAGGGCCCGCCCCGAGCCCCGAGGTGCCTCCCCATTGAGCCGGCGAAGCGCCAATCACACGAGCAAAGCCTGCCCAACCCTCTCCCTCCCCTTCCCTCTTTCCACTCACTCAATGAGCTGGCTGCAGGGTAAACAAGGTAAAATATCCTTCCGCAGCGCGAGCTGTGAAATAGGAGCTTTTGTGAGCCGTGGCTGCTGCTGCTGCTGCTGCTACTACAGCTAGTGACAAGTTGTGGCGTTGCATTGACCTCTGGTTGTTTCCGTTTAAGCCTCAGTTTGCAGTGCGTTTGGAGGGGATTTTCTCTTTCTCTCTCCTCCCGGCATCCTCGTGCATCTACATCGAGGGTTTCCTCCTTTTTTTTTAATGAAGAACTTGCTTATATAAACGTCGAAATGTTATAATGAAAAGCCTGGCTTCCTCACCCGAAATGATCGTCGGAATGCAACAATCCGTGCCAAGTATGCTGCAGTGCAACACTTGACATAAAATTTCCCAGTGGCAGTTGCATGGTAAGGGGACGTTCACTCAGGGAAGCTTGCACACATAAGTGCCTGCTCCCTATGTGCCCAAGCACCCACAAAATTCCCCGTGAAGGGGCCAGGCACCCACACATTTTGGCGCCAGGATCATGCATACTTCCACACAAACCCATAGAGATGGGATGCTCTTCTCTCATAGAATCACTGAGTTGGAAAGGTGATCGGGTCCATCCACTTGCAGTGCAGGAATCTTTTGCCCGATGTGGGGCTCAAACCCGTGAGCCTGAGATTCAGAGTCTCATGCCCTACCAATTGAGCTATTTTACACTTGGAGACCTAGTGGCTGAACGACAACCTTTGAAATGTAAGGGCACTTCCAGGCAGTCCACCCACCCAGGATCGCAGCAGCAGGAAGGAGAGTCCCCAAAATTCAGGCTCATCATATGCCAGAAAATGTCATGGCTTTGGGGTGTAAAAATGCCATAGTTTGCTCAAAAGCTCAACAACTTTGCGGGTGTCAGGGATTGTACTTTTTGAAATATGGCACCCCTAAAAAAAAAAATGCAGCCAGCACCTTCTGCCCCTAAACAACACAGTTTAATGTGATCAGAAGGACTGCAGTGCTGTACATAGCTACCCCATCAAAGAAAAGAAAACCCAGTCTCTGCTTGATTATTTTGCTCATTCTCTGGCTCCATCTATGGTAATTTCCCTTAAACAAACTTCAAGGCCTTCTCATTCACTTGCCACAGCAAGGAGGGTCCATTAATCACCCAGGCACACCTGGTTCCCTTTCTGAATGTGCTCCTCTGCTTTCCCTCTCCACTACATGCACAGGAGCACTGCTAAACAACAACAACAACAACTTGGCACATCATACTAGAATAGCTGTAAAAGCCCTGTTTTTTTTCTGGAATAAATGGGCTTACAACACAACCGTTACCATGTTTATTCCAAAGCCCTACCAAATTCATTGGGGCGAACTCCCGGTTAAGTGGGGTTTAAGTTGTAGTCTTACTCTGTGTCAGAATCCATCAGCACCCAGCAACTTAAAGGAAAAGAGCTCAGGATGTTTTCTACTAACCACTCTGGCTTAGCCCTTTAAAAGTAGTGAGCCACCCTGAAGGTGAGAGAGGGAGAAACCATTCCCTTGTCGCTTTCTTTCACTGAAGTTAATAATCCTTCACTTTTTTCAGCTTTTTTTTTAAAAAAAAAAGTTATAAAAATGATCTTACTTTATAATAACAATGTGTTTGTGTTGTCATGGTGCAGTTTTCTTGGTCACCAACAGGTGGTGCTATGAACTACAGCATGGCCAGAGGTGGTGAATGGACAGCCTCAAGTGGCCAGAGATGAGATAGGCACACTGAAGTGTTGGCTGGCCTCTAGATGCACAGCAGTCGTGGCGGCATGAGACAAAAAGGGGGAGGTTTAAGCGGCCCTTCAAGCCCCTATCACTGCTGCCACTTGTGGAAGGAGGGGAATGAAGGGGAGGAAGTCTCCCCCTCCCCAGCCCATCCTGCTGCTGTGGGAGCAAGAGGAAAAAGCTTGCATCCTTCCCTTGGTTTCCACAGTGGCAGGGAGGACAAAGGAGAGAAATAAGCTACTTTCTTGAGTTTTCTTGGCAGAAGGCACACAAGGACCCCACAAGGGTAGAGTGGGCAGGGGAGGGAATTGGTGAGCAGAGTAAGCAGCGGGGCAGACCCTAGTCAAGGAATAAAAGCAATGCATATTTTAGAAGACATCTGAAGTTTTAATGTTTGATGTTTTATTGTATTTTTAATACTTTGTTGGACACTGCCCAGAGCAGCTGGGAAAACCGAGTCAGATGGGTGGGGTATAAATTATCATCATCATCATCATCATCAAATTAGGCTAGAACATGAAGTGCAATGATTTTCTCTCTTTGTAGATTACAGGAGTTCCATGAGTTTGCTCAAAGCAGGAAAAGATCTCTTAATACAGCCATAAAACTTAATTTAACTATTTAAAATATTATTATTTTTAAGCTGGAAGAGATACACGGGATTCATAGCCTGTAGTGACCAGAGCTGGATCTGCTGCCACTGCCTTTTATATTGGAAATTAATTTGGTGTCAATTTTTCTGCTACTTATCTTCATGGCTGGAAAGACTTTTGCTGTTTAATCTCTGTGTCAGGCCGTCACTGAACAGGGCTAGTAAAAACCAAAAAAATGGCAGGGAAGTGGAACTCTAGCATATTGCAGGTGCAGGGAGGCAGTGGAGAAAGAGTGAATATCAAATAAAAATATTCATAAAACGATGATTCGTTTGAAGAGTACTGTAATTTATTGTTATTATTACTTCATTGGGGGAAATATCCAGCAAACCAATACAAATCAAAACTAGATGGGTGGCAGAATGAGTTTTTTGATTAGTTTTATAAAGTGTGAAAGCAATTTTCTTCCAACTTGAAAGCGTAGATTGGAATCCCGTTGAAAACTCTGCAAGGCTGTATGGTAGATAAAAGAAAAAAAAATGTTAGGAAGTTTCATGGAGGCAAGGTCAAGGCACCTTAACAAATTCTAAAATGGCCTTGACTCGGGACATTTTATCCAGGGAATGCATGTCAATTTAATAGTCTTTCTTTTCTTACTCATTTTCTTAGGAAAAAAACACAAGACATATGCACAATCATCTAAAAAAAATATGCTATTGAAATATGCTTTATCTCTGGGGAGAAAAGACAGCATAGGTCAATCACAATAAATTAAAAGGCTTAGCCAACACAAAATTATTTTGCCCATTATAGTTCAGAACTGGGGAACCTGTGACTTGTAATATGTTGTTGCTGTTGGTTTTGTTTCTATTGTTATTATACCACCCTTCATCACTGCTCTTTTCAGGCATTTAAATGGAGAAGAACATAGGCTGGTGCCTTATACCTAGTCTTATACCATCTGGCTCAGTATCAAGGACCACCTCTCCCAATATAAACTGCCCCGGACTCTGCATTCATCCTCTGAGGCCTTTCTTTGTGGGCCTCCTCCATGTGAGGTCCAGAGGTTGCAATACAAGAAGAGGCCTTCTCTGTAGTGGCTCCCATAGCTGTCAACTTACAGATTTGAAAATAAGGGACCAGCAGCCTCAAAAATAAGGGATCAGCAGCCAAAGTAAGGGATTTTACTTAGCTTATATAGAAATCCACCACTGATAGAGCCATGCTGCTTTGGCTGCCACTGACTGTGTTTTGCAGGGGGTTGGACTAGATGATCCTAAGGGTCAAGAACTCCAACCAAAGAAGAGGGGCAGACAAAACTGATGAACCAGGTCGAGATGGCAAAGCTTACAGGCGGAATTAGAAACCAGGAAGAGGACCTCTTTAATAAAGAATGGGGAAAGTTTATAATTTATTTGAAAAGCTATTGTAAAGAGTTACATACATTGGTAGGATTGACAGAAAACTTGTAGTAAAAATTTGAACTATGGATGGACAAATGATTTATAAAAAATAGAGTTATGAAAGGGATGCAGAGGGGGGAATCACTACATTAAGATGCTGCACTGGTTGGAGGGTATGCTAAGCAGCACGTCGGGGCTGCCGTCGTCCTGGTGCAAGGAGTTCCATCAGCCCTTCCCCGCCCGAGAGAGAGGGAGGGAAGGAGAGAGACTCTCGCCCACGCCGCCCACGAGCCTGGCATGAGGCGGTTGTGGGGCCGCGGCGACCACTGAAGCGCCACCCTTCTGTGTCCCTCCCCATCCCCTCCTCTTCCTCCTCCCTCAGGCCGCCTCCTCAGTCACTGCCGCTACCGCCTCCGGCTTCCTCTGGCAGCGCAGTGGAAGTCTCGCAAGAGAGGGGCTGCCTGCCCGCCCGCCGCCACCCGTCTCCTCACGACGCGCCCCTGAGGGGGGGAAGGGAGAGACGGAGACGCGGCAGCTCGTGCGCACGCTCTCTCTCACTCTCTCACGGCGGAGGACCCCGAGCTGCTGCTTCCCTCCTGAGCTGGGCGAGCTTGAAACCCGGGAAGTTTAAGGAATGGAAGGATCTCCTTTTGTGGGGATCTGAAGACCTATGTTTTACAAATTTGATCAAGGTGGAAGATGGAACTTTTTGGCTATTTGGACTTAGAAGGATTGAGAATCAAGATTTTAAATATGGAGATCCGGCTGGAAGGAACATGGACATTATAGGGATAGTGCCCCTCCGAGACTTGGTGTTTAATATAAAAGACTTTCAAAGAAACCGGCAGAGAGGGACTGAGAGAGATTTAAGGGCCTCAGATGTGAGACTGCCGGGCTGATAACAGATGGACTAATGGACAATGGCTTGGGGATCGAAACCGGGGAAGGGAGGGTGGGGTCTGGAAATCCAAAAGATGTACTAAAATATTCTGATTTATTATATCTTTTTTTCTTTCTATGTTGTTACTAGTATTGATATGGGGAATTCGTGGAAGGAGAACTGGGCCGATCTTAGAAAATGTTTTTAAGTATAATGTTTGATGTATAAATGCTAAAAGTTGATATATAAAGTGAATTTAATATAATAACAATCTAAGGTTAAGAATTTAAGAAGAAGAACTTGTTGAACAAATTTTTGGACAGGGAATACAAGAAGGGGAGGCGATGGGAAGTTCTGGAAAGAAGGTGTTGAAAATATGGATTGTAAATGTTGAAATTTTCTTTTCTTTTTTTTCCTTTTTTTCGGTTTATGTATCTTTTGAAATTCTAATAAATATTATTTTTTTTAAAAAAAAGAAACCCGGGAAGTTTAAAGGACATCATCAATCCAGGACAGCAGCGGGAAACTGCGCTGGGATAAGGGAGTTTCCCGCCAAGTAAGGGACAGTTGACAGCTATGTTGCTCCCCATTTGTGGAATGCTCTCCCCAGGGAGGTTCGCCTGGCGCCTTCATTATATATAATTTAGGTACCATGCAGAAATGTTCCTCTTCAACCAGGCTTTGGGCTGATTAACATTCTACAGCCTTTTAAATTTGTCTGTGGGTGGGGGGGGTGTTATTGTTTTGCTGTTTTGTCTTTAATTATTTACTTTTTCCAATCCTGTCTTTTATTCTGTGAACCGAATGGCAGCAGCTCACTAGGGTGTTAGGTGGGGGACATTCCCAGCCCTACCTGGGAGCTCCAGGGATTGAATGTGGGACCTTCTGCGTTGCAAAGCTCTACCACTGAGCAACAGCCCTTGCCGCAAACTCTCCTTCCACCTGCCAGTTCTCTCCTGCAACCACCTCCTCACCTCCCAGGGCTAGGCCCACAGCTGGGAACTTCCAGAGAAGATGCTGGCAACTCCTTATGCAGAGATTTTGAGTTGGAGGTGGGGTGGGGTGGGAACCAAGCAAATACAGTGGTACCTGGTTGCGAACAGGATCCGTTCCAGAGGCCCATTTGCAACATGAAAAGCCCACAACCTGAAGTGCCATATCTGCACGGGTGCGTGGCGCAATTTTGTGCTTCTGCACATGCGCAAAGCGCAATTTAACGGTTCTGCGCATGCACAAGCGGCAAAACCCGGAAGTAACCCTTTCCGGTACTTCTGGGTTGCCGCAGGACGCAACCTGAAAAAACATAACATGAAGCAAACGTAACATGAGGTATGACTGTAGTCGCATCCTGCTGCCTAGCCAGACTTAGAAGCTTGTGCACTGCTCATTCCTCTTAAAAATAAATAAATCCAGAGGGTGCTGTTTAATAGAAGTGCAAGATTTACAGTGGCATGCTGCATGACAAACAAAAATTAGATGCGCACAAAGCAGTTTTAGGTGCTGCAGCTGACGAAATGCAGTGTAAAAAAGCAAGCCCAGCATTTCAGAAAGCTCTGCCTTTTGTTCCCGTTGTATGGGGGGGGGGGGCTGCAAGGAAATGAAAGTGATGTGCTGAAGTGACAAGGGATTGTTTCTGCCAATTATTTATCCTGCGCAGTCCTTTTCAGGGGACAATATCAGATAGTATTCCAGGGGTAGCTAAAGCAATGCCCTTCAGATGAGCCTATGGTCAGGGATGATGGGGGTTGTCATTCAGCAATGTACTACTATTGGTTACAACTATAGTAGCTCATCGCCTCCCCCCCCCTCCAGCTGCGAGAGTGCAAAAGTGCTCGTCAACTTATCAACTGTCTAAAATAATAATAATGATAAAAGAAACCCAAGTCTTTAGAAAGGCAGCTAAAATAAATCAAAGTAATATAATATAAATTATTTTTATTATGTGTTTTGTGGTTCTATATTCTGAGCCGCCCTGAGACCTGTGGGTATAAGGCGATATATAAATTTAATAGTTTATTTATTATTTATTATTGATTGATTGATTGATTGATTGGTATTAATGAAGTGCAGATGAGGTCATCAGCCTTTGCCTCAGGTTATGTTCAGCAACTGTACCTTTGACTGAGGGCTGATCAAAACCTGGCCTCCCAAATTCTCCACAGTATTTAATGCGGGTAAAATTGGGGAGATGTTGCCAAATATTCTCACCTCCAGAAAATTCTCTACTTGGAAGTTTTGGCTCGTAAAATGTTAGACGAAACAGCAGGCTAGGCTAGGAGAAGCTAGGAGACAGGGGTCCAAGCCCATTGCTGGCTTGAGCCACCTTCAACAGTATCGAAACTGGGTCCACAGAGAGCTCAAGAGAGACAAACATTCAAACAGAAATGACTGGACAATTGTTTCCCGAGAAATTTTGGCTCAGCCCAACTTGAAATGAAATGAGAAGACTGGCTTGTGCTACTGGGATATACCAAATGAATCTTCTAACTTTATTTCTGTTAGTTCCAGAGCTGATTAGTCATTTGCTGTGTGATTTCAGGTATAACCTCTATGACAATGGAGATATCATGAAGGGAGCTGGGAATTAAATTATCAACATAATTAGGCGTGCCAAATATGAAAATGTTTATTTTATGTGTCGTAAATACATCTTTTTTATATATAAAAAAAGAGAAAAATGAAGAATGAGGCCTTGTAATTAATGCTCTGCTGCCAGAATGATGCAACAGTTAGTTTATTAAAAAAACAAAGCAAAAAAACCCAAAGCCCTACTGTCTCTGAATAGCTAACTCTGCACTCTGACGCTTGCCAAACTGTGATGTTGGCAGATTTCCAAACCAAGCAGGTCCAGAAAAAGCGAAGACTCCAAGAGTGACCTGCTGCCAACTCAATGATTTTAACTCCAGGAGCTGACCGTAACAGTGACCTAGCAGAACATAATGCAGATTAAAATAGTCAGAGAACTTCTCGAGCAACATGCATTGCATACAAGAGGTCCCAGATTCAATCTGCAGGTATAGCTGGTCAAGACTCCTGTCTGTCTGAAATGCTGGGAAGCTGCAGCAAACAGTTACAGAACTACATGGCCTAATGGTCTGAATCAGTAGGACAGTTTCTTAAGATTCGTCTCACAGTCACATTGAGCACTTCCTGCTGCAATGTGGAAGAGAGGCGAGAACTGTCCCAAAATAGCGGGACTGTAGGAAGGACATTTTTCTCTCTCCTCTCAAACATTGGGCAATGTAGCATTCCTAGGAATACAGGAAGTAGCCCTTCACTGAGTCATGCCCTTGATTTGTCTAGCCCAGTATTGTCCTTGGCAGTGACTCTAGGATTTCAGATCAGAGACATCCACAACGCTAAGAAATGCTCCTTGTTATTGTTCCTGACATCCACTTTTGAGAGTTCCTGGGGGAAAAGGGCACCAAGCTTCAGTTTTTATATTGCACATTTTTCTGTGCATACTTTAAAAGAATCTTAGATAAAAGTAAAGGGACCCCTGACCATTAGGTCCAGTCGTGGCTGACTCTGGGGTTGCGGCGCTCATCTCGCTTTATTGGCCGAGGGAGCTGGCATACAGCTTCGGGTCATGTGGCCAGCATGTGCACGGACCAGAGCAGTGCATGGAAACGCCGTTTACCTTCCTGCTGGAGTGGTATCTATTAATCTACTTGCACTTTGACGTACTTTTGAACTGCTAGGTTGGCAGGAGCTGGGACCGAGCAATGGGAGCTCACCCCGTCGCAGGGATTCGAACCGCCAACCTTCTGATCGGCAAGTCCTAGGCTCTGTGGTTTAACCCACAGTGCCACCCATGTCCCAAAAGAATCTTAAGTGTGCACATTTAATAAGAGAATGAGACAAGCACATAGTAAGCACTAAACAGAGAGTCAGAATTGGATGCATATTCCTGTCCAGTGTGCACTTGATGGGCAAATCAGGTTAACTGATTAATTTATAATAATGTTTCTATCCTGCCACCCACCGACAGGAAGATGGGATTTTAAGTGTTGTGTTGAAGAAATTTAAAAATGTCTCTACCTAATTCACCCTTTCTAAAACAATGTGTGAACTGGAACACAGCCATCCTTTGCAATTCACATTTCTCCGAATTTTGCAGTGCAGTACTCCAGCAAGTAAAGTGTGCATAAAAATTTGAATAATTTGTGAAAACGGCTGTTATGGGGGAGAAGGGTGTTTTGTGGAAATTTTAATGTTTTGTATGAATCTTTTTTTTATAGATGGTATAATGCATTTATGTTTGTTTTTAATGTAAGTCACTTGGGGACTTTTTAGGTGACTAATAAATTTAAATACTACTAATAAAAATAATACATACATGCAAAGGTGCATTACTTTAGGAGAGATGGCATACAATAATGTGTATATTAGAATAAATCTGCACTAAAACGCCAGTGGATTTTCATGAGGAATCTAAAAATAAATAAATCACAACCTGATTTGGAAGGGTGGGGACTGAATGGGAAAATGTCAGGGACTGGACTGAAGAGGAGGGCTGGAGATTTCCCCCTCCTTCTCCTCTGCTTCCCTTAGAAGAGCAAAGGACTCTTCAAGAGCAAAGGGCTCAAAGAGTTTGGTTCTTGAGGCCACTTGTAGGGCCATGGGCTGTTGCTTGGGAAAGAAGGGGAGTGAGCTCAGATTGAGTTAAGGATTGGATTCTTTGTCTTGCAAGACGGTAACTGAATAAAACCATAAATACACACTTTCTTGCTTCTTCTTTGATGCTACTGGGGGAGCAGAGAATCCTCCAAGCCGGGCAAAAATGAGAAACTAAGAGAAACCAACATTTATGGGTTTGTCTATCCCTAGAGTAATTGCTCTAGTTGTATAGGTCCGTATAGTTAAAGCTATGGTTTTCCCAGTAGTGATGTATGGAAGTGAGGGCTCGACCATAAAGAAGGCTGATGCTTTTGAATTATGATGGTGGAAGAGACTCTTGAGAGTCCCATGGACTGCAATAAGATCAAACCTCTCCATTCTTAAGGAAATCAGCCCTGAGTGCTCACTGGAAGGACAGATTGTGAATCTGAGGCTCCAATACTTTGGCCACCTCATGAGAAGAGAAGACTCCCTGGAAAAGACCCTGAGTTTGACCAAGCTGCGGGAGGCAGTGGAAGACAGGAGTGCCTGGCGTGCTCTGGTCCAGGGGGTCACAAAGAGTCGGACACAACTAAACGACTAAACAACAACAACAAGAGTAATTCTTCAAGTGAAGTCTCTGCAGCCTCCTTTGGTCTGTAAGGTCTGCTCTGACACCCTGGTACACATTAACACTGGAAGCTTTAGACAAAGCCTAAGATGTGGACTTCTTTTGAGGGCTCATTGTCCCATCACAGAAACGCGCTTTGGCATTTGGTCTGGTATCCCTCAGCCAAGTTAAAGCAATCCTTTGTACTCTGCTTAGACATGAGACACACAGTGCCAAAGTTTCTGTTTGCATGCTTTTTGGAAGATATCAGTAATTCAGGTTCAGTAATTTACCAGCACACCTATCAGGCAAAAACTGTCTGGTTGAGACAACTCTGTTCCAACAATGTAAGGTCACTGTGGCCTGGAGCTGTGACAATATACACCTCTGTAAAGAAGAGTATCAAGCTTCAAGGTCAGATATTATCTCCATTTGCCTTCACCTGAGAATGTCTTCTGCCATCAACAGACAACTGCTGTTGCAGGTCTCCTATTATCAGTTTACAAACTCAAAGTCCATACACCTGATTTGTGGGATTGGTTGCTACCAAAGCAGTACGGGGGTTGTTTTGTCTACTCACTTCATTGGTAATGAATTTTAATTATTAAATAATGACTTGAAAAACTGTTCCCTAATTTTTCTTTGTTTACTTATGGAGTAATTATATAGTAATTACTGTGCAAGTGTCAGAAGGGCTACGACAAACAAAGGAATGCTATGCATTATGAACACAATCCCATAAATGTTTACTTGGAAATTAGTTTGACAGAGTTCAATGCTCGCTGCTTCCTACTAAGTGTGTTTAGGATTGCAGCTGAAGTCAAAGGGACAACATAGCCTGCACTCCAAATCCCACTTAGCTAAGAGTAAGCCCCATTCAGTAGGACTTGCTTCTGAGAATACATGGTTAGGATCATGATGTTAGTCATGAATTAAGCCCCATTTATCTCAAAGGAAATTTAGTGCAACTGAGTCTGAACTGGAGCCTTTATATCTAAGTCTTAATAGGTTGAGATTTCATTTCACACTCGAGATCATTTGTTGCTTTCTCCAAAAGCACACTCCACTAGGGATAGGTAAATCTGTCGCAATTTATTATTTTTCCAGTCTTAGAATCATAGAAATTTAGAGTTGGGGGGACCCCAAGGGTCATCTAGCATAGCTGTCAACTTTTCCCTTTTCTTCAAGGAATCCTATTCGGAATAAGGGAATTTCCCTCAAAAAACGGGATAACTTGTCAGCTATGTCATCTAGTCCAACCCTCTGCAATGCAGGAATCTCTGCTAAAGTATCCATGACAGATGGCCATCCAACCTCTGCTTAGAAACCTCCAAGGAAGGAGAGTCCACCACCTTTGGTGGGAGTCTCTTCCACTGCCAAGCAGCTCTTACTGTTCACCCCATTTCCACATCACTTTGAGATTTATTTATTTTTTAATCCTCATGAAAATTCAGCATTTCAGTACAGTGGTACCTCAGGTTACATACGCTTCAGGTTACATACGCTTCAGATTACAGACTCCGCTAACCCAGAAATAGTACCTCGGGTTAAGAACTTTGCTTCAGGATGAGAACAGAAATCATGCGGCAGCAGTGGGAGGCCCCTTTAGCTAAAGTGGTGCTTCAGGTTAAGAACAGTTTCAGGTTAAGAATGGACCTCCAGAATGAATTAAGTACTTAACCCGACGTGCCACTGTATACACATTTCTGCAAAGCAATTTCCCCCAATATATGTGTTTTCTAAACATAGCATATGCATTTTTTGCTCATATTACTTGTTTGGAGAACTGCATTACGAAATCCAGAGAACTTTTGAGTTTTGAAGGATATTTGTGTTTTGGCTCATGCATTGATTTGGAAACTGCAAAATAGTTAAGTTTGTGTTTCGATGCAAACTGAATCAAATGTCTCCGCCATCCTTACTCCCTACCCAGCCATGCTTATTTTCCAAGGCAGAACAGATTGAAGTTATTTCTGCCTTCAGAAAAAAAGCACAGAAAATATTTTCTATTTATTAATGACAGGTCTCCCAAACTGTGACAAATGCACACAAAAAATCATTTTCAGGTGACAACCCAAGCCCAAATGAGCTTTCCTGATCTTTGACAGATACTTTTGCAATGTTTTCACTTGGGGTACCATGAAAAGGTAGAGTGTCTGGCTTCCTGACTCAACACACAGATGGACTATTCCCCCAAGTTCTCTCGCTTCCTCAAATAAATCTCAGCAAGGAAGGGCAGACCAAAGCTTTTGGTATTTTGGGATGTCAGCGTGAAGCTTGGTTAGAGAGTAGCATTACTTTGTTCTTTCGTTTTGGTTTCATAGCCTTCGCGGCTGATGTTAAAGACATCATTTACTTCAGATATTAAGAGAACGCTGGAAAGAAAACAGATAATCAGGAACAAAAGAAACCTGGCATGTTCAGCTGTTTGAATAAGCCATACCTCTCTCCTCACCCCTCCAGATGAAACACAAAAGGTCTCAGAGAAAAATTAATGTTTCAGAAACACTCCACAGATGTCATTAAAGGTGGCTTTTATGCACCCATCAGACGTAAATATGAAGAAACAACACTCATGGAGGGGGAAGACAACAAGCTGTTTGCTTCGGAGTTTGAACAGCTCTGCCACCACCTACTTCCCAGCTGCTGTTTTATATAATGAATGGGTTTTCATTGCTAACAAAAACATTTGCTTACTCTCATAAAAAAGTGAAAGGGAAAAGGGTGTTTTGAGGTAAGCTAAGTCACTTTATTAAGAGTCATTCTAGGCATACTGTTGAGATATGCAACCCAGAACTGTGAATGTTAATGGGGGCTCTACAATTGAGTTCAATGGGATTTGGACTGGACTCACCGCTGGTTGGCCTTTGGGCCATGAAATAAATGGCATTTTTAAGCCACCGCCCCCCATAATATGTTTGAAATGTACAAAGATCAGCTGCAGCTCCTTGCTGATTGTCCACTCTGAAGCAAACAGGCTGTGTTTCTGCATAACATGTGAAACTAGGCCCCTGAGAAACAAAAAGCTTAAGGGTCATAGGATTTAAATGTGCTCACATGGGTTGTAATAATATGCTTATAGTTTGCTCCATTTGATGCCACACTTGGCTGCCAAATACAACTTAGCAGACATGGATGGTAGTTACCTTGGCTTCAAGTTATACCACCCACTCCTATATTGGACAAAATGGGTTTACCCCCAAGTGCATTGACTGTTTTATTCCTTGCAGTGATAAAACGATAATGTATCAGAGGAACATGATGAAAAAGGTACTTAGAACATGACTGCTGCTCTGGATGTGCTAGCAACTTGTTCAACTCCTTAATTCCAACAGGTATAGTACCAACCTAGATATATCAGCTTTCCAGTACCATCTGCAAATATGGGCAGCTGCTGTCTCATGTCTGAGTGGCTAGAGGAATCCAAGACACTTCCTTCATTTCCTCTCGGCCGCACTAGGAAACTCCAGCTGATGGTTGAGGCTTTGGTCATGCAGGGCTCTCAGCTGCTCAGTAATATAATAATTATAATAATAATTTATTATTTATACCCCGCCCATCTGGCTGGGTTTCCCCAGCCACTCTGGGCAGCTTCCAATAGAATATTAAAATACAATAGCCTATTAAACATTAAAAGCTTCCCTTAACAGGGCTGCCTTCAGATGTCTTCTAAAAGTCTGGTAGTTGTTGTTCTCTTTGACATCTGGTGGGAGGGCATTCCACAGGGCAGGTGCCACTACTGAGAAGGCCCTCTGCCTGCTTCCCTGTAACTTGGCTTCTCGCAATGAGGGAACCACCAGAAGGCCCTCGGCACTGGATCTCAGTGTCCGGGCAGAACGATGTGGGTGGAGACGCTCCTTCAGGTATAATGGACCAAGACCGTTTAGGGCTTTAAAGGTCAGCACCAACACTTTGAATTGTGCTCGGAAACGTACTGGGAGCCAGTGTAGGTCTTACAAGCCCAGTATTATGTGGTCTCGGTGGCCGCTCCCAGTCACCAGTCTAGCTGCTGCATTCTGGATTAGTTGTAGTTTCTGGGTCACCTTCAAAAGTAGCCCCACATAGAGCACCTTCCCACCCCTTTTTAGTTGCCCCAGCCATTCTGGGCGGCTTCCAACACATATTAAAACCTAATAAAACATCACAGTACATGGCTGGCTTCAGGTGTCTTCTAAAGGTTGCATAGTAACCCATCTCCTTGACATCTGATGGGAGGGTGTTCAACAGAGTGGATGCCACTACTGAGAAGCCCTCCGTCTGGTTCACATACAGCTCCCAAGTTAAAACAGTACAACGCATCATCAGAGATCTACAACCTCTCCTGGACAATGACAGTTCTCTTTCTCAAGCTCTGGGAGGAAGACCTTTCATTGCCTCCAGACAGCCCCCCAATCTTAAACAACTCCTAACCCACAATAATACTATAACCAGACTTAACACGGACACTGGCACCAGAGCCTGCAATAAACCCAGATGCCAACTTTGCTGCCACATACACCCGGACAACACCATTACTGGCCCCAACAACATCACACATACCATCTCGGGACTATTTAATTGCTCATCGTCTAACATTGTGTATGCCATAAAATGCCAACAGTGTCCTTCAGCTCTCTATATTGGACAAACAGGCCAGACCTTACGCCAAAGAATAAATGGACATAAATCCGACATCAGGAACCACAAGACAGAAAAACCAGTAGGAGAACACTTCAATCTCCCAGGACATTCTATACAAGATCTCAAAGTAGCTGTTCTATTACAAAGGAATTTCAGAAATAGACTGGAAAGAGAAGCTGCTGAATTGCAACTTATCACCAAACTTAAAACTATGGAGAGACCTGGTTTGAATAAAGACATTGGATTCTTATCTCATTATACATGACAAAGCCATTTTTCACCTTCTCACCCCTTGCTTTTTCCTGTTAGACCTATTGCAGTCGTTAAGAGTCGTCAACAGGCTCATCGCAGCTATCTGCCAATCACCCATTCCCACCACCCTTCTGAGTAATACCCCTCCCCACCTTCTCACTATATAGAAAGGTCCGGTGACTTCTGTTTCAGTGTATCTGAAGAAGTGTGCATGCACACGAAAGCTCATACCTAGAACTAACTCAGTTGGTCTTTAAGGTGCTACTGGAAGGAATTTTTTTATTTGGTTCCCTGTAGTTTCACTTCTTGCGGTGAGGGAACCACCAGAAGGTAGTGTGCTTTATGAATGAGTTCTGTCCCCTTCCTTGGGGAGAGCTAAGCCAGCTTGACTCACACAAAGAAGGCTGGCTCTCCTCCAATTCCATACTGGTATATGCCTCATGCTATGCTTCACCCATCATTTATTTCCAGCAAAGCATGTCATCTTTATCTCAAGGATGAAAAGACAGCATGGGAAGACTGAAGTGAACAACACAGAAACTCAGGAATCTGCATGACAGTCTGATCCTCAAGCTACTTCAGATGTCATAAGTGGAGTTAAGTACAAATAAGTTGATGGCGCTAAAATGACTTAAAGGAAATCACATCACTTCTGTGTGTTGTAAATCAGGCAGAGGTTATTCTCTCCCAAGCACAAAAGAGCTAAAATGACATAGAAGTGTTAACTGTATAAAATAACTATTTCCATACAAAGCAGAGATGGAGGCCTGTGGCTGGCTGAGGATGATAGGAGTTGTAGTCCAACAACATCTAGAAGGCTGCAGGTTCCTCACCTTGACATAAAGGAGCTCTTGGATGAATTCCCTGCTAGACTTGCTCCCAGAAATGCATGAGAAGACAAAATACTGAGACAGGTCGATGCAACCTACTGGACAAGTTCAGTGTGCAAAAGATATCTGCAGGAATGATGGCATGTTGTGAGCTCTTTGCGAATGGGGCCATCAGGAATTTCAAAACAGTTATTATTTTGATTTTCTCCTACATTTTGTTTACATAATGAACTCCAGATGTCCTTAGGCAGTAGCTGCATCCTGCGATAAAAAAAACCTGACCATCATTTCATTACCCATCATCCCCTTACCCGTGTGGAAAAAAACCCCAAAAGCAGCAAACATGATAACTGTGAAACAGGAAATATTCTCATACTGGTTCCCATGAGAAATTTTGCTCCCGGGGTGGATTGTCCCTCTTTTATATGCGAAAGAGTTTTCCAGCATGTTTTCTCTACTCTACAGCAGGGATGGGGAGCCTGAGGCATTCCAGATGTTATTGGATTCCAACTCCCATCCACCCCAACCAGCATGACCAGTGAAGAAGGAAAGTGTAAGGTATAGGAAGTTTCCTGTTCCTGCTCTACAGTCTGGTTTGGTCCTGTCCATTTATACAGTGGTAGCTTGGTTTACGAACTTAATCCGTTCTGGAAGTCCGTTCTTAAACCAAAGCGTTCTTAAACCAATTTACAAATGGAACACACTCAACAGGAAGCAGAACATGTTCTGCTTCCAAGGCAAAGTTCACAAACCAAAACACCTACTTCCGGGTTTGCAGCTTTCTTAATCCAAGTTGTTCATAAACTAAGCTGTTCTTAAACCAAGGTGCCACTGTACTATTCAGACATTCCCAAAACAGATGCTTTGATCTATTTCTTTATGTGACAACAGCAGCAAGAGTAATATACATCCCAAAGTGGAAAGATAAATAAATAGAGATAGGGAAACCACAGAAGGATGAAGAGGAAGCGCTTATCTTCTGGGAAGAGGGAAGAATCAGTAATGCTATGTATCAAAGTTTTGGGAAAAAATACTTAAATACAATAACAATTTACAAACTCAGAAATGGGGAGTTTGTATAACTCTCCAGGTGTTATAGGGCCAGCATGGCTAGTGGTAAGGGATGATGAGAACTGTAGTAAGCCCCACTGAATTGCCTCTGAGTAGACCTAAGTTGCATTCACACACAATGTTAAGCAACATCATGGCTTAGTGATTGCGACTGCTTTGGACTGTTTAGCACAGTGCACCAGAACAGTTAAGTCTTGGTGCGTCAGCCAAACTCAGGCTAATGGTTAAGCTTTCTCCTTCTTAACTATGAACTGTTGTCAAGGTTAGGTCCCTGGGAACTAGCAGAAAACAGTAGTGGGTAGACCCATAAGATATTTTTAAAGCATGCTCAACACACATTTAATGCACATGACTGCCTCCCCCCAAAGAATCCTGGGAATTGTAGTTTCCCCTTCACAGAGCTACAGTTCCCATCATGTTTAACAGACTACAGTACCCAGTATTTTATTTCATTTTTAAAATGTGCATTGAATCTGGGCAAACCAGGCCATAGGCAAGAACATGCTGCAAACGAGAAACAGGTACCTTTTGTACTTTACAGCCGTACTTCGAGATAATTGCGCAGAAAAGCAGAACGGCTGCAATATTTAGCAGGTGAATCTCAGTCACTCCTTGAAATGATGAGTATCGAATCTGCTTTAAATTGTGAGTCATTGTCCACAGTGGAGGTAATCCTTGGGGCAATTGATATCGCAGGAATTAACAGTGTTCCTTCTATCATTGCTTCGACACCCGCCTTCATATAAAGCTAAATAAGGAAAATGCCTGTTCTGCTGCGGAGTGGAGGAAATTATTTTGTGAAACACTCTGGAGTAATGCTCCCTGCTCCTCCCACCTGCCTCCCCTGGCCTCTTGGCCACCCATGCTTTTCACAACGGCGGGCTGGCTTTAACGACCCCTCTGAATGTTTGTGCAGATTCCATTATGCTTCTCGCCAGTTTCCACGCACATGCACACGGCGTCTCATTACTCCTTCCTTGTTTGTTCAGAGCAGCCTGAGCCCTCCCCATGGGGAATGCATTCTTTCTTCACGCTGCCGGAGGTGGGCTGTTGCAACCAGGGATTCCGCCACTCCTTTCCTACGGGCTGGTTTTGCAGCCTGAGTCCCTCCCACGTGGAACGCTTTCGCTGATGCAACAGCTCAGCCGGCGCTGAGAAACTTAGCTGGAAGCCAGTCTCTGGGTGAACTCTAATAATTAGGCAAGGGCACAGAAGGTGCCTTGGAAACTTGTATTCCTGGTTTTGGGGAATGTCATAATAGCCATAGCCTTTGGTAGGACATGTCTGTAAGGGCATCCTTTTCCACAGGTGTTGCCTCTTTGTGTGTGATTTATTGGTCTTGCTCTTTCCTCGTCTCCACCCAGCACTCTAAATACTTGGTGCTGTCCTCTGCATCCACTAGGAGGTCCATCAGGTCATAACTTATTTATCATCGATCCAAAGCCAGCTTTAATTACAGTGGTACCTCGGGTTAAGAACTTAATTCATTCTGGAGGTCCATTCTTAACCTGAAACCGTTCTTAACCTGAGGTACCGCTTTAGCTAATGGGGGCCTCCCACTGCTGCCGCACGATTGCTGTTCTCATCCTGAGGTACTACTTCTGGGTTAGCAGAGTCTGTAACCTGAAGTGTTTGTAACCCAAGGTGTTTGTAACCCAGGGTACCACTGTACCAGGAACAAGGGGGAAATTGATAGGGAAGCTGTGTGTTTGGTAGATTTCCCTTTACGGTGGTACCTCGGGTTAAGAACTTAATTCGTTCAGGAGGTCCGTTCTTAACCTGAAACTGTTCTTAACCTGAGGTACCACTTTAGCTAATGGGGCCTCCCGCTGCCGCTGCACCGCCGCCATGCGATTTCTGTTCTCATCCTGAAGCAAAGTTCTTAATCCGAGGTACTATTTCTGGATTAGCGGAGTCTGTAACCTGAAACGTCTATAACCCGAGACACCACTGTATATGTATACATGCAGAGCTCCCCCCCCCCAAACTGGCAGTTGCTGGAACTCAGATGGGTGCCAATGCCATTATAACAGAACAAGGTAGGTGTTCATTTTTCTAGAAAAATAGTACTGTATACATGTATAGCTTACCTGGATGTGACTGTAATTAATGATAAGAAGAATACCCGGAACTCACCAGAACTCAGTCCTGGCATCTCTCAGGTGGGCACCATTGCCATTATAAGAGAACAAGGGAGGTGTTTGTGGTGAGATCCGACATCCCTTTTTCTAGAAAAATAGCAGTGATGGTAATAATAGCCAAACACACCTCCTTAAAGAGATAGTTGATACTGTCAGTCGAACCAGCACCTTATACTGGGCCCAGAAACAAACTGGTAACCACTTCTACAACAACAGGATTGTCTAATACAGTCATACCTCGGGTTGAAGTAGCTTCGGGTTGAGCATTTTTCAGTTGTGCTCCGCGGCGACCCGGAAGTAACAGAACGCGTTACTTCTGGGTTTCGCCACTCGAGCATGCGCAGATGCTCAAAATGACGTCACGCGCATGCGTGGAAGCCGTGGATTGCGACTCGCTCATGCACAGACGCGGGTTGTGTTCACTTCAGGATGCGAACGGGGCTCAAGAACGGATCCCGTTCGCATCCAGAGGTACCACTGTATCTCAGTTGCCTGAGAGCGAGGATGGTGAGGTGATTTGGGGCTTTCAGACTTTGGGCCAGGGAAATCAAGGTTCAAATCCCTGCTGATCTGTAAAACTCATATTGGGCCATTCTAACTCAACCTAAACAACCTCACAGGGTTGTTGTGATGATAAAATCAGAGGTTGCTGGAAAACTGGCATATACATGGCCCTGAGAAACTTGGAGGAAATGCAGGATGAAAACGTAGCAAAATAAAATAAAATAATGGACTTGAATGTGACTGCTGAGGAATAAAATATATTCAAGATAAAGCATTCAGGAGATTACTTAGTGCTGGTGAACTACACACAAACTTGAGTTCTTGATTGGAAAGAAATTCAGGCCTTTTCTCTTTTGCATGTAAGTAAAACATGCTACAGTTGTTTATTCTCCAAGGAGAGAAATATTTTTAGCTTCTGTACTCAGAGCATTGTGGTGTACTGAAAACTTTTTGATTAAACGGCAATAAAAGCTCAGCCTGTTACCAATTTTAGGCAGTTACCATGCCAACATGATAGGATGATGTACAGAATAAATAATGGAAGGGTTATGAAACGGAGTTTGAAATGACAAAGAGTTAGGTATGTCCTACATGTTGGGGGACTCTTATTCAACTCTTCAAAGCTCACAAAAGGATAGTCTCCTGGGATCAGCTTCAGATCTGTGTTCATGTCTATGAAATTACATCTGTATAAGGATTTGGATTTCTGTAAGGGTGGTGCTGTGGGTTAAACCACAGAGCCTAGGACTTGCCGATCAGAAGGTCAGCAGTTCGAATCCCCACGACGGGGTGAGCTCCCGTTGCTCGGTCCCTGCTCCTGCCAACCTAGCAGTTCAAAAGCACGTCAAAGTGCAAGTAGATAAATAGGTACCGCTCCAGTGGGAAGGTAAACAGCGTTTCCGTGCGCTGCTCTGGTTCGCCAGAAGCGGCTTAGTCATGCTGGCCACATGACCCGAAGCTGTATGCCAGCTCCCTTGGCCAATAAAACGAGATGAGCACCGCAACCCTAGAGTCGGTCACGACTGGACCTAATGGTCAGGGGTCCCTTTACCTTTACTTTGATAAGGCTTGTCAAATGGGGCAGTCTTTTGGGAGGTACCTTGACATTTTCATCTTCGGACAAGCTAGAACAGGACTGGTCAACATATGGATGGTCCACGGAGCCAACTGGCACATTTGCTTCCCGGTAGAATTCCTGTGCCTTTAATAACTGCATGATAAGTAGAAATTCAACAGGTGAAGCTCTTCCTTCACTGCCTCTTCATGCTGTGCATAAGCAGCTTGGGCCTTTTCCAGGCAAAAAGAGAGAGAGAGATGAAAACTCCATAGCACTGTCTCCCAAACTTGAGTCTCCAGCTGTTTTTGGACTACAACTCCCATCATCCTTAGCTAGCAAGATCAGTGGTCAGGGATGATGGGAGTCTCCAGCTGTTTTGGACTACAATTCCCATCATCCCTGACCACTGATCTTGCTAGCTAGGGATGGTGGGAGTTGTAGACCAAAAACAGCTGGAGACCCATGTTTGGGAAACACTGCTCTACAGGCTGCATGCATCTAGTTTTTGGAGTGTCTGACATCCCAGTGAGGCGTCCAAAGGACAAAAAGCAAGTTTTGACCTGCTCTTGTGCCTTTAAGTGCTGTTTGAGGTGCAAAATTCCGATATCAATGTTCCACCACTGAGCTACGGTTCTTCCTAAGTATTGGGTTGTGACCTGAACTGGCTTTTGCACCCAGCATGATGTGCCGCCCCATTAACCACTCCCATAAACAGGAAGCGGCCTATATAATAAGCTTTCAGCTATTAAAACAATAGAATAAACCACCAACAGAAACAGCAGGTAACATTTTAAAAATGGCAGCAGGTCATTTCTTAAAACACAGTGCCGTAAAAACACTTCAAGCGATACCTCACCAAAGGCACATCCTGAATTCTGCATTTTTCAAGGTGATGAAAGTAGCATGCATCCCTGCAACGCTAAATTGGCAGCAGATATGGGAGGAAATGGAACTTTGCTCTTCTCCCAGGTGCCAGTTTCCTCTTTCTAATCCTCATCACATTCAAGGTGTGGGAGCATTGCACTATGGCATATCTAGAGAGCATGCATAGGTTACTTACAACCGTATTAACTTGGAAGTAAGAGGGCTGTCCTAACTACATCTACTCAGAAGTAAGCGCTATTGAATTCAGTGGGGTTTTGACTCGGGTAAGTGGGGTTGGGGTTGCATTCTACTGAACTCACTGGGACTTGCTTCTACGTTCAGTGCTTAGAATTGCATTGTATGCTCTCATTCCTTTCAATGAGATTTGCTTTCCAGCAAGTCCCCTAGAACCATAGCTGATGAGAACATAGGAAGCTGCCATTATACTGAGTCCAGGGATGGCAAATCTGTCAACTTTGGTCTCTCTCCTTTTCTCTTTATCCCCCGCCACAAGTTTAGGTTCAGTTTCTCACATCAGTTTGTGTGTTTGTATATGTATGTATGTATGTCTATAAATATGTGAAACTTCATCAGCATTTCAGTGCACATCCATCCTAATATACACATTTTTGTGTGAAATTTTGCACCATACAAACTTTTTTGCAGACTTGTATGCTACTTTCACTAACGTGTGTTTCAGGCACACTTTACCCTGGAGCATGCATTTTTAGACACATTTATTGGCTGGAAAAAACTGCGCTGCAAAATTCAGAGAAGTGCAAATTTCGAAGGAGAGCCATGTTTCCATTCGTGTTTCAATTGGGCAGTTGTGACTTGGGTAAGTTTGCTTTGAAATACAAAACTGAATCGGATTTCTCCCACGTCCCTAACTGCATCGGACTATCACTCCATCTAGCCATGTACTGGCTGCACTAACTGGAGATGACGGAGATTGAACCGAAGACTTTTCGCATGCAAGGCAGGATGCTCCGCCACTGAGCTACAGCCCTCCCCTGTTACATCCTTCCCCCATCACGCCTGGCAGTGCTTCCCAGTGCTGTTGCTCTTTGTCAGCAAGCTCGTGTTGCTTTTACATAAGCGGGAGCAGCCGCTGGTGCAGAGAGGGGCTCAGGAAGAGCGATTCAGAGGAAAGGTATGCAAGTTGTTGAATCAGTAACACGACACCCAAACCCCAACTGCCTTTCTTTATTCATAGCTTGAGGTGAAGCAAGAGGAAGAGGAGGAGGAGGAGGTAGGTGGAGGACACCAAATTGTACAACGCAGCTAGGAAGAAGGCCAACATAAAGCGAGGGGAACATGTAAGCAACAGCCTGCTTGCAGAGGCCAGATGAATGTTAAACTGTCTCGCCTAGACCCTCTAACATGGGGACAAGGGTGACATTTCCAACCAAGCATAAGTGGGAGTAGAAAGTATGTTCTAGGAATTCACAAAACGTGCAGTATTTTCCCCCATGTGTTTCAAAATCCACATATAAACCTAAAATTTTCTTCCTAAATTTTTAATTTTTGATGTTTTATTGTGTTTTTAATACAGTAGTACCTCTAGTTATGAATTTAATTAGTTCTGGAGATCTGTTCTTAAGCTGAAACTGTTCTTATCCTGAGGCGTGCTTTTGCTAATGGTGCCTCCTGCTGTGCGCGCGCCTCCGGTGCGCAATTTCCGTTCACATCCTGGGGCAAAGTTTGCAACTAGGAGCAGCTACTTCTGGGTTAGCGGATCTCGTAATCTGAAGCGTTCATAACCAGAAGTGTTCGTAACCAGATGTACTACTGTATTCTGTTGGGAGCTGCCTAGAGTGGCTGGGGAAACCCAGCCAGATGGGTAGGGTATAAATAGTAAGTTGTTGTTATTACTGTTGTTGTTGTTGTTACTTCACATTTTCCTAGCAGTTACGTCATACCAGAATCTGGAGGAGTGCCAGCCTTTGTTTTATGTAGACCTCATGTCGTGATTCTCCTACACTTGCTGGACCTAGGGTGCATCCAAATTTTGAGATTTTCACATTAGCTTTTCTGATTATAATGTCAGCACTTCTGCCCCGGTTTCTAACATTCTGTTTGCACTGTATTTCCTGTTGCATTTTGGAACTGTGGTTGGTGGGGGGGGGGGTTATCACCACGTTGCACTAAATTTCATTCACAACAATGGGTTCCGTGTGACACAACAGTGAACATCATTGGACATGTCGCCACCTTTATGAGCATGTGTGTTTCTGTTCCCTTAGGATTAACTTGTGAAAATGGGGGGGGGGGAGCCGTATGCCAGAATACCGCTCAAATTGTCATCATATTGCAGGAAAATTACAGCGCAAAACTCCCACAATTTTTCAGGTTAACGGGATGCAAACACATCTTTTTTGGAAGCAATTGACAGGGAAACGAGCACTAAACTTCTGCTAGATTTCCATAAGTGACTTTTCCATCATGTGAAAGATCATATAAAATGTGGTCATTGTCAGGTAAGGAAACATTGGGGAAGCAGAATAAAGTGCTGTCTGAATGTAGCCTTAGCCAGCCAGCCGTGAAACATTCTGGAAGACTTAACTCTTCAGAACTTGTTGATACTAAAGTTGTTTAAATAAAATCATGCTGTGCTGCACATTTTCCTGGGTTCCTGAAGTATCCTGCACTGTCCCTCCCTCATTGTTTAAGATGGAACACAATGTGTTTCCTTTCTTTTTCTTTGTCCTTCCAAGAACTGAAATTTTAGGAAAACTATATCTACACGATTGTCCTGTTTCGTAGAATTTCTTTTAAAAAAAAATCTAAAAAAAAATAATGAAGCAAGTGTTATACGTGTCAATAAAAGACAAAATTAAAAGCAGATGTTTAAGAAAAGTCAAAACATAATTAAAGTTAATATTTAAGCTAAAAACAGATTAAAACACACGTCATTTTCTGCATGTCTGAAAAAGCTTGCCTGAACAAAAATGTTTTTAGCAGGTGCCAAAACATGTGAAAGCACATGCCTATGTCAATTGGCAGGGAGTTCCAAAGTTTAGGTGTTGCCATCCTAACTTCTTACAAGTGCAGAATGACTATTATGTGGTACCTGTAATAGTGCCAGTTCCAGGTAAAATACACTTTGTATTTGGTAATAAAAGCTATATTGGGTTCCTTTCCTATGCAGTACAGCTCAGTCTTGACCATGTTTACACCTATGTAAGTCATATTGATTTCAATAAAGGCAAAGTACTGGGATTGCAGTCATTCATTCATTCATTTCTTCTTATTTATTTCCTTAAAATTTTTATCCCACCTTTCTTCTGGTTGTTCTAAGGTGACCTGTCATCCAAATGCTGACCAGCAAGGTGGCAGCCTCATGGTCCTTTCACACTATATCCTCTCAGTATGTGGGACGCGGGTGGCACTGTGGTCTAAACCACTGAGACTCTTGGCCTTGCCAATCAGAAAGTCGGTGGTTTGAATCCCCACGATGGGGTGAGCTCCTGTTGCTCTGTCCCAGCTCCTAGCACTTTGAAAAGCACACCAGTGCAAGTAAATAAATAGGTACCGCTGCAGCGGGAAGGTAAACGACATTTCTGTGCACTCTGGTTTCTGTTACAGTGTCCGGTTGTGTCAGAAGTGGTTTAGTCATGCTGGCCACAGGACCCAGAAAGCTGTCTGTGGACAAACACAGTCTCCCTCGACCTGAAAGCCAGATGAGCGCTGCAACCCCATAGTTAACCATCCAGGGGTCCTTGACCTTGACCTTCCAGTAGCATGACCAAATACAAAGGAGAAGAGGACCCCTATGCCTCTGACAGCTGTGTGGAATATGGTATATTGGTGAATCCAGCTTGTCATGAATGAGAACAGGTGCAGCTCAGGAACACCTCTTATTCCCTTTCCTCTTTTGCAGGTGTAGCCAAGGTGAACTCCCAACACTGGCATCACTGCAGGTTGCCTGGATGGCACTGGGGTGGGTCAGGGTGGTGGATGCCCCAGTGCAGCCAATCCAGTGCATCCACACAACCTTGACCTCACTGCCCCCTTACCCCACCCTCTAGGTAAGCTGCAGCAGTGCCTGTGTTGGGAGGGCAGCTCTTGGCCTTTGCTCCACCCACCAGCCACAACTGCTCCTCTTGGATCTTAGCCCATCATTGAAATCAAAAGGAGTTTTGCCACGGGGCTCCATCCCGAGCCCAGTATTCAAGCAGAAGCCTTGATGTCTTGCATCCCTATGGCTGTACCATAGCGAGGATTATACAAGGATGGCATGACTAAGTTTGCCGCAGCTAATATTCCATCCACAGAGAGAAAGTGCATTTGATCTGGCAAGCGCTTTTTATGTTAAAACGTTGGCACATCATTGCTTGTCAAACCATTTCCCTCTCCATCTCTCTATTATATGGTAATCCCATTTGATACCCTAGATGACAATTTTGTGCGCTGTCACTGTGACATGCCACGCAAAAGCTGTCTCGGGAGGCTTATGTAATGTTATGCCGTGAACTGGTCTAGCGTGCTTCAAAAGAAGGATATCCAAAGAGGAAACTTCCTACCTGGGTGAGGAGAAAGTATCTGATTGTTGTAGGCAGACAGGAAAATCTTACACATGTCTATTCAATAAGGTGCAGGAATAGGTTGGGTCATTTTATTCTGGTCAGGTGGCACCTTTTGGTGGGGGGAGCATTTGACAAGAACTGTGAGATAGGAAATACAAGTGGCAGGCCACCTTAGGAGAACATACATCTCCCACCTTCCTTTCTTACCACTTCCTTGGAACATCAAAAGAGGCCTCATAAAGTATTGCTTTGACAGCATCTTCTCCTAAGTGAAATCTAAGGGAACTGGGCCTTGGGGCTAATAATTAAGTTCCATTGAATGTAGTAGGACTTTTGAGTAAGACAAAACATTGTGTGAGTGAAAACCTGTTTGCGGGAAATGTTTCAATACTCATTGACTAACATTCTGTTAAATGCTAACACAGAGGGGGTTTTTTACACAGTAGTTGCATACCAACTGAGGCCCAAGTCAAATCAGGCATATTCAGAGGGACTTGGGCATCGGTTGAGTTGGGTACAGACAGTTACGGATCGCTACAATTTGGGTAGGATGGCCCAGAGTGATCTGTAGCTTTCAGAGGATTGGGCATCAGGTAGCCCTAATGCTAACTCATTCTTTGTGTCATTGGACATCATTCAGCAAAGTTCTTACAACAACAATATGTGGCTGTGCAGGGACGTGGGTGGCGCTGTGGGTTAAACCACAGAGCCTAGGACTTGCCTATCAGAAGGTTGGCGGTTTGAATCCCCGCGACAGGGTGAGCTCCCATTGCTCGGTCCCTGCTCCTGCCAACCTAGCAGTTCGAAAGTACGTCAAAGTGCAAGTAGATAAATAGGTACTGCTCCAGCGGGAAGGTAAACGGTGTTTCCATGCGCTGCTCTGGTTCGCCAGAAGCGGCTTAGTCATGCAGGCCACATGACCCGGAAGCTGTACTCTGGCTCCCTCGGCCAATAAAGCAAGATGAGCACCGCAACCCTAGAGTCGGCCATGACTGGACCTAATGGTCAGGGGTCCCTTTACCTTTACTATGTGGCTGTGCAACAGAGTTTACCCTCCCCGTTTTCTTCCCCATTCCCCCTAAATCTGTGCCCCCATCTGTCTGGAGCAGATATGAGGAGAGTGTGAGGGGCATGTAAGGAGAGAGAGGGAAGGGGATTTCCATGGCACAAACAGAAATCTTTGTTCTAATGGAACTACTTCATTGGGTACCGTCCATTGTTGTCTTCTGCCTCAGAGATAATTGTTTTGCAACTGATCCAAGCTAGAGGGATATGCCTTTGGGCTGGATGAAATAGTGAACTGAACGGAACCTATTTGGTTCAATTTTCATTCAGTCTGAAATGAATGCTTCAGAAGTCTAAATGGGAATCCCATTCAAGAGTCCTATTCATACTTCTTTGTGCCACTTGGGATGGGTAATGAGTTTGTCTGTCTCCAGTGGCAGAAGAATGTACTCCGGGGATTGCTCCTTGGGGCTGCCTGCTGGCATTTCTCCCCTATTATTTCCTCCCAGATGTCCTGGAGCAATGCAACATCCAGGGTATTGTGGGTAAACAAAGCATGACAGTCACTGTGAAGACCACTGCTGGAAATGTGTGTAATGCAACAAACATATTCTAACACACGAATGGCAAAATAAATGTGACATTCATGACTAGAGATGGGAGGATATATCAATTCCAGTCCCCTCAGTTTCTTATTTTTCCAATCTTCTATTCACTTCTCCAGATTTCTCCAGCAATTTGCCTTTAGTCTGAGAGAAACCCTTTTGAAAATCATTCAGCATTTTAGTGCCAATTTCTCCTAATAAATGTATTTTTGGACGTAGCTTTGACTCATGTACACATTTTCGCAAGCAATTTCTCTTGATGCAACAATACTTTGTGTTATTTTCGCCACTATATTCATTTGGACAACATTAACCCTTAATATATGAATCTCTGCTTGCTTCGAGAACTGCGTTCTAAAATTTGGTAAGTGCGAATTTTGGTGCTCCTATTGCTTTAGAACATGCGAATTTGATAGATTCATCTTTAAATGTGAACTGAATCAAATTTCTCTCTCATCCCTCTGTATGAACGACTAACTAAACAGTTGAGCTCTTTACAAATGGATGGAGTACAGTGGTACCTCGGGTTAAGTACTTAATTCATTCCGGAGGTCCGTACTTAACCTGAAACTGTTCTTAACCTGAGTCACCACTTTAGCTAATGGGGCCTCCTGCTGCTACTGTGCCACCGGAGCACAATTTCTGTTCTCATCCTGAAGCAAAGTTCTTAACCTGAAGCACTATTTCTGGGTTAGCAGAGTCTGTAACCTGAAGTGTATGTAACTTGAAGCGTATGTAACCCGAGGTACCACTGTAATGAAGGAAACTACATTCTTGTGCCCTACCACCCTATGCTTATAGAGCATAATCGCTCATCCTAATAGACTAGGAGATGGCTGATGAGTGGAAGCCAGAGGTGTCTAAATTCCATTAAGATCAATGAGATTTAAGTGCTTAACTGTTATTGGTTTCAATGTAGCTTGAGTGCACCTGCCATTGGACTGTGCCCAGTGGACATGAGCTCAGCCCAGAGTTTGGTATGCTTAAGTCTATTGATTTCAGAGAGCTTAAGTGGACTTAACTCTGTGCTGGATTATAGCCAATATGTTTGGAAGGTCGTATAATATGAGAGCCCTACACAAAGGGTTACCTTTACATAGGGCTTGCACTGATATGACCAAGCTTAGGATACAGAGGAATCTGCAATGCCCTATCTTATGACTATTTCACAGAAGGAATCTGTGATTAATTAAGGGGTTGCCAATGAGGCACCCTCCCAGTCTAGGACTGCAACTCACACCATCTCTGCTGGGCTGGGGCTGACTGGAGTTCAGCAGCACCAGGATAGCACTATGTTGGCTACCCCAAATTAAATTTGTATTCTTTGGATAAAAAGTGAACATTTGCAAAACTTACTTACTGGTAAGGACAGTCCTTTCTCAGCCCTGAGAGACTGGCATTCAGGCATCACTACTTTTAAAGGCCCCCAGCCATTCTCAACACAATATTTTGCTGGTCCTGAAGCATCCTTCAGGAAGGGCATCGCTGAAAACCTGCTTCTGGTGTGGGCATCGCTCATTACTGTGCTGGAAACTTGCACATCTGTGTCTAAAACACACTTTGAATCATTGAGAACTAAGCACCTAACTGTCACCTTTGTCACTGACAAGTCTGGTCCCAAGTCTGTGAGTTTTGCCTTTGTACCCAAGAATCACCAGGAGGTTCCATTTTTGGTCAACAGATGCCATAACTGCTTCCACTGAACTATTTAGAGATGGCTGTGATGTCCCTCTTATTCCCATCTGGTAGACTGAACCGAATTAAACTTGGCAATTGCTGTAAGAATGTGAGAGCAGGAAATCTGAAAACCTGATGAAGGAGGCCTTCCCTGTTGCAAAGGGTACTTTTGATCTCTGACTGCATGGCTAATCTATATTTCATAGCTCAGAAAGTCAGCATTTCCTTTACGTAATTGCACCGGGAGGAAGTGCATAAGGCTTTTGTGGAACCTGAAAAGCCTATTGCCTTGGGCCATTTTTAATGTGCCATAAATTATTCAGCAACAAGGCACTCTCCTTTCTATTTACAGTAAGTTGGAGCTCTGGTGTGCGTGCAGGATACATAACTAACACGAAACTGCACTCGTTGGAGCTGCCAGGGCTGAAGTGATTGCAGGAGTCATTAGTCTTGTATTATGCTCAGTGGGACAGACCCTCCAGTTGTATAAATCAGCAGAACCCCATTGACCTCAGTGCAGCTATGTTGATTTACACCTCCTGTGGATCAGAGAGGTCAGTCGAAAGGGCTCAGCACCATAGTAACTTTAGATGTATGTAATTAAGCACATCCTTAAATTTCTTGTGTCTCAGAGAATTTAGTGCCCATGCACTGTCTTAGCTTCTCCTTCCAGTGAAGTTTGGTTTATTCTCCAAGCAAAGAGCACACATTCAAACTCTCTCTGTGTGTAAGTGTGTGTGTGTGTGTGTGTGTGTGTGAGAGAGAGAGAGAGAGAGAGAGAGAGAGAGAGAGAGATTTTATTTCCAAAATATATCAATGTTGTGGATGGACAAATCCACCAATTTTGGTTTGTCTCACTTTCCCAATATTAACTGCAGTATCAGTTTGTGATTTTTTTTTTTTTAAGTCTTCACAAGAAGTCATCAGAATTTTAGCACACACTTCTCCTAACCTATACATTTTCGTATACCGATTTGCCCACCCAACACATTTTTGAAAGCTTCCATTGTATTATTTTCGTATAGTTTCTGTATTATTTTGCATGCTATTATTGTATAGCATTCTTACTAACAGATGCATCCTTGTCCACATTCTTTTTGGCTGAATAACTGCATTGCAAAATCTGGAGAAGTGCACCTTTTGAAAGATACCTGTGTTTGGATTTGCACACGGTTTCAGGAAGTGCAAATTATGAGCTAAATTGACTATGTCTCCAATTCTAGTGGCCCACTGGGCTGATCCAGTCTTCAGAGCTGACCATCTGCCTGGCCTGCCTTTCCCTGAAGCAGTGGTTTTTATGTCTGGAGGAGTTATGCTTTTCTTTGGTGCTGGAATGTAAATGAAGGGAACAGCTCTTCTTCCCAAAAGTTTTCAAGCAGTTGTTGGCTACGTGTAAACCAACCACGGGTGGAGGAATAGTGGCCTTTGTATTTCCCGTAGATCTAACATTTCAGATGTAACTTTGTTACATCTTACACTACCAATATGGTGGTCTCCTCTTCAGAACTGGATCTTTCCAACTTGTGCTTTCAAGGTTCTTGGGGGTTTTTTAAGCCTCAAAAGAAACATGGTGCCACTGCTTATCAAATTGCGGATGGACTCCTCTTGAGAAATATGTGACCTTCAGGTAGGCATGAAGTAGACCTGCCCCCTGTTCTGTTTATTTATGGATCTTGCTTATGTGTAAGATACATTGTAACTGCAAAAAAATCCATTTTAACTGAATACATCACAAGGATGGCATATTTGGGGGGGGGAGGTTGCATCAGTTCTGCTTGCACCCCAAATTAAAAAGTGAATTAGAGTGGCTCTGAAACAGATCAGAACTGCTTCCCAAAGCTACAGATAGATACAAGTTGAATCTTGTGGCCAGTGCACACCCCTGCTATATTTGGATAAAGGGCTGTCCTGACACCCACAACAAAAAGTTTCAAAATGTGCTTCTTATTTTAGAGCTTTTCAGGTGGTAGGAAGGACCGTCAGTTCAGCCATGCATGCTGAGCAGTTGACGTTTTCCTCAACTGGGAGGTTAGATGGGGACACACCTGCCTTTCTGACTGCATAGCTACAGAGAGACGGCAAAATCCCCTGGCTAGACACCAGTCCTCCTCTGCTGCAAGGGTGGGGAAACTGTGACCTTCCAAGATGCTGTAGGACTGTATCTCCCATCGTCCCTGTCCATTGGTTACACTGCCTGGTGGAGTCCAGCAACATCTCAAGGGCCATTCCCTAGCCATTCTCCACTCCTTTTTCCAGAATTGTGACTGCCTTTCGTCTTACCTCTACAAGGCTCCAGTCATTCAGCAGGGCAAATAGAAGCAGCAGGTCTGGTTCAAGAAGCAGCAGAGGGGAAAGTCCATGGAAGGGATCTTTACTTTTTCTTCTTTAGTTTCAACCCTTTGTAGAGTGGGGTGAGTTCAGAAAGTTCTGAGAAACAATGGCTTTGCGTTATTAAATTAGATTGGACTGTTGTATGATTTCCGGCCTGTTTGGTGTTATATGTCTTGTCGTGGGTTGGGTGGTATTAGTCCTTATAATTGTTGATGGAAATGCACTTTCTGAATATTTTGTTATATTGTTGTTTCCGTAGATTTGGTTTCAATTGCCTAGTAGTTTTCAAATGTACAAAAGGTTTCGTTACAGTATATTATCAAACAAGCACACAGTCGTCATATTAAAAATGAACTGTAAAAATCTAATAACAAGATCTTTGAATAAAGCAAATTAAACAAACCAAAGAGGTATGATACCTTGGGAAGTTGTGCTTCTGCTTATTAGCTTAATTGTATTTTATTAATTGTGAGCTACTTTGAGAAATCTTTTTGTGAAAAGTGATGAATAAAGATAATATGTAATAATAATCAATGTTATGTGAAGTAAAGAATTAACCCTGGGCAGTTCTGCCTACGGTCCCTTGATAGGAAACCTCAGCTACTGGCTTTGCAATTTAAATTATTATTATTTATTCAATTTATATTCCAACCTTTCTCCCAAAGGAGCCCAAGGAGGCAAACGCACCATTTCAAAAAAAAAAAATGCTAAAAACAGATACATGCATTTTCTTAGTCAGTGAGTCCAGAGTTGCCAAGAAGAGTATCTTTCAGCCAATGAATGCCTGAGTAAACAATAAAGTTTGTAAATTCCTTCTTAAAGTCAATAATGGGGGCAACAGGTCACCTGGACAGGGAAGGCAGATTACAAACAGGGAACCACAACCAAGAAGACCCTATCATGTATCAGCACCAACCAAGCAGTCCCTAGTGGTAGCACTTCCAAATGTGACTGACAAAGGGGTTCCGGGTTAGCTTCCGGGTTAGCGCCTCCGGTAATGGCGGAATTCCTCTGATTGGGAGGAATTTGCTTCGTAGGAATCCGGGTCTGGCCGCCACGGCGAAGGTGGAGACCCACTAGAAATCACAGGCGCGCACACACACACACACACACACCTGTGTTTTTCACTCTTGTGTGGGCCTGTAGTGATCAGAGGATGCCATTCAGCAGAGATTTGTAACACCATCATTTCATGCATGGCACAAGTTCCTTCTGCATAGGGAACAGGATTGACCTTGTGGGGGTGGGTGTCTTTACAGAGCTTCCCAGTAGGTGGTATACCCATTTATGCATTAAAACACAAATCTTTTGTGTGCACAGGGGCAAGGGACGCAGCTGGTGTTGTGTTATTTACTGTGCAGGTCTGGATCAAAAGCTGGGCTGTAAAGATTGTCTAATTCTTTGCTCCCCTGCCAAATACATTCAGTTATGAACAGTGTTGAAACAGGCATTTGTACACTTGCGATTTCCTCCAAAGCGATAAATCCTATTTTATGTTCTCCAGATGTATGGACTCTGCAATTCCTCTGCTGGGCTTTTTTGTTGGAATTCCAGGAACCTCACAGAAAGAAAATCTAAAACCCATTATTATTCTTATTGAAAAAAACTGCTATTTCTGGCTAAAAAACCCAGACTCACTTTCCATTAAATTCTCTCCACAAGCCTTTTTTAAATTTTATAACCATCACTCATTTTCTTTAACATCCCTTTCCGTTCACATGTTTAACATTAGCAATAACTGCAGCCAGCCAAGATGACCTATAATTTTGCAATATACACTTTATTACACACTTAACACTTTAATAAGTTTCCAGATTGCTGGTTCTCAAAGTGTGAGGTGGGTCTCTCTGAAGGCATGAACATTCCTAGGCCTGTTTTTGTAGAAGTCATTCAATGGGCCAGGAAAAAGGAGTGCCAACACACCCAGCCCAACTGGATGGAGCCTCGCCCTGCAGGCCAATTGCCACACACTTGTTGAACCGACTGAGTGCATTCAGACCCAATAAGGTAGTGATTCTGCATGGCTCCTGCCCTTTGCTTTTCTTTAATCGGCTTTTTTTATGGACCTGTGACAAGAATGAATCTTAGGAGCTAAATCCTCCCGAGGAAGCAGGAACAGGTTTGTTTAAGCAACGGAGTTAATTAGCGTAGCACACTTTGAGAACATCTGCTTTTGACAATGCCAGATACACAGCCAATATTACACTACCGGTTTCGCAAAGCTGAGCTGTCGTTTGACCTTCTGAACGATAATGTGGCATCATTTGTCTGAAAGGGAGCAATCCAGGCAAGACAGAGATTATTCTGGTCTGCCGGAATGTGGAACTCTCCCCAGGTCACACCACTCACTGGCTTCCCTTTGAACCCTTATTTGTCTAGCTAGAATGCGTCCTTGAAATTCTACTTATGCCTTTTGCTTGTCTGAATGAAAAAATGAGACCTGGTTTGATTTGATTCATTATGTTTCTATGCAACTTTTCATTCAAATGAATCCCAAACCGGCTAACCACACCATGACAGAACATAGCCAAACATCACAAATACAGCATAAATCGTCTAGAATAATTAACAAAGCACCAGCAAAACAATTACAAGCCCTATGTACTCACCCACCCAAATAAATTGTGCCAGTGATACTTCTGAATACGAACTTCTCTTTCTTCCTGCTCTATTGCGTGGACAGGCGGAGTCCCCAGATCCCGCGCGGTTCCCCCCCCCCGTCATGTGGAATAACGACTCAAGACAACGTGCTATGGGATTAAATTGGCCACAACTTTATTAAATTTCAAATGTGGGTAGACCTTGGCTCAGGCATTGGGCGTTCTCCCTCCTCAGTCCCCAGCCGGGGACCTAGGGAGCATCAGGGTTATCCAGTGGGGGGGGGGGATGGGCCGGCTCTGGAGAACATATGTTCAAGCAGAGATAGCCGCCCCCATTACGCCGCCGCCGCAGGGGAGAGCAATGACGACCTTTCGGCGCACGGCCAAAGCCTCCCTTCAAAAAACCCCTTTAACGGGGAACCCTGGTATCGCCGCCGCAAAGAGGAAGATGGACTAAAGGAATCCGCCCAAGGCCTGATACCGCCAAAGTTGTGACGTTTTGCTACGGGAAAGGCGAAACCTGCCAATGCAGGGAAATTCCTTTCCAGCCCTTTAACAGCGACCTTAACGTAGCAGCGCCCACATACCTGTGAAGAAAATTTAACCTGCAAAATAAGACATTAACTGAGGGTGGGTAGGGTGGGAGAAGCTCTGGAGCCAAGTGAGGATTCCCAGGTAAGATCCTCCCTCTATTGTGTGGGCAGGTAATCCCTCCCCTACCTGGCCTGGTCTCCTTGGCAACACTTCCCCCAGGTGGGATTGGACAACTGACTGAGGTAGGCGGAGACCTCCAGGTATCCCACCTGAGGGAAGGCAAAGCCAAGCCTCTGCTGTTGGAGCCGCTCCAGATCTAGGGGCTGCGCGCGTCCATGCAAAGGGCGCCCCCCGTTTTAGGCGGGGAGTGGTCATTTTTTTTAATTGTTGGTTTTATGTCTTTTCATTGTTAGTTTTAATGTGGCTGGAAAGTCTTCTGTGGCTCCCCAAATGATGGAAAGTTTGGATACAAGTATTAAAATAAACAAATAATATATTGACTAAATGTTGCTTCCATGATGCCTGGAGACTTCTAAATGGGCTCTGACCTGATATGTCATTTCCTCACATGGGTATATATCTGATACCGTTTCCCCAGTCTTCAAATAAAGTGTCACATTTGTGAATGCACTGAGTTTGAAAATAGGGCGAAGCCCACATCAGGAGAAGGTTCCTACCAACCAGGTGCTGTTGTTTTTAAATCACACATTTGGACCTCTCTCAACACTGCAGCAATCTATGTATGCACTACGTGTGCACACACTTCCCTCATGCCGCCGGCAGGAAGTGATGCAATCAAAATTCAATGGTTGCTAGGGTCTGACAGGCTAAAAGGAAGTGAACAATCTCTCCTAGCCAAGCTACACCAGGGATGGGGAAGCGGTGGCTCACCTAATGTTCTTGGAGTCCAACTCTCATCAGCCCAAGTCAGCATGGACAATGGTCAGGGATGTTGGGTTGAAGTCCAACAACTTCTAGAGAACCACATGCTCCCGAGCCCTACAAAGGGTGCCATTTTTCATTGGATGGGTCTATGATGAGTAGAACTCCAATGAGTTCTACTCATTATAGACCCATTGAAATTTTGAGACATGTTAGTTATGCCTATTAATTTCAATGGGTCTATGATGAGCAGAACTTACACTGAATACAACCCTTTTTTAAAAGGGGGAGGGAAGGACTTGGTGTACATTTATTTTTGTGGGATGGTGCCAACTGTCTCTTTTCATTTTATGCCAAGCGAAGAGCTAAATACTGTATGGCAAATAAATTGCACAGTATTGAGCTTTCACCTGCTAACACTGCCTGCTCAACATTTCAGTCAGGCAGAACAGAGTGCGAGGGGAAAGAACTTCTAGTAACAAACATGACTTTTAGACTTATTTTGTTGGTTTTTATTCAAGGGCAAAAGAAGGTCTTTAAATCAGAGCATTCCAGAGTGGAAGCAATTTCCTAGACTGTTGAGAAATCTTGACATTTTCAACGTTTGCCAAAACAGCAAGGTGTGTGAGGTGCCTCTTCACTCAAAGCAATTCCTCGCCTTCAAGCCTTTTTTTTTTAATAGCTAGGGAACTGAATGGAACACTGATTGACAGCCAACCTGCACTTGAACACATCCTCCTACTGAGATGTCAAGAGCCCAAACAGAGAGAGAAGTCAAGAATGACAGTATGCCTACCTTCTGGCAAACCTATGTGCCAACATTAAATGGAGCACCTGAGCACTACTGACTCTACACTTAGAATCGTTGTGCTGCTCATCAATGCTAAAAAGATCGTTGTCTAGGTTTTGCAAATGTAGATGGTCAGTTCTTTGCAAGAAGAGAAGAACTGATGCAATGGCCATCTAGTGTAGCATTTGTTCCTTATAACAGCCTAATGCTCTTGCTACCTTGTGTCTGCACCCACAGCTGTTGTTTCGGTGTCACACTCTCTTGGCCTGAAGAGATCAGCACTAGTATTGAACTTTAACCAACCCTTCCAAAACCTGAATGTACCATTCATTGCCATTGCCAGAAATCATTTTGGATTTGAGATATGCATCATTCTGGAATTGGGACTATATATGATATTCATTTGTTATTTATTTAGCATGATTATATACCTCTTGGTCTGTCATGGCCTGTAATGCCAGGAAGTTTACCCTGGCATCCCAATAGTTAATGTGGGGTGGGAGGGAATCTGGACCCTTCACAGGCAGCCAATCTCCCCCTAGCAGAACATCTTTTGTTCCACCACTGAAGCCAAGAGCCAACCAAATTTGGGAGCCCAGAAAATATCAGGGCTGCTGTGCCTCCACCACCAACACACAACAACTGAGAGGCAGCTGACTGGCAGAATGGGTAGAGCTGATAAGAGCAAAACCTGGACTGTTCACATCAAAGGGTCAACCCAGGAGAGCACACTCGAAGGCATCCTTGGGGAAGGAAGAGTGATGTCACCATCAAGAAGGTCAGATCCTCATATATCTGTTGTCAGTAGTCAGTGAAGTAACTGAGCATCTTGGAGGTCCTGGCACATGTTTGAATAAAGCTGTTTATAGTCTCAGTAGGGGTAGACTTGCACACGTGGATCTTCCTCCCTTGAGCTTGGGATATCATAAGAGTCCTAGCCAGAAAACTCATGTAGAGGAGCATCACTTCTAAAGTTCTTGATTGCAGGTGAGGGAGGGGACTCACCCATTTCCCCTCTGCCACAGAGCAACTTGCTTTGTTATAGTAACAGTGGGCATAGGTAAACTGATTAACTCACCAATAAACTTGCCTGGCTAGTTCAACAATTTTAACCTTTGCTGGATCCAGGACCCCAGGAATTAGAAGGGTCTCAGGCAACATGCAGGTTCACACACAACACTATTTTATTCCACTACTGAAGCCCAAAGCAATCCAATTTGGGGAGCTCAGATGTCAGGAACTGGACTGAGGAGGAATGGTGGGGACACCCCCCCCCGAACCCTTCCAAGAACAGGAGGACAGCATAGATTTAGAACAGTGGTTTGCAGAAGGTCACAGTTCAGAAGCTGCAGTGGGGAGAAGCTGGGAAATATCGGGAGAGGAACAGCAGGAGAAAGAAACACCAGGGGAGGGACAGCTGACAGACTCAGTGTCCTTCAGCCCTCAGGCATCCTATTGGGAAGACCCAGTTTTCTGAGGGCATGTTCTGGAAGTTGGGGAATAGGGGCAGTACAGGATTCCTTTTGGTGTACCGACCTCCCAGATGCACCAAGGATTCCCTGCCCGAGCTGCTTCATGTCATGGTGGGATGTGCTCCTGGAGACACCTAGCTTGATTGTCCTGGGGGATTTTAACATCCATGCTGACACGACCTTACAAGGGGTCGCTTGAGATTTTGTGGAAAGCATGGTCTCCATGGGGCTGTCCCTGAATAAGTTTGGCCCAACTCATAGCCGCGGACATGCCTTAGACCTGGTGTTCACCTCTATGGATGTTGGTGATCTGACATTAAGTAAAAGTGAAACAAAAGAAGTGCCATGGTCAGATCACTTCCTGGTGCAACTGGACTTCTCTCTCTGTGAATATTGAATAAAATACCATGGTAAGAACTTCTTGTTTTCCCATTTCTGGCTGCCAGCCGTGAGGGAGGGGGGTCAGATTCCCTGAAGCCTGACATCAGCAAACATCAATGCTCGGGTCTGGAGGTCAAGGATGTTCTGGCCACACTGCCTTTCCAACAGACTTGACAGAGTTGCTCTCCTTCCCTGTCATTGTCTGCCTATGATGGTTTTGAATTGTTAACTGGCTGCCATATACTTGTAACAAGGAAATGGCACATTTTGGGCCATGACAGAGGCTCTTCCGAAGGCAAAAATAATTTTCTTATCCATATCGGCTGTCTGTATCTTTGCCAGCATTAATTCACTCTAATAGTGCGTAGCCCTGAAAACTATCCCTCTTGAATTCTCCTTGAAATACTCTTGTAGGTGTGCTTGACAACGCCCGCAAGTCAGTAGGGGATCGGCATATGGTAGTGAAGTATTCACAGGCAAAATGATATCTCAGCACAGCGCAGCATGAAAACACCTTTTAATTCACTGATGGCACATAATAGAAGATGTAGATAGCATTGATAGATTAAACCAGGAAACTGCATTTTGAAGGCAGAGAGGGGAGGGAAGCAGAGGAAAAACCACCTAGCAATTTAAGCTATTTTTTTTTCACACCATTGCAAGTCCCCTTTTGCTGAGAAAAGAAAAGGCTGAAAGGCAAAGAGGCTGTGCCAGTGGTTACTCATGAACAGTTAAGCATATCTGCAAAAGAATAACTGAAATAGGCATCCAATATTGTGCATGGGATGTGGGCCACATATGTATCCCTAGTATACATCAGCATAAGGCTGTTAGAGTGAGACTAGGGATGGGAAATCTGTCAATTTCAGTTTCTCTCGTGTTCCCATTTTTATCCACATTTTCATAACAGTTTGCAATTCTTATTTTTTTAATTAATCAGTATTTTGGTGCGAATGTCTCCTAATATATACACTTTTTTTTGCAGAGCAATTTTCCCCAATGTTGTGCTCTTTTTGCCAAAATATTTGCTAATATAGACATTCTTACATATGCATGTTTGCCCTGGTATATGTATTTATTTATTATTATTATTTTGGTGCCCATTACTTTGCTTGAAAACTGCAAAGTCTGGAGAAGTGTGGATTTTGAAGGATGGCTATGTGTTGGTTCATACATTGATAGGGAAGCTGTGGGTTTGGTAGATTTCCCTTTACAGTGGTACCTCTGGTTACGAACTTAATTCGTTCCGGAGGTCCGTTCTTAACCTGAAACCGTTCTTAACCTGAGGTACCACTTTAGTTAATGGGGCCTCCCGCTGCCACTGTGCTGCCACCACACCGCCAGTGCGCTATTTCTGTTCTCACCCTGGGGCAAGGTTCTTAACCCAAGGTAGTACTTCCGGGTTAGCGGAGTCTGTAACCCGAAGTGTTTGTAACCTGAGGTACCACTGTAAATGCAAACTGAGGGCCCGTCCACACTTCTGCTTGCTCCATGGCTAGAAAGCACAGGTCTGAGCAGTTTTTCCACTTGCTCCACTCTTTTGCTCTAAATTGGAGAAAACCCAAATAGCTGTTTGCTCCGATTGAGCGCTAAAGAGCAATTTCCCCAGCAGAAAGCAGCAGGACAAGAGGAAGCATGGAGAAACCCTGAACTGAATTTCTCCCCCATCCCTGGATATTATTCCTAGAATATACTAAGACCAGAACACCTCCTTGGGGCCATTAAGGAACTGTAGTGAAGCTTTCAATGGAGTCAAAGGACAGCCATTTTTAATTCTTCACAATATTTTTGTGCTCTCTCTCTTTTTAAAAAATGTGTATAAAATAGCCAGAGCAACTTAACTAGGCATTGTGTAAAAATGGGTAACTGCTCCATCTTCCCACACCTCACTTCATTTGGGTTCAAAATAAGGGGGGAAATTTTACAAGCTCTGAAATTTGGGGTGGGGACAATGAAAACTGAGGCAAAATACATACAGAAGTAGTTGTCCTATGATCACCCATGACATAAAAAACATAGGATATTGAGTGTTATAAACCTTTAGGCTAGGGGCAAAGGAAGAGAGAGAGAGAATGAAACAACTTGTAGATTAACTGCTCTTGTTTTGATGTTTCTCCACATGATGTAATGCCCCATTTGACATTATGCTATATTGACCTTTATGTTTACATACTGAAGGGAACAGTTATATAATGGAGAACAGCTAAATTAAATAAAACAAAAGCATGAAAGAATAAATTCCACACCCAGAAAAGGAGCAGCAAAACACACACACATCACAGCAGAGATCACAACAAGCTGCATAGCAAACTTAACAGTAACAATAGTAATTGTTTCTAAAACATTTCTCATCTTCAGTTACAAATTTTAAGTCTCTTGGTGTTTCCAGACCATTGCTATTTTCATTTGGGATTCAGTCACATACTGGCAAATTCCAGCTGCACATTTAAAGTTTTTTGAGAGCTCTTGCACGAGAAACCTGCGTCCCCACAAAATCGGGCTTGATGCAATAAGGAAACAGAGAGGGTAATGCAAATGTTCATTAAATAGCTGAAGTCGTCTAATCCTTCTGCAAACAAATAGGGATGAATATTCCATACGTAGGTTATCTGGAAGCTCCCTCTGTTTGTGACAGATCCTGCACTACCTAGAATCCATATGTATTTGACAAAAGCGCCTGTCTTTTTTTTCTTTTCTTTTTAATGAGACAGTTCTGTGAAACCCCCTGTAGTTTGTGAGGGTTATTCAAGAGTTCCATTCTTGAAATAGTTTGACGGGGCTGGAATACTTATTTATTTATTCAGGGTTATTGAAGTTTTGCAATCCATTTAGTTTCCAGAGATTTTGTTTTGCTGCCAAACTTACTAGAATATGGTGGGTTCTGATGGGTTCTGATCATCTCAGAGGGCATTGTCAGTACTATAGGGCAGGCTATTTGAATTCTCTCTTAAGGATGCTGGCTTCGTGAATTTGTTTGTGTGACCTTAGTGTGGGTGGCTGGACCTTCGAAGTCTGTTTCATAACTGTCCATCTGAGGAAAAGGAAACCAAGAAGAAATAACACCAAGATATCAACCACCAAGTTTCTACCTTCATTTCAGGATGTCTATACATTTTTTAAAAAAAAATTATTATAGAGATTTCTCAAAACAGCTTAACAAAAAATAACAAAACGTAACAGAGATAGGCATGGCAGATAAAACACAGCCTTCGAAAAAATCACTTCAACCTTGCAAATGAAAAGTCTGTCATTTATTATTATTATTTTGTATCTCATCAGAACTTCTTGCCCCAAGAAGCTTGTAACAGATTATAAAACCCTATATACCTTGGGGCCTGATAACTTGAGAGGAGGCCTGTTCCCATTACTGATCAAGCTTCCATACAGCTCCTGTTCACAGGAGCCAGAGTGGTAAGGGGGTTTACTCAGTCCAGTGAGCGATATTTAGCTGCTGATATTTCACGATGTTGAAAACCAGATATCGCCCAGCCCTAGTTCCTGCTTGGGAAAATCATCAAAAGAATTTGATTGATTGATTTTATTTCTATTTTGCATTCCTATAGTGAGCTGTACCCAAAGCAGCTTACAATAGACACCCACTCATTATCAGAATTTGAAACACAGGGGGAGAAAGCAGTTTACAGCCCTGTTTAAAAGGTAAAGGTAAAGGGACCCCTGGCCATTAGGTCCAGTCGTGACTGACTCTGGTGTTGCGGCGCTCATCTCGCTTTATTGGCTGAGGGAGCCGGCGTACAGATTCTGGGTCATGTGGCCAGCAAGACTAAGTCGCTTCTGGCGAACCAAAGCAGCGCACGGAAACGCCGTTTACCTTCCCGCCGGAGCAGTACCTATTTATCTACTTGCACTTTGACATGCTTTTGAACTGCTAAGTTGGCAGGAGCAGGGACCGAGCAATGGGAGCTCACCCCGTTGCGGGTATTCGAACCACCAACCTTCTGATTGGCAAGTCCTAGGCTCTGTGGTTTAACCCACAGCGGGAAGTTTTTAATGTTTGATGCTTTATTGTGATTTTACTATTCTGCTGGGAGCAGCCCAGAGTGGCCGGGGAAACCCAGCCAGATTGGTGGAATATAAAGGATAGAATTATTACTATTAGTAGTAGTAGTAGTAGTAGTATCACAAAACAAATCAACAATTTCAAATTGGAAAAAATCAACGATTTAGCCAGTTTCAGTTGATGATTATCATTAGCAGAAGTGCCCCCCCCACACACTTCCATGCTCCCACAATTGACTCGGGGGAGGGGCTTAGGAGAATAGCTTGCAGGGGAAGAAGAGGGGGATTGTTCCATATGACAAGCTGAAATGCTTGCACTGACAGAACAATTGCCATAATGCAGCCTTGAATTCCTCACACAGAATAAAAACATCCAGGGAAGCAAAACGCATTTCAGTAAGACTAAATAGCTCATCCAAGACAGCATGTTTCTCCCTGTCTAGCACATTCATTGGTCTTGCACATCCACTGCCACACCCACAGAAGCCAAGGTTGCTTGGGGAATGGCGCCCACAAATTTGCGCCATATACTTTGCATTTTGAAGAGCCAAGGTTGAATCCTTTGCTTTTCTGGTTAAATTGTTTTAGGTGATAGCACTGGGAAACAGCCTTGCCTGTGACCATAGAAAGTAAGGCCCCATGTTTTAGCAAACTGTATGGGTGTTTGCCATTGATTTCAGTGGAAACTCAGCTCCCTATTGGTCCATTAGGCGGCGAGTATAGATTTTCGTCTCTGAAATATCCAAATCTGTGCAACAAGAGTGGCAATGGGGCAAGTCGGGAGGACGACCACCCACGCCTTCTCTGGAATGAAAACAATTCCACGTTCCTTAGCTTGGCTTTGCCACCCGACTCGACTCCTCCATATCCCGAATGCCTGAAAAGCACAAATGACAAGAGGAGATTACAAGTCGCATCTAATCTTATACGTTGCATCTGTATGCATACCAGGGCAGAAGTATGTGGGACATGTGCTGAGATTATTAATCAAATTCTTTATTAAGCTTTAGAAACAGTATGATCCCATGAATAATGCATTTTTTATTTTATTTTTTGTTCTACGCATGCTGTTCACCTTATTTAAAAACACGGGACTCCTATGATTAAACATCTCCATTTCTACCCACTTTTCAGGCGGAATTGGAGGGGCGTGTGTGTGTGTGAAAGAGAGAGAGAGAGGTAGCTCTCCATAGAGATTTACTGGAGCATTTGGAAACCATTCTAATAAGCAGTGTGCCATTGAACCCGCTGCTACACAAATAGAAGATACACAGCTGCAGGAAATATATGGAGCACCAAATTTAGATTGAATTTGTTCATAAAAAAAACCCCTCTGTTCTTTGAGATGCTATGTGCCTTGCAAACAGAGATGTGGCAGAAGCACAGTCCTCAAAAATGTACCTAGATAAGCTTTCCTCCCTGCACCCACACTTTTTTCTAGCACTGTGAGAAGCCATTTTAAAAAACAAAAAAACACCATAGATCCAATGTGGTCCAAAAGACTCCAGGGTTGGTTCTACCCCTGAAGCTAAGCATCCCAGGACTTTCACACTGAAAGAAGTGAAGTTAAAGGGAACCAGGAAGAGGGCACCCACCCTATGGAATGCCTCCCCCATCAGATATCAAGGAGATAAGTAACTATACAACCTTTAGAAGACATCTGAAGGCAGCCCTGTATAGGGATAAAAAAATTAAGAAATGTTTTATCATGGGTTTTTTATGTTGGAGCCACCCAGAGTGACTGAGGCAACTGAGGCAGATGGGCAGGGTACAAATAATAAAACTATCATTCATATTATTATTTCCTGGATGCGACACCAAATTGGAACCATACACAAGGCACCCCAGCCCTATGTAGGGAGCGTACCCTCCAACATTTCTCTTATGAAAATAGAGACGCCCTACACATTTTACCGCATGTGGTGGGAATATAAAAAAGTAGAAGACTACTGGGAAATTATTTATAATGAACTTTTAAAAATGTTGAAATATACATTTCAAAAACAACCACAGACGCTCTTTTACTTGGTATGGTAGGTACAGAAATTCATAAAAATGATAAAGAATTGTTTTTATATGCAACTACTGCAGCAAGAATACTATTAGCCCAATGATGGAAACGGGAAGAAATGCCAACAAAGGCAAAGAATGGCAAACGAAATTGATGGACGATGCCAAGCTGGCAAGATTAACAGGGGAAATTCGGAACCAGCAGGACCAGACTTTCCTGAAGGACTGGAAGAAATTCATGTTGTATTTGAAAGACAATTGTAATTATTTAACATCGCTTGTAGGGTTACAGGAAGTTTTGTAGGGAGGATTTTACAAATTATTGTGAACAGGATTAAGAATTGTGGAGGTAAGATTTGAATCATAGTAACAAAATGCAGAATTAGAAAGGAATTTAGCAAACCATTAGAAGGGGCTGAAGGAAGTCTTAGGCTGTGATAGCCAAAGAACTGTTACATTGTTTTTGGGTTGTTATGTTGGAAAATATGTGGAAAAATCAATTTAAAAATTATATATATAAAAAGAAAGAAGCTAGAGATGCCCTAAGGAAAAGTAGGACGTTCCGGGATCAAATCAGAAACTGGGACAGCTTCTGTAAATCCGGGAGTGTCCCTGGAAAATAGGGACACTTGGAGGTTCTGAGGAGACAGTTTCCTTAACATGGTTAACTATTAAGTGAGGGGGAGAACAGAGCTAAAGCTCTCTGCTCACCAGCACCACCATTGCAGCCCTGCTGTCATTGGCCCCACACATTGCAAGGGATGCCTGCTGAAGGAAGCATGTTCTACGAATGCAGTCTTCCCACATGAGTTGGGACCCTGAATGAGTTCAGTGCATAAAACACTGAATGGGGCTAAAGGACATGCACCCAGCTGTCCACAAACCAAGCCAAATCCCATTTATTAGAGAAAGAGAAGATGAAACCAGTGGCAGGGAAGCCCCATTAGACACATGGGGCCTTGGGATTTGTGGTTTCCCCTGCCTCCCTATGTCAATGGAACATCTCCGTGCTTCCTGGCAGGAAACTGTGCTGCTGAGCATGCTTCAAAGGAGCTTTCCTTGAAGCAGGTTATGCTGTCCCCTTCTAAGGTTAAGTTGGAGGTATCATTTCAAACAAGGTGAGGAGGAAGGAGTTGGGTGAAACCAAGTTTCTTCACGAGCTAGAGTTGAATTCAAGTTGGTCTGGGGTGAGGCTGATCCAAACTGGAAGAGTTCAGGTTTCAAGCTCCTCTAGTTGTGAAGTCACCCTCTTCTCTTGCTTCTTCTTATGGTGTGTTTTGTAGTTTGGTGCAGACACCTGAATGCAAAACACATGAATCAGCAGTGGATGGTGCATGCAAAACGTAAGTCATGTTTTTCCAGCTTAAATACAGTGGAACCGCTACTTACGGATGTAATCAGTTCCGGAGGTCCGTCCGTAAGTGGATCCGGGTCGCTGGTAGAAGCACCGTTGTGTGCAGGCGCATTTGGCGGCAGCACACTTCAGCGCATGTGCAGATGGCGGCAGCCGTTTCTGCTCATGCGCAAATGGCAGAAGCCGCTTCTGGGCGTGCATGAATCGCAGCAAACCCAGTATTTACTTCCAGGTTTGCCGTGGTCGCAACTTGGATCGGGCCCAAGTAGAGGCGGTCATAAGTAGAGCTACTACTGCACATGTGATCAGTGATCAGGAAAGTTTGGGACACACTCCCCTCCCTTTCCAGTTTTTAAGAGGGGTTGCTGCAGTCTGTACACACATGTGCCATTCATAACTGGGCTGGTACACGTGTGTGTTCTTGCACCACCTTATCTGTGCCTAAGCACAAAGCATATAATAAGCTGCAGCTCCAGGAAACAACATTCCAAATACAGAGGGACTTAGCATAATGTTTGGCAACTGCTGCCTTTTGGTTTCATAACATGACACTCATCCAGAAAATCTCATTCATCTAGGTAGCAAGTGGGGGGGGGGGTGAAGCACACAAAGCTGCCTTGCACTTTGTCTTACCTAATACAGTTTGTCTCCTCTGACTGGCAGCAGTTGTAGGTCTTTCCCTGACCTTTCAATCCTACTCAATATATTGTCAGTACTTCATGAAGACTTCTTCCAACAAGCCTTTTTAACTAGAGATTTTTCCCAGTCTGCACCCATATTGGAATTGTTTTTCAGATGACACAGACCCAGCTTATCTGTCCAGGATGAGAGCACACAGACCCACTCCTCAAACTTTTCTGTGATACTCAGGACTTACCTGCACTATACATTTAAAGCAGTGTCATATCACTTTAATTCTGGGAATTGTTAGGACACCTCCTGTTCCCCTCACAGAGCAGCATTTTGAAAAGTGGTTGAACAGTCTCTCTCAGAGAAATAGGGGTCTCCTAATATAGGGATGCCATTTTTCAAAAAGTGAAAATCCAGACACAAAAGCTTTGCCCAAAGTTCTTGAGCTTCTTTGGCAAAATCGCAAAAAAGGAAAAAATTTCCCAAACAACACTGCTGACATGGGTTGCCATACGTCCGGATTTCCCCAGACATTTCCACCGAGACACTGCTTCCAGCTGTGGTATTCCAGCTCTGTCCGGGAAATTTTGGACGTATGGCAACCCTCCCTAATACCGCTCCACAAATTACAATTCTCAGCACCCTTAGCAACCACAGCTCCCCGGTTTCTTTAGGGAAGCCATGACTGTTTAGAGTGGTATGATAATCCTGCTTCAAATGCACTGTGCAGATGGGACCTTGCATTCATTTATAGGGCAGGTGATCTGTGGGTGGGTGTTTTTATTGTTGTGTTTATGCAACGTGCTCCTCTAGGTGTGAGACTGGATTAATCATTATGCTACAGACACCATACCCTAGAGCAACAATTCAATTAGGATCTCGGCTGCAGTTTTAAGAGTCTGAGGTTTCCCAGTGTAGCTTGCCCGTCTCGTTCTCTGCACTTGGTTTCCTTCAGAGGTCAAAGTGGTCATGTGCCCAAGCATGAGGTAGATTTAGAGTAGCAGCAAGCTAAGTGGAATGAAGGCGAAGATATCTTTTTGTTACAGAAGATTTGAGAGGCATGTCAAGGTGAATGAGGTAAGGGAGAGAGGGTGTGCTTGCACTTGTGTGTGGCTACACTGATGTGAATGCTGGCTGTTGCTGCAACTTATATACTGGGGATAGGCTAAGCTCCGATCTTAGATCCTAGATCTGGTGTTCTGTAGCAGAAAAAAAGGCTGTCCATGACTAGCAGCAGCGTAGCATGGGTTGCTAGCACCTGGGGCCACTGGGGCTGGGGGCTGGGAAGAAGGAAAGGGACGGAGTACGCATGCTCATTCAACTGCCTAACAGCATCTGCATCACCCAGAAGATTGCAGACACAGAGATAAGAGTCACTTCCTGCTTTGCATGGAGAAGCTATTTTCAACAGAGCCCATCACTGGAAGCATGCAGTGCATTGAGGCAGCACACAATGTCAACATTTTGCGCCCTCTAACCATTTTGTGCCCTGGGTAACCACCCCTGTGGGACCCCTCCCACACTATACCACTGGTCACTAGAGCTTAAGGGATTGGTTTGTAGTTCTTTTCAGGGGTTACCTCCACATCCACAGTAATTGTGAAGGTGGGGAAGGAGGCTGAACCCACTGTCCCTGCGCCCCAAATTACTACACCTTGCTGGTCCTAGTACCCAACCTCCATGTATTCGCTGAAATGGCCATCTATCTAGGCACTTTCCTGGTCCATGTCTGAGTGCTTTATTTATTTTTATTTGTTCTGCCCCTCTGCTTTCCCCAAGAAAACCCAGATTTAATGCTGAATCTGAACAAACAGCAATTCAGGTTTTCTGCAGATTGCCATTTGCTTTGATTCAGCAGTAAAGAGTGGGTTTTCATCGGGAAAGCAGCAGGGCAGAAAGAAACGTGTTCAGACCTGGACTTTGAAAGCCCAGACCTGCACCTAGAAATGTGCAGTGTGGATGAGCCCTAAATTGTCTGCCTCTCTTACATAGGCTGGATACCTTTAAATATTCTCTTTTCTCTGCCTCTTAGCAGGATACGTTTCTGTAATTTAGCTGCAATCTGAATAAGTAATTTTGGAAGAGAACGGTGTTCTGTTTTTCTGTGTAGGCAGAATTCCATAATTAGAATGAATCACTATGTGGAAACATGATAAAAAAAAAATGAGTAATATTTCCAAAGAGTCCCCAAGCAATGTAAAGCCTGTTTGCCAATCATAAATAATGAAAAATAGGCAGCTTGTGGGCATCTCTACATTAGATTCATTTTGCAGACAATTGTGTGCCAGACTTGATTTCTTTTTCTTAGGTAGCTTTCAGCAGACGTCTGTCAGTTTTTCAGGTGTTATATATTGCATATCTCCCAGGGACTGTAAAACCTGTATTAGGGAGCTGTGATTCCCCCACGCCCCTCTCTTTAGTACTGTGATTTGGAAAAAGTCGTTTTAAACACGGGCAAATTATAATTTAGGTAACTGGGCAGACATTATTAAACAGTCTTGTGTATGTCAGAGCCTTGTAATAAAGCTTTACAATGAAAGGGAAAACAGCATAATCTCAGTATTAGTGCAGGAATGTATTAGCCAAATCCCAAGTTAATAGTAGTCTGGACTGTAATATAATTGAAGTGAGCCTGCATAGGCAAGGTGATTAGAAATCTGCATGGCTTTGATCAAATCCTGAAGCACATGAACGTTAATTCTAGTAGCTGCCATAGAAACTAGAACCATGGTCCCCCCCCCCATCTCATTTCTTCTTTTCTTTTTAAATTCCTAGTCCACAATAAAAAGAATAGTAGCAACAAAATACTTGTAAATATGTGTGGGATTTTGTTGATTTGGGGTTGCTATAACTAAGGCTTCCGGGGGTCAGCAAACTTTCAGCAGTGGGCTGGTCCACTGTCCCTGAGACCTTGTGGGGGGCCAGACTATATTGGGGGGGTGAACGAATTCCTATGCCCCACAAATAACCGAGAGATGCATTTTAAATAAAAGCACACATTCTATTTATGTAAAAACACCAGGCAGGCCCCACAAATAACCCAGAGATGCATTTTAAATAAAAAGACACGTTCTACTCATGTAAAAACATGCTGATTGCCGGACCGTCCACAGACTGGATTGAGAAGGAGATTGGGCCGGGTCTTATGTTGCCTACCCATGAAGTAAGCTCTACTCAGAGTGGATACAAGAAATCACAGTGGTACCTCGGGTTACAGACACTTCAGGTTACAGCCGCTTCAGGTTACAGACTCCGCTAACCCAGAAATAGTACCTCGGGTTAAGAACTTTGCTTCAGGATGAGAACAGAAATCTCACGGCGGCAGCGGGAGGCCCCATTAGCTAAAGTGGTACCTCAGGTTAAGAATGGTTTCAGGTTAAGAACGGACCTCCTGAACAAATTAAGTTCTTAACCCGAGATACCACTGTAGTGGGTTTAAGTTAGTGATGTCCATTTACATCAATGGGTCTGCTTTAAGTACGACTAGCATGCGATGCAGCCTTAGTCCATAACACAAGGTTGAGGAGCCTGTGGCCCTTTGGATGTTGCTGGACTTCAACTCCCATCATGCCTGACCATTGGCCATGTTGGCTGGGAATGATGGAAGTTGAAGTCCAACAACAGAGGGGCACTGGCTCCCCATTCCTGCCATAATGGAAGGGCATGAGCAGATATTCCAGCCAGCAGCTACTCGTCCATTCAGCAAATATTATGCCCACCACTAAGTGGCGTAGCGTGGGTTGTGATCACCCGGGGCAAGGCAAGTAATTTGCGCCCCCTAACCCATGGATTTGCACCCCCTAACCCGTGGATTTGCGCCCCCTAACCCTAACCCCCAGATGTTGTGCCCGGTGCGGCCGGCCCCCCCTGCACCCCCCACGCTACGCCACTGCCACCACTCTCTCCACATTTATCAGACATGATCTGCAATTTATAAGATTTCTAAAACTTTCCACAAATTTGTCATCAAGGAGATACCCTCTGCCTCAACAAAATAACGGAGGCTGGTCCATTGAGGCATATGGGCAGGGCCGGATTTAGGTTTGATGAGGCCCTAAGCTCATAATGGGGCCCTTTATATGTCCAGCTGTTCTTTGCCAACAACAAATTGTTGCTGTTTTTTGTGTTGAATATATGCTATATGGTAATAGGTATCTAAAGCCATTTTATTTGTTTTTTATCTTATATTTTGGAAATATACATCCAGGGTTTTTTTCTTTAGTTTTTTTTGGGGGGAGTGCCCCCCAATGTAAATCCAGCACTGCATATGGCTCTGTGCCCCGCCAACCTCAGTCTCCCTTCAGCCAGCCCCCACCTGTATTATGTCTTACTTATCAAGAGATAAGGAACCTGGGGCCCCCTAGGTGCTGCTGGATTCCAAATCCCAAAAGTCCTGGTCAGCATGGCCAATAGTCAGGGATTATGGGAGTTGCAGTCCAGCAACATCTAAGGGCCTAAGGTTCCCCACTGTTCCCCACTCTCATTAGCTCTGGCTCCACCACTTGACTTGGGAGGTGGACCGTCTTAAAAGGTCCTGCATCCCCACAAAGGGAAAAGACCACCGTGAGTCTAAAAAACAACAGGAGGTGTTCTGACTATGACACAGGGTCTGTTTTAACATCCTTCACCTTTGGATCACCCTCTCCCTACCCAGCCATGAAAATAAAATCCAGAGTATGCCCAGCTACATGTGTTGGCCTGACAACGTGTTGGGACCACCCTGTGGTTGTCACGGCAACATGAAGTCCTGAGCCACTCCAGTCAAGCTGGCTTCAGCATGTTGAGGGCGATCTTAATATTTACAAGGAGCACCAGGAGACCTGAGCATAGCCATCACCAAACCTTCCACTGGGAAAAGGATTGGATGACACTGGCTGTAATTGTCTGTTCCATGGTCCAGACTCCAACTGTCTGGGTCAAGTTCACCTCAGGTAGCTCATCCTTGATCCAGAAAACCAACAGCACATAGGGGAAGAGTATTCTCATCAAACTAGTAGAGAGAGATGCCAACAGTCTTGCTAGATATATTGAAAAATTCAATAATTTTTTTTGCAGTTCAGTGCTGCCAATTAATATGCTTTGCCAATTAAAAAAAATATGCTGGGATGGATAAAACACATATTTCTTTCCCTACATCAGCATTATTTTACTTCAGTGCAGTTATTAAATAGCTGAAGCACAAAACGATCAACCCCTTATTAAGCCCTTGCAAAGAGCTTTCTCAAAACATTTTAAAGCCCCACAAAATGTCAAGTTAATGAAAGAACAATATGCAGGGGCTAGTGACCCTCGTTCTCACTCTTGAATATTCGCAAGTTATGAGGCCAAAGTATGAGCATCACCGTTGTCCCTTTGTAAACACTGCCTGCGCATCAAATTTCACACTTTAATAATTGTTCTAGGAGGGCAATTATTCTAGGACAGGGTCCTAATAATTAACATGCGGGAGGAAAACTAAATGTGCAATTGTACAATTGAGGGAAGAATACCGCATATGCACTTTTAAATAACGTTGTTTTAGAAATCTTACGCAATGTAAGAATTTATTGCTTGACATAGTTCTAGTTATGTTCTCACAAAAGCAGAGAGGGTGATTTGCTATATTTAAGTATCCTATTTTGTGAGGAAGGCGATGCTTTGAAAAAAAGTCTCTTCTTAGTGTTGAACAAACCCATGTGAAGGTTATTTTGTGGCACTTTATCACATTAGGAACATGCCTTAAACAAGGAGGTGAGGAATCTGTGGTCCTCCAGAAAGAAGACACCACAAGACATGCTCAAGACATGCCTTGAAGATTACCCCATCATGTGCCATCAGTATTATATCTGTCTGAATTAGCAAACTATGCACTCCTAGCCACTAGTTAAATATGAGGGGGCTGTGAGAATTGATGCACTAAATTCGAAACTGGTTTCACCACTGCATAACAAGGCTTCAATATAAAAAAATTGGTGCAATGGTCACATAATATTGAAGAATATGTCTGAATTGCAGAATACAGGGACATCGGAAATGAACAACAACCTGCCATTCCATCATCTTATCCCCATCAGCCATATCATCTCCTTTTGCTCTGAGTTGCAAAGCACACACAGGAATTTTGCACAGGATAGATTTCAAAAGTGTTCTTTCTAGAGACGCCTGAGTTACTGAACTGGCAGCAGTATGCCAGGCATGTGAAGACTCAACCTTTTGAAGGCCACTTCTCATAGAGATACAATAATATGGAGCCCAGCACCAGGATTGTAACATGGGAGTCACAAAACGTACCATGTGAAATTTCTTGCCGATTGGCCCATTTTCAGTGCTTTGATTGCTGCTTTTTAGGCAACAAGAGCTCCCTATAAAACACCTTAAGAGTAGGACCATTTAGTGCAGTTGAGTGACTTTTGGTCAGCTGGATCTCCAATGCAGCTGAAAGTGATTTGTGTATAGATTGCATTTTGTCCAGAGTTCTCCCATTGCTGTGTTCTAGCACAGCTCCCCCACTTTTTATGGCTGCCTGACAGGCTGAATGACAACAGGTGAAGCTGTCTCCCCATCACTTCATCTCCAGACTATTTGTCCTTACTCCTGTCTGTTAATGTCCAGCTCAGTGTAAGCATATGACAGCCCTCAACTACTGTTTCATATTGAGTACTGACAGTTCAAAACAAAGCACAAATACGTAAAGATCAATGTTGTCCAGCCACAGCACTTGCAGCTGAATTACAGTTAGAACTGAAGTGATGGGCATGGGGGCATAAATGCGTGTTAGATCAACAGTGAAAGCTCTTCTATAGACAGAAAATTGAGGGTGCATGGGGAAGAACTGTAGCTCTGTGGAAGAGGGCATGAAAAGAGGGCATGGAAAAGGTCCCAGGAGCAATGCCGTGTATCTCTTGGTAAGCCTGGGAAAGACTCCTGCCTGAAACCCTTGCAAGTCACTAGCAGTCTGACTGTGTGCTAGATGCACCAGAGGTCTGGTTTGCTATAAGCAGCTTCTGATGTTCATGCATTACAAATACCAGTATCTCTTTGGTGGTGAGTACAACCTGAAATTCTGAAGTTGTAAGATGCACGCTGAATTCCATTTTCCTAAGTTTGGCCCATTCACAAAATCTGTTCAAAGCATCCTTGGGTAATGGATACCCTCCTTCATTTAAGCTAGGGACCATGGACCAAGGACTGGTTTACACACCCACATGTCAGGAACCCAGTGTAAAGATATCAAGTGATGGTGCGTTGATGCCAGAGCTATCCTTTGATGACCAGAAGAGGGTCACATCTAAATTAAAATCCTTCAGTTTGAGATGATACTGCTATAACCCTCTTCAGGCATTCATAATCACTGTGAACGTACAAGGAGGGGCATGAGGACAAGAGTGGGAACTCGGCTCTTTTGCTATTTTTGTCACTCTCCATGAGCTGGATGACTTCCTCAAGTGGGAAATTCTTGCATTCATGGAGTCATCCTGGGTACATTAGAAGCCTGGAAAATCAGCTTTCTAAAATGTCAAAGGAGCCTACATAGGTAGAGTGGTCTACCTGCTTCAAAAGGTCACCCTCCAAATCATAGACAACAAAAATGGCAAGAAGGGTGAGGTCACCACTCTTGTCTCTTTGCCTCTTTGCCTCTTCTCATGCATTTTACACTGATTATGAAAGCTTGAAGAGTGCTCAAGTTCTATCTGTATATGCAGTGGCCCATCTGCACACACATTTGTGGAATACTCACAAGTACCCTCTTTATTGGCTTCTGGACAAGTCCTAAAACTTGTCACGTTAAAACTTGTCAGGGTGCTTTTATGGCACACTGTGTATATTTTAAAATGTTGCTTAATGGTGTTGTTGTTGGTTTGTTCTATTGTTTTAATAGTTGTGAGGTTATTATACAGGTCACCTCCATATTACCTGTTTGCAGGAAGGGTTGTTGGGATGGCACAGGCAGGGTGGCATGGCCCACCTGCCCTCCCAATGCCAAGCATTGTTGCCAATTCTTGAGATGGGGAGGGGGAGGCGTGGGAAGCTTTGTGTGGACATAGCGGTGGGCCAATCAGCTCCTGTTTCTGCACCCCATCCCTCCCACTCTCAAGAACTGGCAGCCATGCTTGCCATTGGGAAGCTCTCCCTACACTCAAGTAGGACCCTGGTAGATCGTTCAGGAGCTTCAAAAGCTTTCTTCTGCCCAAACATCACAGAGACCAATGCCAATAGACATCGGCACACTTAGGGATCCGCAGAGTCTTCGTAGTTGCGTAACAGACCTCAGCAACTCAGCATTTTGGCTAATCTACTTTATTTACAAAGAAATACACAAGGAGCACTGCAACATGTCTCCCTCTCTCTCTAGCATCAGACCGTAAAGAGAAAGAACAAAGGACAATAGTCCCACTTCACGGAACACAGTAACACAAACATCCTGTCTCCATCACTTCCCACTTTGTGGAGTCAAAACATATACCGTCAAGTGATAGACAAAAATCCCATGACTGCAATAATGGAGCAGGAATTCTAACACATGAGCTGTGCTGCCCTGCCTGCATTGGCCATGTCTGTTGGTTTATCGGCATTTGTTCTGATTTGTTCACAGGGAGCATAGATGGCATTGCATCAAGTATATGTTATTCCACCATTTCCAGTACACTTTCCTTATTGGGAAGAAGTCTGACTTTAGGGGTACAGTGGTACCTCGGTCTATGAATTTAATCCATTCCGGAAGTCCATTTTTAAACCAAAACCGTTCTTAAACCAAGGTGCTCTTTCCCTAATGAGGCCTCCCGCCACCTTCCACCGTTCGGCTTCCATTCTTAGACTGAGGTAAAGTTCGCTAACCAGAGCAATACTTTTGCAGAGTTCGTAACCTGAATAGTTCGCTAACAGGGCTGTTCTTAAACCAAGGTACCACTGTAGTTGGTTGGTGGGAGAAGCATGCGCATTGCACAAGATCTGCAAGTCAGTTTTAACTGAGCAGCCTGAATTTGCTAGTGTGCAATTGAATCCCACTCTGAAATAGCAACAGTCTGGAAGCACCTCCAAGTTGCCAGTTCAAAAGCCAATATGGTCGGGACACATGTGAAAAGAAAAGTGTGGTTCAGTGGAGCTCTCATCTTGCTGCACTCACCAGAAATAAGCACCCTTGAGAGCTAGATCCTTCCTAGGTGTCCATAAATTATAGTGTTTCACTTTGATTGGATTTAATATTTATACAGCCGTTTCTCCTGGGTGCATATGTTGGCCATTACTCTTCAGCATCTTTGAGATAGATGCTCTCTTTTTTGTTATTTCCATTAAATGCTTCCGTGTGTGTGTGTGGTCTAGGTGCATGAAGCACTTCAGATAAAGTATGTCAGTATTTACTGCAGATAGCCCTGTCAGGTAGGCCAGCATTATTATCCCCATGTCATGGAGAAATTGATGCTGAGGGAGAGTGACTGGCTGAAGCTTCTCAGCAAGATGATAACCGAAGCAACAGCTTATAGCCGATGCTCCCAATGGCTGCATTATACCTGCTACCTAGTTAGGCTTGCTCTACAGCCATCTGGACTGAATTTTAACTACCCATCTCTCAGTTGGCAACTTGCACTGTGGAGGGTGTTTTTTTTCTTGTCCAGGGACCAATCCACAGCTGATTTTATGATATATGAATATGCTCCTTCTTATCTGATTCCCCTAAAATCTCTTCCCTTCTCCAGAAAGAATAAAATAGGAGGAGAGAAAAAACATGAAAAGGACCTCCACTGGACAAGATGCTGATATCTCGTAGCAAATTGGCAGCAAATGACGCACATTCTCTAATGTGGAGCTGTCTGGCTAGACACCGCTAGCTAGAACACCCAGTTCCAGGCTCCTTAGGAGGTCTCAAGAAGGGGAATCTGTTTCTCAGCAATCACTTTGAACTTCTGGGTTGCTTTGTTCTGTACAGGATTGTAGAAGTTCCAAAACAGTATTGCATGAACAGGAATTACTATTGCGTGGAGGCTGGGAAGTGCTTTATGAGGGGAGAGCAGGGAGCCCATTGCAGCCATCTGGCCGGGAATGGGTTCTTCATACTTTCAGTGTTTCCTCTAAAGGATGTACATGGAATGGCAATAACATGGAATAGCAATCCCTTAACCACTCTGTGCTCCTCAGTAGCAGGGTAACTAAAACACTACAAGAGACTGGATTTCCCTACAATATAAATGCATGCTTATGAGTCTAATCTACACCAGTGTAATCATAAACCTGAAACCAATTTCATTGTATGCGATACCTAATCTAATACTACCTCTCCCTTTCCCCCACCATTTGCCATGTATCATATGTGCCTGGGAGTAATAAATCTGGATGAGAGTTAATACATTGAAATTTAATCCAGATGAACAGGAGGTGTGTGTTGTTGCTAAGTGTTTCCTATGACCAAGGAGGCAGTGTTCAACCTGTTTTGGATAAATTTACATTTCTCCTTAAAGATCAGGTTCACAGCTTAGGGGTGCAATCAGATCTGGACCTTATGTGGGACTTCTGCTGGTGTTTGGTACTGCTTTGGTGTGAATTGGACGATGTTGGGTTTTCGGATAAAAGTCCATACAAAACACCATCTTTGGCAATTGCACATTTGTTGTGATTCAAATTTACATTAAAACCACGCTTGGTCAGGGTTGTCGCACTCAGCAAAATCTTAATTCAGGCAAGTAAACTACATCTCTCACTTCATTACAAACAGTTTTTTCTACTTGCAACACACTTGAGCGAACCTGCTCCTTTTCCTTGCACAGTTTGTTGCCATTTACAACTGTAACTGTCTCTGATGAGTTTTCACTGAACTCTGACTTCATCCGATTCTCTCCAAAGCAGCTGCAAACACCAGCACAAGTCCCACTTCAATGTTTAATGGTTAAAACAACACATTTCACAGTGCCCCACAAAATGATCCCCTCGGTGCCCTAATCCGTGGCATCATGATTTAACCAAAAACCCAACATTGTCTGATTCACACGTAAGTGGATCTAAACACCAGCACAAGGTTTGTTGGTCAAAACTGCACAGTTCACACTGCCCCCACAAAATGTCCCCTCAGGGCCCTAATCTGCGAGGTCAAGATTTAGCTGAAAACTCAACATTGTACGATTCACTCAAAAGCAGCGCCAAAGCTCAGGGCAAGGCTTCCTTTGATATTTGGCGTTAAAAACTCCACATTTCACAGCGCTCCACAAAATGGAGCCGTAACCCATGTGGTGAACCTTTAGCCCCAAACCTGATGTTGTCCAATTCACTCCAAAGCAGTACCAAACACTGGCACAAGTTCCACTGCAACATTTGACAGTTTCAAGTGAATTGGACAATAAAGGGTTTTTAGCGAAAACCATAACTCTGGGGTAGCGCTGTGGGTTAAACCACAGAGCCTAGGACTTGCCGATCAGAAGGTCGGTGGTTCGAATCCCAGAGACGGGGTGAGCTCCCGTTGCTCGGTCCCTGCTCCTGCCAACCTAGCAGTTCGAAAGCATGTCAAAGTGCAAGTAGATACCGTATTTTTCGCTCTATAACACGCACCAGACCATAACACGCACATAGTTTTTAGAGGAGAAAAACAAGAAAGAAAATATTCTAAACAAAATAGTGGATATATGATTTTTGTGGTTCATGCTGTGGCCACAGACGTGATCTGACAGTGAGTTTGGAGTAGCCCAATGCAAAAATCCTGAGGATCCATGTGGATCCATGCTTTGTAACCATGGAGGAGGGAAGGAAGGGGAACCATGGATCCTCTGCTCACGACTGCAGCAGATCCCCCCCGCCACCCGCAGGCATTCGCTCCATAACACGCACAGACATTTCCCCTTACTTTCTAGGAGGAAAAAAGTGAGTGTTATGGTGCAAAAAATACGGTAAATAGGTACCGCTCCAGCGGGAAGGTAAACAGCGTTTCTGTGTGCTGCTCTGGTTAGCCAGAAGCAGCTTAGTCATGCTGGCCACATGACCTGGAAGCTGTACGCCGGCTCCCTCGGCCAATAAAGGGAGATGAGCGCCCCAACCCCAGAGTTGGTCACGGCTGGACCTAATGGTCAGGGGTCCCTTTACCTTTTATAACTCTGGGGTAGGTCAGGTGCCAAGGGCTCAATATCTCCATCCCACACACTTCTTGTCTTCAAAGGCTTTATAAACTTTTTAGTTTCTAAAAGCAAAGACACATGGGCTGGGTTGTAAGTGGACAGCATGTGAGACCATGGGATATGCTTAGTGCTTACATGGTGGAGAAATCAAGGTCATGTGAGCAGGAGAGAAGGGGTGTAGAATGTTCTGCTCTCTAGAAGACGCTCTCTGTAATTGAGTCATTGCGAATGAGCCATACAGAGAAGCCCATGTAGCTTCTGAAATGCCGCTCGGAGCAACAGAGTTAACATCTCAATTCCAGTAGGTCAAAAGGTCTGAGCACTCTCAAATTTACATGATGATGTGCCAACAGTCCAGCTGCATTAAATTACTTAAATTTAAACAAAAACTCAGAAAGGAAATGGAGCTTGATTGCAAGTGCTAAATGTCAAGTACAAGGTTAAGGGTGAACATAAGAACATAAGAAGAACCTACTGGATCAAACCAATGGCCCATCTAGTCCAGCATCGTGTTCTCAAGGTGTCCAACCAGATGCCTGTGGGAAACCCACAAGCAGAACCCAAGCACAAGAGCTCTCTTGCCTCCTACCACTGGTTTTCAGAAGAGTACTGTGAAGGCAGGACATAGGCATTGTGGTTGTTGTTGTTGTTTAGTCATTTAGTCATGTCCGACTCTTCGTGACCCCATGGACCAGAGCATGCCAGGCACTTCTGTCTTCCACGGCCTCCCGCAGTTTGGTCAAACTCATGTTGATAGCTTCAAGAACACTCTCCAACTATCTCGTCCCCTGTCGTCCCCTTCTCCTTGTGCCCTCCATCTTTCCCAACATCAGGGTCTTTCCCAGGGAGTCTTCTCTTCTCATGAGGTGGCCAAAGTATTGGAGCCTCAGCTTCACAATCTGTCCTTCCAGTGAGCACTCAGGGCTGATTTCCTTAAGAATGGATAGGTTTGACTTTCTTGCAGTCCATGGGACTCTCAAGAGTCTCCTCCAGCACCATAATTCAAAACCATCAATTCTTCAGCGATCAGCCTTCTTTATGGTCCAGCTCAGTAGCCATCAATTGCCCTCTCCTCCATGAACTTGTCTAACCCTCTTTTAAAGTCATTCAGATGCTGGCCACCATCATTGCCTCCAATGGGATCAGGTTCCATAGTCTGACTGCGCACTGCGTGAGGAAGTACTGTCCTGAATATTCCAACATTAAACTTCGTTGGATGTCCATAAGTTCCAGTGTTACAAAAAGGGAACAAAACCTTTCTCTGTCCACTTTTTTCCCCAATGTCAATACCTTGATATATTTTATGGATCTGAAGTCTCTCAATTAGAAGATTTTTTTTTAAAAAAAAAAAACAAAACCTAAGATTGAAGGTCAACGTTAACAAAAAATGTCCCCCAACTAGATCTAGGAAATATGCTTGTTTCATGGATCTTAGGGCCCAAAACACCACCAACAGTTTGATTTCTGACTATATCAATGGAAAGTTCAACTTGAATGTTATATGCATTTTAATTAAATTGTGCTTTAAATAATAATAAAAAATAGCTACATGGCATGAAATACAATCTGCACAGGGAAATCTCAGCAGCTGTGCAGAGCTCTGTTAACTTCAGTTAAACTCTGTGCAGGTGGGAGGGTTTAGCTGTGTAGATCGGATTGCAGAAAGGGGACTTTAGCATATTTCTTGTCTAATAAATTAAGCTCTTATCGTGAAACATACTGATTATGCAAGCTCCTGTTTGAAGAACAAAGCTGTTTCAAGCATATTAGGTAGAGGACAACCCATCACCCCCAAGCTGAACCCAAATGACGATGATTCCAGCTTTGATGGACTTGTGTAACCAATCAGCTGGAACATCTATATTCTGATCCTATGTATACTTAACTATCCACACTGGTTGTTTTTAACATTTCAGAGACATATCAGTACAGCATAGACATAACATGTGAAGGGAAGAGATTTAAATTTGGTCTAAACCCACTGGTTCTATTAGGGTCAGGCTTGTGGGCAGAAGTGCAGGGTCCTGCTGCCCTGGGGGGTGGGAGGCATTGATCAAGCAGCAAGGCATGAGAAAATGATGGTAGTGGCACATGTTAAGAAGAACCCAGCACCTGCAGCTGATGCTCCAGTGTGCAGCCTGACATTTTAATCTCAATTATTTCCTCTATGGCAAGAGTGGCAGACTGGTAAGCCAATTGGAGGCCACCTTTGGGGTTGTGAGACCAATGGGAGCACTGGAGCAGTGAAGAGGAATGAACCTCTCCTTCTCAATAGCAGCAGCTCTATGGTTTCTACTAAAAAGAACCTCACAGTTTTAATGGTTTTAATGCCGTTTTGTTAACCCAGGAGGACATGATACTTTCTTGGTAGCCCATATATTTGTTGGAGCAAAAATGTTTACTAATGTTGATTGATGGTAGCCTGGATGTGTGGAATGCATATGGAGTTCCCAGTGTGATGCCTTCAGATGCCACCTTGGTCCTCACCAAGGCCTCATGCCCCATCTATTATTATTTTTAAATGAGGTTGTGTTTTTGTGTTTTGCATTGCTGGGGGGCATCGCCAGTTTTTTCTTCTATGAAGTAGTCTTTTGTCGTACTTGCAGTGGTTTCTGAGATTTCCAAATGATGTCCCACATACAAAATGGTTTGGGATTTCTGGAGCGGATCATAAGCCACTGTAATTGCAAAATAGGAAGTTTATATTTGTGTGTGATGCAGAATTGGTTTGGGGGGTTTTTGTTTTTTTTAAGGCTCCACAGTCAGCAGCAACCCATAATTCCTTTAAAATGACTTGTGTGAAAGAGAGAACAGTTCATTCCTGAACTGTTGGCATTTTGCAGAAATCAATATCTTGACCTCTCTCTCGCTGATTGTATAAATAACTTAACTGAAGGCTTTATAACATGGCTTTAACCTTTTAAATGGATGGATGTCTTAGGGCTCCATCTGTATAGAAGGACAAAATTTCTATTTTGAGCCTTTTCTCCATAGACCCAGCTAAAAGCCATATGCTACTGAGAAAATATCAAGCTTTCAGGGGCAGAAGTTTTGGCTGGCAGATTTCTGCATGTGTATTCCTAACTGGTTGGTGGATTTTACATGGAAACCAGTGTCCTACACGTGATTCTTCCAAACCAGTCCAACAGACAGGGAGGACCTTCTTGAAAGAAAAACTTGGAATCCTGCAAATCAGCTGGGGTGGGGTGAGGATAGGGGTTCAACTGTTAGAATTCCTGCTCCATGATTGCAGTCATGGGATTTTTGTCTTTCACATGATGTGATATGTTTTGACTCCACAGAGTGGGAAGTGATGAAGACAGGATGTTTGTGTTACTGTGTTCCGTGAAGTGGGACTATTGTCCTTTGTTCTTTTTCTCTTTGCTGTCTGATGCTAGAGAGAGAGGGAGCCATGTGCTCCATGTGTGTTTATATGTAAATAAAGTAGATTAGCCAAAATGCTGAGTTGCTGAGGTCTGTCATGCATGATGCGCAAACTCTGAGGATCCCTAAGTGTGCCAGTGTCAGTTGGCATTGGTCTCTGTGATATTCGGGCTGAAGAAAGCTTTTAAAGCTCCCGAATGATTGACCAGGAGGGAGAGAACATGCCAATCAGGCATGTGTCTCTGCTAGGGTCCTACTCGAGTGTAGACTGAATTCCTGACACCTCATCCCTACCAAACAACTGACTATCTTCAGCTGTGTTGGACAAGAGCCATTTTGGAAGAATAGCAGAGGATATGCTTTGTATGCAAATAATCCCAATCATCAGCATCTTAGGACAGGGATTGTTAGAAAAGGCCCGAAGAACCGCCACAAGCCATTGTGACAATACTGATGGGCCAATGGTCTAATTTGGCATAAGGTTTGGAAAACCAGCCACAGTTCATGGGGCTGGGGGTGGAGAACTGCCTAATTGCTTTCATGGCTGCTGCTGCATCCAATGAGATGGAGATGGTGTGTGGTGAAGGAGTGAGATGGGGGGAGGCTCTGGGTTGGTACCCAGGATGTCCCACAGGTATGCAGACACTTGTGGGACACTGATGCTGCTGACCATAGGAGCTAACTCCTTGGGGCCAAGGTCCCTTTGCACCCCAGTAAAATATCTGAGGCAGCCAGGGGGCCCTGCCCAGAGCTGATGAGCACTGGAAATCTGATTTCTTTCTACTTGGTGTTGAAATTGCTTTTCAAATTCTGACAGTTGATTTCGAATGGAGAACACGGAGAAGAGGAGGAGCTTAAGGAGAGAAGATAAGTAATTGAGAACCTCTGCCACTGGTTATTTTTGTTAGGGAGAATGTAGCCTTCTGCTACCTATTCATTGCCCTGTTGCCAAAATGTCTGCCATCCCTTTCTCAGTGAGTTCATATTTGGTACAATATGCTGGTTGATTTGATCATAACAGAACTGTAGGTTGGTACACCCAATGAACACCTGCAGTTTTCACATATACGAGCTTTAGGCATGGACAAACATTTTGTTTAGTCCACATTTTAAAGTGAACTGATCTAATTTGGTTACTAGACAATACATGGCTTCAAATGCTGCCAGTTATCAAATTGACTGCACCCTTACCTGAATTTTGCAGTGCAATTTCATTTTTCAAAAATGTGTACATTACAGGGAAAGGGCATACAGGAAATGCTTGTTTTAGTGGGGAATGCAAATGAAAAGCATACAAAACTGCATGTTTTATAGAGGAAATGTAAACAAAATATGCATTTTAGGGAGATGCATATAAAATGCTTACAGTTTAAATGTGAATATTGTGTGCGTGTTTAATATTCTTTTAAAAAAATAATACGTCAGAATGGCTACATGACTAAATAAAATTAAAATTGACATGGACTGGATCTATCCAATTCTAATCAGCTTCTCAGGGGGTTTCACATTAACTCCAGTATAAACATAATTATGTTTATCTACAGGTGTCCGTTCTTTAAAGTAGTGTGAGGAACCTGTGGCCCTCTAGATGTTGCTGGATATCAAGGCCCATCTTTTCTGACCATTGGCAATGGTGACTGTAGTGAATTGGAGTTGGAGTCCAACACCATTCAATTAAATTCACTGGGGCTCTCTGTTGAATAAACATCCATAAACTCAATTTGTCAGGTTCTTTTTACTAGTGCAATGTTTTTGCCTTGGGTTTATTGATTACTTCCTCCTGTTTTGCTATGCTAAAAAATAAAAAAAGCATGAAAAATAAAGTCATATCTCATGTCTATTTGGATTAGATGTGTGTGCTATCATTTACCAAACATATCAAAATGATAACTTGGTAGCTGGCAGCACACAATAAAGAAATCTTACTAAACAAAGTTCCTACCAATCTGTCATTTTTATATGAACCTTGCAGAAAAGCACACACGCAAATTATTCAAGGAATAATTTGAAGTCAGAAAATGACTGGTTTTGCTTGTCTTATTTCCATCTTCTGTAACTCAGGGCCTATAATGCTGCATATCATAAATTGTAGATGCTGAAGTGCTTAAACCTGCACTGAAGCAATATGTGTAATTGCAAGTTGGAATGATCAATGAGTCTAGCCTAAGCAGTGGACATACACAAATAATTGGCCTTTAAAGCTCATTAGTCAGTTTTATGACAATTGGTTCATTTGCATAATGTTTTGTAACTTTATGCCCTGTTGAACAAGAGTGGAATGCCATCACTTAACTGGCAAAGCATTTGCAAGAAAAACCACATCAGCTATTTCAGATTGTAACATTAGTAAGTTGACTTTAAAATGGATGTACGGGTGGGAGTGATGAAATTGACCCAAGGCAGCTCGGTAATTTCTAAGCTCCTCACCCCACCAGACAAAATCAACCAGCAGTAAATGACACAGAAAGCAGCACAACCCATCCAAGCGTCCCTATTGTCCAGGGACAGTCCCGGATTTACAGAAGCCCTCTCGGTTTCTGATTTGATCCCTAAATGTCCCACTTTTCTTAGGGTGTCCCTATTTTCATCAGAGAAATGTTGGAGAGTATGGTAGGATGTTCCTATTTTCCTTGGAGAAATGTTGGAGGGTATGGAGTTATGTGAGACACACACACACACACACACACACACACACACACACACGAGCCAAGGAGATAAGTAACTATACAAACTTTAGAAGACATCTGAAGGCAGCCCTGTATAGTGAAGTTTTTAAAAAATGTTTTATTATGTTTTTATATATATTGGAAACTGCCCAGAGTGGCTGGGGCAACCCAGTCAGATGGGCAGGATATAAGTAATAAAATTATTATTATTATAAAATAGGACGTCCCTATTTTCAATGGAGAAATCTTGGAGGGCCTGGCAGCATACACTCCACTTCATGGGGCCAAGGCAGTTTCAGCCTTCCAATTTTTTTTAAGGGGGCTGAACCCCTCAGTGTTCAGAGAGTGGTCGCTCCACTCCCTGGCTCCTTGCGACATCACCCCTTCAATCAGTTTGAGAACATGGTGCCTCTGGCAAGCAGCCAGTCTTGTGAGGGAAAAATATGATGCCCCTGAGATGCATATATAAAGCAAAAAGCACTTCCACAACAAGTAATGATCCTCAAAGCTTACTTTTTTTGCAAGTAAAATTTTCACAACCTGGTTGCTGGGAATAAGATCATAGTAAAAAGTAAGACAGTAAGAAGGAAGAGGTCCTAACAGAGTACATAAACAGCCAATAGCACATCCATCGACTAGGGCTGGGGAGGGGGAGAGTCAATTCAGTTCCTGAAAATGTATCAAATTTGGACTTTTCGAAGCAAGAGATGAGATCTTGAAACAAAGCCATCCATTGAAATTTGCACATATCTGAATTTGGTGGTGCAGTTCTCAAACCAAACACTGTTTACCAAAATGCAAGCGTTGGGTAAAAAATGTGCATAGAAATGAACACGTTAGTAAAAATAATACACAAACATGAATTATATTAGAAGAAATTGATTGCAAAAAATGGTGGGAGATATACAGGTGTGTGTGTTTTTGTAGGCTATCAATGGCTACCACCCTCACTGGTTATATTGACCCTCCACTGTCAGAGTCAATAAGTCTCTCAATACAAATTGCTGGGAATCACCTTCCCGTGTGCATCTGGTTGGCCATTGTGTGAACAGAGTGCTGGCTTAGACGGGCCTGTGGCCTGATTCAGCAAGGCTTTTTTGATCATCTTTAAGTGAACTTAAAAGGGAGGGGGCGGAGTTCACAACACTTATTTTTAGTGTTTTTACCCAAAGTTGGGTTTATAAAACAGGAAATAAGTCCAAGTTAGTTACCCTGCTGGCTAACACTCTCCCTACCAGAGCTAACAGACATGGCCTCTGGGTTTGTGCTGATGTTACTCGCTGATCAAAATGTGATTAATGGTGTTTCCTTTGTGTGAAGGGAAGAGTTCATAGATTATCCTCGTCCTCCTCCAGCCACCTAGCAGAAAACTCTTTTAGACTGTGAAATTGGATTTTTCAGGCTAGGCCTCCTGGTTTTCAACAGCAGAGGTTTTCCTGCAGCGAGAACAGCAGTAGTCTCCGTATGATGTGCTTTAAAAAGGAAATGGAAGCACTGCCTTCCCCCCAAATATAGAAGTGACTTGCATTCCTCTGGCCAAACAATACAGAAGCAAAGGAATCCCATTTCAAAGGATTGCACTTTACTGACTGCAGTTTGTTTTGAAGAAAGGAGGTTTGACAAATTGATGTTTAAAACCCTCTGACCACTCAGTTCCAGCAACAGCTTCAGAAAATAAATGCAGCCTCTCTCCAGAGTACATGGTTTGGGTGGGAATGACAGGACACTATTGACTGTGTTGTGTTCAAAACAGATGAACACATAAAAACGCATTTTTTAAATAAAAAAAATGCAGGCCCTTGGAACTTGAAACGCTTGTAATATATTCCATGGGCAATCATCATTAAAGGTAAAGGTAAAGGGACCTCTGACCATTAGGTCCAGTCGTGACCGACTCTGGGGTTGCAGCACTCATCTCGCTTTATTGGCTGAGGGAGCCGGCGTACAGCTTCCGGGTCATGTGGCCAGCATGACTAAGCCGCTTCTGGCAAACCAGAGCAGTGCACAGAAACGCTGTTTACATTCCCGCTGGAGCGGTACCTATTTATCTACTTGCACTTTGACGTGCTTTCGAACTGCTAGGTTGGCAGGAGCAGGGACCGAGCAATGGGAGCTCACCCCATCTCAGGGATTTGAACCACCGACCTTCTGATCAGCAAGCCCTAGGCTCTGTGGTTTAACCCATGGCACCACCTGCGTCCGTAACTGGAATTTCGTAGGTTTCACAATACCGCACAAGGTATTTCAGAAGAACAAAATATATTGTGGGGTGTGTGTGTGTTTAGAAACCCAAAACTCTGAGTCAGGTTTCAGTTTAGTACTTATATTTTTAATGTATTTTATTCCTTCATTCCATTTATAACTTGCTCTTCAACCTAAAAGTTTCCAGGGTGTAACACTGTCAAATTCATTTTTTAAAAAAAAAATACATTAAAATATAATATATACATAAACTATCAATAAATATGATCAAACAGCAAAGCAGGAGCAGGAGCAACCAGTTCTTCAGCTCAGACTACTCTAAATGCCTGAAGGAAAAAAATCACTCCTTAGGTTGACATCTAACACTAAAATTTTGGTGACAGTCGTGTCTCCAAAAATACAATTGTATCCCTCCTTATTTATTTGCACACACGCTATTTATTTATTTATTTAGTGATCTTATGTGCCACTCATCAACATAAGCTACTGGGGCAGAATACTATCGAAAGAATAAAACAGCATGTTAACATTAAACAGTGAAATGATATAAAAGACCAAAAAAGAAGTGTTACATTTTGTAAACCAGCTGAATCATTTAAACAACAACAACCCCCCAAAGCAGCTGTTTCCTCTTCTGGAATTCCTGCTTGAGCAATTTTATTTAAAAAAAAAAAAAATGTGAGATCTGAGGCCAGGCTAGTTTCTCTGGGAAGGTCATTTCAAAGGGCATTCCCACTTAATCTCAGTGGTGGGACGAAAAGGAGGACTTACACTGCAGATGACAAGATTTAGTCACACTCATATGAGAACATGGTCATTCAGGTTGGGAGGCCACAATATCCATATTAAATTTTGGTGCCCAAAACTGGACACAGTACTCCAGGTGTGGTTTTATCAAGGCAAAATAGGGTGGTACTATGATTTCCATTGACCGGGACACTATACTTCTGTTGATGCAGTCTTGAACTGCAAAAGCATCCCCACCACCCCACTGCACCACACTGTTGACTTGTGTAAAGCTTGTGGTCTACTAAAATCCCTAAATCCTTTTCACATGTACTACTTTTAAGCTAGTTGTCCCCCATCTTATATTTGTGCAGCCAGTGATTCCTATCTAAGTGCAGAACCTTACATTTGTTCCTATTGAAATTCATGCTGTTACTTTGCACCCAGTTCTCCAACCTGTTAAGATCATACTGAGTTCCAGTTCTGTCCTCTGCAGCACTTGTACCCCTTCCAGTTTGGTGTCATCTGCAAACTAGATGAGCATCTCCTCAATTCCTTCATCCAAGTCCTTTATAAAGATGCTGAACAACAATGGGCCCAGGACAGAACCCTGTGGCACCCTGCTTGTCACTCCCCCCTGCCCTGGATGATGAGGAACCATTAGTGAGCATTCTTTGGGTTTGGTCAGTCAACCAGCTACAAATGCACCCAACAGTTAACTCATCCAGCCCACATTTTTCTAGTTTCTCTGCAAGGCTCTCATGGGGAACTTTGTCAAAAGTCTTAATGAAATTGAGATACACTACATCCAAAGCATCCCCCGATTCACCAAGCTTGTAACTCTATAAAAAAAGAAAAAGAAATTAGATTTGTCTGGCATGACTTTTTTTTTGAGAAACCCATGTTGGTCATGCTGTCTACAGCTGCTGGGAGCCACATGAAGGGCACCCAGTTTGGCCAATATAGGCAGTAACTGATCTGTGAAGGCTAACCTGTGGCCCTCCAAATGTTTTTGGACTACAACCTCAATCATTCTTGACTATTGGCAATGCTGGCTGGGACAGTTGGTATCTGTAGTCGAAAACATCTGGAGAGCACCTGGTTGGGGAAGGTTGATTTCACAGGTACCTTTATTTCTGAGAAGTCATCGAAGTGCAGTAAAATCAACACACATCTGTATCTAGAATAATTGCCTTTTAAAGCATTTCCACTATGGAATTATGATGCCACAAACCTCAAGCATGCTCAGTGATATTTATCACCTTGATTGAAATACGAAAACCTCTTCCAGGTAACTCCACGTCCAGGAGGTTAATCCCATCAAAGCAGACTTCACTTCTGGCTTCTCAGCTTCCAAAAGAGGCTTTAAAAGTTTTCAAAAGACTCAGAAGCTGTCAAATCATATGGTACTTGTGCCCTTTTCTGTCAAAATGAGAAATACGGTTGCCGTGTCTTCTAGGAGGCCATTTTCCTCTTTCTAAATAAAACCCTGCCATGTGTTACGTTCCCAATCACTTTGGGCTGTAACGTTAGCAGAAGATGTTGCTATAATGGGGGAGTAGAGATACCAGCAGACAATCACATTTGTTAGTGCAGGTGACACGTCTATCAGGTTTAAAGACAAACCAACCTGTAGCTAGGGATGGGTCGACAGGTCAGTTTCTGCTACACTCGGTTTCTGATTTTACTAGTCTTTAATATATGTAGTAACACGTTACATTAGAACATGCATTTCTGCAGTGAAAATGTTTACTTGTGCACTTTCTCCAGACTGGCCTTTGGTTCTTAGATATTGGGAATAAAAGGATTTGGAAAGTGCATACATTTAAATGTATTTATTTTCCTCTTTTTAGTAAATCTTCAAATACTTGTCAAAACACTCCTTCAGAAATACATATTTGCCATTCCCTACTGCTCCAATGTTGCTTTTCTTTTATTTTCTATGAAAAATCCACTCTCTCCCTTCCCCTGCACCCCACTTATGATATATTACACAAAATTTTGACCGCCTAGTAATTGATCCAAATAGATTTACAGAAAATAAACCTGCTGTTCCTGTCACTGGAACATCAGGCAGCCCACATGGGTGATGAACCATTATTACTTTGATGAGATCATCCGTAATTTGTTTTATCGGCTTTCTCCCATGTAGCAATTATGCTTTGAAAAAGCCGTACAAAATCTTACACTATTTGCAAATGCAACTCAACTCTTAGGGGAAGGCTGCTTTGTCTCTGTCCCCCCATTTAACCTTTTAAATACTGGTTTTCTGAAACCCACAGAAAACCTACATGTCTAGGGGTAAACTTGCATGTATAGGGTCATAATCATACATTAACATGTTGGCTGGGATGAGGAGGTCCATGGTCTTGGCATGAGAACAGCCCTCCTCTTGGTATGTGAGATACATTGGGATGCTGGGAGTGGCTGTGGTTTGTGCAGTTGAAATCTTGCAACTATAAAGAGTCCTTCAAGTGGATGGTATCTCTAAGTGGTGGATGATGGGGAGAGGGCAGCAAAGCAACCACAGAGTATTGGAGACATGTTGGAGGACAGAGCTGTGTGCCACACAGTCTGCTCTTCACCAGCTAAGCTAGCATGCTGCCTACAATTACAATTGAGAACGCCATCCTGTCATCAGTGTCATCGACTGCCAGACTAGTTGGCACATATTATGAAAGGGTGCTATCTTGTCCTTTGCCTCAGGCAAATGTCTTGAATTGGTCCTGGTCACCTCCATCGCTTCCTTTCCCCTCCCTTGTGTATAAAAAGGGAGTGTATGGCACTCCTTTGCCAAAAAGAGAGTTTTCCCAATATACCAGATGTGGGGAATCATTTTCAGCCCAAATGCCACTGTCCCTCCTGGGCAATCTTTCCAGGGCTGCTCCAGAGGCAAAAAGTCAGTGGGGTCCTGAGGCAAAAGTAGGTAGAGTAATAGATTGGACTCTTACTTTTGCAGAGGATGCTGTGTGGCTGCATTCCACCTACACAAATGTCAGTGGTTTCTACATGTACACATCTCCACATCCTCTATCCAGAAAATCAAGAAACACGAGCAGTTCAATGACACATTTTAGTCAGGGAAAAGCACCTGGGGCATGCAGGGAGGGCTGGGGAGGGTCTTGGAGAGAATATAAAGGGCAGAATAGAACTGGAGCAGTGTATTTTGCAACAAGGCATTTCATTAGTGCAAGCAGTTTCTGAGCTCTGGGCTCAGTACTGCACCTACGATTTCAGATTAAAACCTTTTTCTGCCTCCCCCACTTCCAGCTACTCTCTGAAGACTGGAGAAGAGACCCTCTTAAGAATATTAGGGGGGTGGGCTAGACCCTGTGAAAAATTAACATTGTATTTTAGCTGTCGTTCATTCATTTTCCGCTTTGAATTCTTGTTATTTAAAAATGCGGGTGGCGCTGTGGTCTAAACCACAAGCCTAGGGCTTGCCGATCAGAAGGTCGCCAGTTCAAATCTCTGCAATGGGGTGAGATCCCATTGTTCAGTCCCTGCTCCTGCCAACCTAGCAGTTCAAGAGCACACCAAAAAGTAGATAAATAGGTACCACTCTGGTGGGAAGGCAAACGGCTTTTCCGTACGCTGCTCTGGTTCACCAGAAGTGGCTTAGTCATGCTGGCCACATGACCCAGAAGCTGTCTGCAGACAAACACCAGCTCCCTTGGTCAGTAAAGCAAGATGAGCGCCGCAACCCCAGAGTCGTCTAGTGCAGGGTTTCCCAAGCTTGGGTCTCCAGCCTTTTTTGGACTACAGTTCCCATCAACCCTGACAACTGGTTCTGCTCGCTAAGGATGATGGGAGTTGCAGTCCAGAAATGGCTGGACACCCAAGTTTGGGAAACCCTGGTCTAGTGCACCTAGAATTCTGTTGCTGTGCCCATAACCTAGGTTAAGGTGCCATTTAGCTCCTAGCTTTCATATCTCTGTTTCTAACACTGAACCGGAGGACCAGAGCCTGAAGTTCCCCACCTTTGCCCTATATAGATCTGGGTTTAGGGCAGTTAAGCTGCACTGGGCATGGAGCCTTGAGGCCGCCTCCAAGGATGCCACAACTATGAGTTTGAATGCAGCGTCAGAGGCAGAGGGTGCCGCTTTGGCTTTGACCAGGGCGCCACTGAAATTTGAGACCCCAGGGTCCGCCACTGAGATCTGTGTGCTCCATACAGTGGTACCTTGGGTTAATAACTTAATTTGTTCTGGAGGTCTGCTCTTAACCTGAAACTGTTCTTAACCTGAGGTACCACTTTAGCTCATCCTGAAGCAAAGTTCTTCACCCGAGGTACTATTTCTGGGTTAGTGAAGTCTGTAACCTGAAGCACCTGTAACCCGAGGTACCACTTTACTTCTTTTCCCTCCTGGCTGAAATACTTGACATCTATCAAGATTTTTCTCATGAAGTAACTAAGCTCTGGAGTCAGAGCTGCTTCCCTGTCTTACTTCACTCTACTTTCAGCCATTAGAGCCTCCTTGCATTTCTGTCATCACGCTCTTATCGGAGGCGGTTTGGAACCATTATCTCTCCTCTCCTCCACTTTTTATCTATACAAACCTTCATGTCTTTTTAATGTCACTGACAGCAGAAAACCAGGGACGTGTCTCCACCCATTGAACCATACAGCCAAATCACTTCATTCTTCTTAAGCCTATGACAGCTACCTAAAATATATTTCTGTCACCATTCTTGGCTATTAGTAGGGCAAATATAGGGGAGTTTTTTCCCCCATCCTAAAAGTTGGATTTATCTTTATGATTTAATCTCCTTTTTCTTTATCGCTTCCCCTCATTGCTGTGAATTACAACTGGCAGGAAGTTCATTACTGTTAAATAATTTGTATTTTGTACAAGTTTTGCCAAAGGCACAGATCGATCATTTCTTAGCCTTAACTTTCCACAGAGTAAATCTTGTTTTGTTCGTAGCATCCACATTTGGTACTGATTCTTTGTGATAACCCTGAAGCCAGCTCTATCGTAGCCTATCCAGTATTGTCACTGTCTTCTAATTAAAGATGTTATCATTCCCTAATGCCTGATCTCATTCCTCATGCTAGCCAATTGACCAAACAAGGCTTTTCAAGGTACATTAGCCTGGGGAGCTCAATGAGAGGGAAAACATTGTTTCTTTTAAAAAAAGTTTTCCAAGAAAATGAATGGGATTATGCAAGAACTATTAGGGACGTGGGTGGTGCTGTGGCCTAAACCACTGAGCCTAGGGCTTGCTGATCAGAAGGTCGGCGGTTTGAATCTCTGCGATGAGGTGAGCTCCCATTTCTCGATCCCAGCTCCTGCCAACCCAGCAGTTTGAAAGCACGTCAAAGTGCAAGTAGATAAATAGGTACCGCTCCAGCGGGAAGGTAAACGCCGTTTCCGTGTGCTGCTCTGGCTTTGCCAGAAGCTGCTTAGTCATGCTGGCCACATGACCCGGAAAAACTGTCTGCGGACAACCCCAGAGTCATCCGTGACTGGACTTAACTGTCAGGGGTCCTTTACCTAATGCAAGACCTATCCTCACTTCCACCCTACTGACTCAAGGTGGTAAAACCACCTTCATAGTTTGTCCCCCTCACATACACTATAGGGTTTCAACTTCAGTGTCACCTGTAGATTGCTGCTTAGATAGGTCTCATTAAGTTTAAGCCCCACACTCTTTAATACATACCCTCCAACATTTCTCTCATGAAAAAGAGAAATCCTGTTCCATAGTAATAATTTTTTAAAAAAATCTTTTTATTCATTTTATATAACCAAACAACGGGAAAAAAGGAAAAAGTAATAGTAATAATAAAAATAATTCTACTATTTATACCCTGCCCATCTGACTGAGTTGCCCCAGCCACTCTAGGGAGCTTCTGACTTACATAAAAACATAATGAAACATAAAACAGTTAAAAACTTCCCTATACAGGGCTGACTTCAGATTGCTTAGGGGTCAGATAACTCCATACCCTCCAACATTTCTCCAATGAAAATAGGGACACCCAGTGCTTTTTTTCCTTAAAAAGCAAATGTTTAGGGGTACTCTCATTCCATCTGAGACTCAGAAAACACCGTGACAGGAAAGGAGGCCGCCATCAGGGGTAGCAACGGAACTGACGGTTCACCGTGCTGGAGAAGAAACTATATTTTTAAACATTTTTAGTTTCTTCTCCCGTTAGATTCACAAAATGTTTAGGGGTATGCGTACCCCTATGTCCCCCCCAGAAAAATAGTACTGGGGACACCCTACCATACCGTTCAATATTTCTCTGATGAAAACCGGGGCATCGTGAGGAAAACCGGGACATTCCAGGATCAAATAAGAAAGCAGGACAGCTTCTGTAAATACGGGACTATCCCTGGAAAATAGGAACACTTGGAAAGTCTGTTGATATGGGAGAAATGAAGCTGCCATATACTGAGTTAGGCCATTGGTCTATCAAGCTCAGTACTGTCTACCATGGTTGGTAGCAGCTCACCACGGTTTTAGACCATGGTGAAGGGTCTCTCTTCTTCACCCTACCTGAAGAGGCCAGGGACTAAACCTGGGACTTTCTGCATTTGAAGCAGATGCTCTACAGCTGGCTGTTCCCCATCATGCTGACCCACATCACTAATTTTGGATCAGGCCTCATTTTGGATTAAATGTTGCCGCTTGTTTTACCTCAGTTCAGTGGCTCGTTTGCTTTTCACTCCAGTCCCTGCACAGACTGCCTTAACATTTAATGAGAAGAAAAGTTGAAATGCTGTTTCTATATTTCAACTCTTGATGGATACCATTGAATGTCAGTCACACTGGTGGTTTGTTTTTTTTTGGAGAGAAGTTTAAAAATATCCTAGGGATTGTATCCAGCTAAGTTCTACTCAGGACCTAGGGAAGTCATGTCCTTTTTTGCTTTCTTTTTTTTAAAAAAAGGTTTACTTTAAAGTTGGATAGAATCTTAAATAAATATATTTGAGGGCCTGCCTGGGCCACATGACAGGTTATGCATTTCAGAAATAAATAAAATGAAGAGAAATAAATAATAGTCCAATGTTGTGAAAGCATGCTTCATCTAAATTAGCTGACAGTATTGGCTAACAAATGTAGAAGCTGAGTGCTGAATGCACAGCCTATGCTTCATTCTCACAGAGACCCTGACACACTGCTTTAATTAAAGACTTATCTGTGAAAACACTTGCTCAGAACACTTTTTCACCTTCAAGGCATTTTAGTTCCCACAGTCTGTTAATGCATCACACGCTGGTTTCTTAGAAAAGCAGCATTTTCCCCTCTCCAAAAAAAGTGTCTTTTCCCAAAGACTTTGCAGATGTGTTTGGGCTTCATTAAGACAAGATGACTGTACATTTGTCACGTTTTGCATAGAACTGTAGCTGCTACACTCAGTGCAGACATAAATATGGGTTTCTTAGGAATTCCATGTTCACTTCCTGGCTTAAAAATGATGGCATCGTTCTTTGAACCTTACATTACAGATTGCATTGGTCCCACAATTGCTATTGACAACAAACCGCCCAAGTGTCCCCATTTCTGGAAAATGGGGACACTTGGAGGGTTTGTTGTCAATAGCAATTGTGGGACCAACACAATCTGTAATCTGGGACAGCCCCAGATTTACAGAAGCCATCCCAGTTTCTGATTTGACCCTGGAATGTCTCGCTTTTTCTTAGGACATCCCTATTTTCATTGGAGAAATGTTGGAGGGTATGTTAACTGACCCTGAGGTAGCCAAGATGGTCTCTCAGGAGGTTGTTGGTCTTGAACTCCCATCATCCCTGAACATTGGCCATGTTGTATGGGGCTAACAGGAGTCCAACAACCTCTGGAGGGCATCCCATTCTCTACCTCTGGTCTAGACTAAGAGCCAGAGTGATGTAGTGGTTCAAATTTCAGATGTGCACTCAGGAACCGCAGGTTCAAATCCTTGCTCAGCTACAGAATTTGCAGAATGGCTTTGGGCTTGCCATTTCCTCCCAGCCTCACATAGCTCACAAGGCTGTTGTGAAAGTTCAGTGAAAGAGCATCTGCTTTGCATGCAGACGGTCCTAGATTTCATCACCAGCACCTCCAGGTAGGGATGGAAGTATTCCCTCTTTGAAACCCTGGAGGGCAGCTGCATGTCAGTGTAGATAATACTAAGCCACATGGACCAATGGGCTGACTCTGTATAAGACAGCTTCCTATGTACAAATCTCTATCCATGCCACCCTGAGTATCTTGCAAAGGCAGCTGGGATAAAGTATCAAGGGAAGTAATAATACGACTCTATTCTGCCTTGGTCAAACCACACCTGGAATACTGTGTCCAATTCTGGGACCACAATTTAAGAAGGGTGTTGACAAGTGGAATGTGTGCAGAGGAAGGCAACCAAGATGATCAAGGGTCTGGAAACCAAGCCTTATCAGGAGTGGTTGAGGGAGCTGGGCAGGGGGACACATACTCCAAAATATTTTGTGAATCTTTGCACTTTTGTGCATTTATTGTATTTATTTTTCCCAATGGTGATTTTCTTGAGTCAAAATGAGTACCCCTAACATTTTCTTTTTCTTTTTAGAAAAAAAAGCACTGGAACTGGGTATGTTTAGCCTGGGAAAGAGGAGACTTGTTTTCTCCTGCTCTGGAGGGTAGGACTCAAACCAATGGCTTCAAGTTACAAGAAAGGAGATTCCGACTAAACACCAGGGGGAAACTTTCTGACAGTAAGAGCTGTTGGACAGTGGAACAGTCTCCCTCAGGAGGTAGTGGACTCTCCTTCCTTGGAGGCTTTTAAGCAGAGGTTGGGTGGCCATCTGTCATGGTTGCTTTAGTTGAGATTCCTGCATTGCAGGGGGTTGCACCTTATGAACTTTGGTGTCCCTTTCAACTTTACGATTCTACGATTCGGTGATTCGGTGAAAAAGGTAGCAAGTAAAACAAAAGAATTGTTATATTATGGGTATAGAACAGAAAAGCAATAGGCTGAATGGGTGAAATGACAACTAACATGTGCATCCACTCCTTCTGTGAGTTGTTTTTTTCATGCAATGAAACCAATTTGATTATGTGAACTCCAAAGCAATCACTACTGGGGTGCCAAACTTGCATGGAAATCCAGCTTTGGCCCAAGTTAACACTCATTTGCAAAGCTAGGTTTGCTACCACAAGAAGTAAAGAAAGGAAATCTTTTCAGGATGTATTCACTGGGAGAAAGTCGGGAGAGCAACCTAAATTGTCAAAACTGCTCACGATGAGGGTGAAGACCTTTAGTTAATTATAGCACCGCCGTAACTATTTCCTGCAGGAAACATCATATGCTGCAGTTAAAATATCTTACTACCCACTATCACTGACCGGTAAGTAGATGAGAGAATGGGCTAGGCTAGGGTATCTCTTGTATCCATACATACTTGGCTCTGAATGCAATAAGTAAACGGCACTCTTGCCATTTGCACTTTTTCAGCTGTGAGAGTTGTTATCAGTCTAGATAGCAAGGGGTTCCTTATTTAAGAAAGGCTTGCAAATGTCCTATAGCTCAATTAGAGCTGTTTCCCCCATCCTCTCTCTTTCTCCGCTCCCCCCCCCCCCTTCCTGGCACACCGTTTCTGTTTTCTCAATTAGCTGAGGCAAGTGTAACATTGTCAACAGCTGCCAGAACTGTGCAGAGCAAGGCAGCTTTTTATGACTGTGAAGGTTATTATCAATTTAGATAGAGATTTCCACAGTGTAGTTGAACACAGAAGCAACACTAATACACATGAGAACTGTGTGGTACTTGCCCATTGTTTGTGAAGAGGTTTGGGTGTCACTAAATCCTTCTCTGTAACACTGTTGTTTTTTGTTTTGGGTTTTTTCTTGGTACAGTTTGCGCTGGATTACGATCAGAGAGGATGCCAGCCGTCCAGCTTGCTGGGAAAATACTTCTCAGTTCTTCGGGTGGCCTATGAAATATTCTCACTTTAGTACGCCTTACAAATTGTCCCAGCTTTTAAAGAAGTGATGGCAACTTACCCCAGCTGTTGACCTCAAATTCCTTGTTGAAGTTCTCAGTGAGGCAGGAGCAAAGAGGAAAGACCTTCACCTCCCCATTCATTATTCATTTGACATTATATGTTATCATGGGAATGCTCAGTTTATTAATTTATACAAGAGACCGGATGAGATAGAGATGATGCAAGCTTAGGATAGAAAGTTTGTTGGACAGCTTCCCTTCTCTAAAGTCATGTTCTCAAGTTCACAACTTTTCTACAATCATAAACTGGAGGTGTTCACTTTCCCCCTTTCCATGGTTCCTGGCAGGAGTAGACAAGAGAGTTCCCTCCAGATACTGTGTACTATAATTCAAATCAGCCCCAGGCAGCATGGGCAATGGTCAGAGATGACTGGAGTTGTAGTTCACAACATCCAGAGGGCACCACGTTGGCGACCCTTAGCCCAGGGGTACTGCTCTGAGAGGTCTTCTCCATGTCCTCCTCACTCCCCAGCATAGCTTCTATTTGTACTAGGGCTTGGATGTGCTTAGATGCTGCCTTCATTATTTTGGACACCACCAGGAGCTTTCAGCATTGTTCTGTGGAATGCTGGATCTAATTTATTTATTATTATAACACCTTCTTCCATATATGCCTGCCTGTTCACTGACATCTCTTAAAGCAGATTGAAAAATCCCATTTTGGCTGAAATGTCCCCCTGGCCATTGTCCAGGTGTGGGGGCAATCAAGTGGAGGACCAAATACAGATAGTCTTGACTGTTTCACAGCTGCTCTGTGGACCACCTGAATGTCCACAGAATGCTAGTCACCCGAGAACCTCTGACCTGTATCTCACGGCTTGCTGTCTGTGCCTCTACCAGTGAAGGCATACAGACTTCATCAGTAGATCTCAGGACACAAGAAATATCATATTTTAATTGTTTATTTTCCTCTGAACATTCCAAAAGTGTTTGGAATTAGCTTGGCAATAAATCACATGTGGTACTCGCATCTTTTCTCTTTCTTGCTGTGAGGTATATCCATCCCAGCGTGGTGTAGTGGTTAAGAGCAGTAGACTTGTAATCTGGTGAACCGGGTTCGCTTCCCTGCTCCTCCACATGCAGCTGCTGGGTGACCTTGGGCCAGTCACACTTCTCTGAAGTCTCTCAGCCCCACTCACCTCACAGAGTGTTTGTTGTGGGGGAGGAAGGGAAAGGAGATTGTTAGCCGCTTTGAGACTCCTTCCGGTAGTGATAAAGCGGGATACCAAATCCAAAGTCTTCTTCTTCATCATCATCCCCAACCCCATGGTTTGCAACCACAGTGACACTATCCTAATCCAAGGAACATGGGTCTATTCATCTAAGCATTTGCTGCTAGCCCATTGTTCTGAATGACTGAAATAGAAGTACACAAGGAATCCAGTCAGCTTCCATCCCCACCTTGTCGGAAACAGTTGCTCAAAACAGGCACACTCCTCTCTCTCTCCCTCTCCCTCTCTCTCTCTCTCTCTCGGCATGTGTCCTGCTCTTATTTTAAAACTCTTAACACCAGTTGCTCTTCACTTGCTGTCCATATACAGTATCAGATCCTCTTGTGTAAGGAAATCTCCCCTCAATTCCTCGAGCGCCAGCCCCTCATTCTCAATTTGCGACTGGTGACAGGTGCCTCTTTCGGTCTTGGATTCGATACTATTTGCAAATAGCCTTATCGCTCCAGCTGGATGTGTCTGTGTGTCGGGAGGGGGGATGTGCACCGCCAGCAAAAGGCCCAAATTAGCATTTTGCTAATTCCTCCAAATTGCCAAATTCTTGGTTCTGGGCCAAGACATTGTCAAAACATTATGCAACAGCAGAAGAGTGGGAGTTGCAATTGAGGAGCGAGTTTGGCATTGCAGGGATTCCCCCCCCCCCTTTTTTTTTCTTTTCTTTTTTCTTTCCACAAAGATGCAGAAAGGAGTGATTTGAAGGAAGAGATGCAAATATGGGCATAGGGTGACACCCAAAGCCTTCCTGTCTTGCTTTTTCTCCTCCATGGATGTTCCACACTTGCTCAGCTTGCCATAGGCTGCCGTGAAATCCAGGTCTGACACCAGGAAGGTGATGGGCACATGAGCCAAAGGCAACTGGAGCAGCCAGAGGCTGGAGCTCAGGAACCGGATGGGATAGAAGCAGGGCAGGGCTGGTACAAAACGAAGTGAGCCAAAATGAGAGAGTCAATCTTACTGACATTGTGACAAGTTACACTGAGACTGTTGAACTATCCTTGGAGGCTGAGATTCCTAGTGCATTGTGCCTCTCTGTTGCATTAGAACAGGACATGATGAACACTTGGCCTTCCAGATAGACTTCAAGTTCCATCATCCCTAGCCAATGTAGCCAGTGGTCAGGGATGATGGGAATTGTAGTCTAGCAGCATCCAGAAGATCTCAGCCCAGTCCAACTACATGATCAAAGGCATAGAGTACTGGCGGCACCTGAGATAAGATGCTGAAGATTAGCAGGTGGAGGCTCTGGCTCAAGGCTTGACTTGGTGCCTCACCAATAGACACTGACCACTGCAAATATTGTTTGACGCCCAGAAGGAAGTGTCTGCACCCAGAATCCACTGCAAGTTATGTATTCATATGGAGATGCAGAAAAAATCCTGCACTGCAGATTGAGTATGAAGCATGGATACTTGATATGCAACTACGTACTTGGGGTAGGGTTGCATACACCTGGAATTTCCTGGACATAGCTGGTATTCAGCCCTCTTAAACGGCGTCCGGGCAAAAATCCCTGAGCTCAATAACCTTGCCAATAAATAGCTCAGCAACTCTGTCCACCCTCTGTCTCAAGGAAGCACCAATACCCTTAGCCCATGGTAGACACCAACAAGACTACCAAGGTCTACAATTTTCAATGCTTTGCTGGGTGTAGGCTTAGAGGCACATTTCCAGAGGACAGCCATCCTTCTTCTGTTGGAGCATGGCTCTCAACTGAGCTCTATTCCTTAGCACACAAACATTTCCAGCATGGAGAAGCAAATGGCAAGTGTTCCATGCTTCCTTCTCTACCAGTGTTGGCAAATTCAGAGAATTCCTGAACTCAACTTGATAAAAAATGTTGCTTACACATTTATAGCAAGAGGTGGAATGGAGATGAAGGAAACTGGCAGCATCAGAAGTAATTTCTCCTTAATCCGGTGGCACGGGCCTGTGGCCCTCTAGATGTTTATGTACTCCGGCTTCCATCATCGCCAGCCAGCATGGCGTATCCCTGCTCAAATAGGATGCTTCTATGAGCCACAACCTCAACACAAAAAGTTTGCCATGTTTAAGTCCCACTGAAATCCATGGGGCAGGTTAGCGACAACTAAGTCTAGCCCCCTTGACACCAAGAAGACTGAGCAAGTGCCTCTGCCTCCTTTGGCACTTGGAGGGTACTTGCATGTAATTTGCATTTGCAAAGCTGTTACGTACTGAGTTGAATAGGATCCAAAAGGCAGCAGGCGGATTGGTCCTAGAACAATAGGATTCAGAATGCAGCAGTCTGAAGTGGTCATAGAACAATAGGGTCCAGAATGCAGCAGTCTGATTGGTCCTAGAACAATGCAGCAGTATGATTGGTCCGCAGGAGCCACCCAATCCAGCTCCAGGTGGAAGTGAATCTGCAACCTGATTGGCGTACAGGAGAATCCCAGAATTAGCCAATCACGTGCGGCCCATTGTGTAAATAATGTATATAAAGCAGATATTTGGGGGGAACTTTCATTCCTCACTACTATGAGCTGAATAAAGAGCATGAAATCCACACTCGACTCCGAGTATATTTCAAAAGCCATTTCCCCATATATAATCCATTTTATGTTATTCTTACTAGCGCCCATGCACTTTTTTTGCACACTTTCCCCTAACAAGTACGTTTTTGTACACACTACTTGGTTGAAGAAGTGCATCCCGAAAATTCTGAGAAGTGTGAAGAACAGTTTTGCAAATTCTTTCAGAAAGTGCAAATTATGCTGGTTTGCCTTTTAATGCAAACCAAATTGAATTTCTCTGCCCCCTGTAATCCAGAGTCACGCTAGCAAAACAACAACACCGTATGCACTCTGCCAGCAGCAAATAATATACAACTGTTCAGAATGGGAACATCACAGCGCTATATCCCTGTGCCTGACCTTGTGGAGCACAGTTTCATGCAGTCATCATGGAAGAACGTGGAACAGGTGTGGCAAAAGCCATCTCATTCAAAAATGGTGCTGGTGTTCTTTATTGAGAAGTCATTCTAGAGGTCGAGTAACAATTATAGACCTTCCAGACACTCTGAAAACAGCCTGTGTTCATTTATATCTGGCACATATCTGGAGATGCAGAGGAGCCAAACAGGGCCACTCGGCTTTTTAAACATTTGCAAGGTTTCAAGCTTTGATTCCTTACCTGTGGTAAGTCTTATGTGCTCAGTTTATCTTTATGTTTTCTCTTATGCTCGTCTGTGACCGGAATAAAGTTTGATACTGATACAGATACTGATACAGTGGTACCTCGGGTTACATACGCTTCAGGTTACAGACTCCGCTAACCCAGAAACAGTACCTCGGGTTAAGAACTTTGCTTCAGGGTGAGAACAGAAATCATGCTCCGGCGGCGCAGCAGCAGCAGGAGGCCCCATTAGCTAAAGTGGTGCTTCAGGTTAAGAACAGTTTCAGGTTAAGAACGGACCTCCGGAACAAATTAAGTTCTTAACCTGAGGTACCTTTGGAAGCTTCCTCCCACCCCCCAACTAAGGCTAACTGATGAATATTGGGCAGGGAGGCAATTTTTATTAGGATCACAGCTGCGGACCAAAAGGTTAAGCCTCCCCCTTTCTCTGTGCCCCCAATGAAATTTGGGGGGGGGGAGGGTCAAATTGGAAAAATCCCCTGGCATGGCTACTAGCCATGCAATTAACGTAATATGTAGTTTGACCTTTATGTTGTGCTTTTCCCTAAGGGATTAGCTTTAAATTCCCTCCTTTATACCATCCAAAAACTACTGGTGATGTTTCAGTGCTTTGCCTCAGCTGAAAGTTAATTAGAATTTAGACAACTGGTTCATGTCATTGGGTTTCATTTAAAATCCGCCAACTTTTTTAAACACACACACACACATTTAATACACCTCTCTGCATCAGGAGCAAAATCTAATCTGCAAATACATTCATTGCCGAATGGGAAAAAATTCTTTTTCTTTTTAACAGTGCAAAGGTTGCCTTATTTAGCACTCTATTTAAGAGAATATTAAACACTTTCCTCAAATCATGCTATTAATGTGAAAGGCCATCTCTACAATAGATAAACACACACATTATCTGATAGGGATTATTGATACTGATGAGGAAAAACTTAGTTTGGTTCTCATTATCCTCTAAATCTACCTTAATGCTTCCTGAAATACACAAACCAAAATCTTTGGAAATTCACACTTCCTTGAATTTTGTAATGCAGTTCCCTAAGCAAAAATGGGTGTCTATTATGTGTCCTTCAAAATGCATATAATACTGAAACAGACTTACAAAAATTAATTATATTATGGATTATTATTATTATTGATAGCCTGCCCATCTGGCTGGGTTTCCCCAGCCACTCTGGGTGGCTTACAACATATATAAAAACATAATAAAATGTCAAACATTAAAAACTTCCTGGTACAGGGCTGCCTTCAGATATCTTCTAAAAGTTGTGTAGTTGTGTAGTTCTTTATCTCCTTGACATCTGAAGGGAGGCCATTCCACAGGAATGGTGCTACTACCCAGAAGGCCCTCTGCTTGGTTCCTTGCCAAAACATGTATATTGGGTGGAATTACTTACAAAAAAATGTGGATATTGGGGTAAATGCACACTTTTAAAAAAGAACCACAACCTGACATGTATATTTTATTATTGTGAAAGCTGTCCCAGTTGTGCTTTTCGAGCTGGTCTTTGACCATAATAAATTCTGATTGATTGATTGATTGATTGATTGATTTAATGATTGATTGAAGTGGAAATGTGATGAGCTGAACTTAATATTTAAAAAATGAGAAATGGAGACGGACAGATCTACCTATCCCTAGCTGCAGGGTGTCTACTACTTCTAGGGTGTTGGACTAAGTTAGGTCCATTAATTTCAGTGGATCTATTTTGAGTAAAACAGCTGAATGCCACCATTTCAATTTTAATCCATCTATGCACAATTCCCCTTCGTATGATGTATGCATAAAGGAACCTTACCCCCCAGCAGCTTTGACGTTGATCTATCTTCTGAACAGCAAGAGAAAAATTGCAAACGACACCTTCCCAAGATGACAGGGAGAACATGGGAAGAAAGTCAATAGAAGTTTATGCCCAAGGTTTGGAATGGAGGACAGCCCTTGGCGATGAGAACAGGAGAGGCAGCAACACAGATGCATTGCAAGTTCTCTTGGAGGAGTTTATGCTCCTTAAACATCTTGTATGGCGGTTTAAGCATCTCTGATGATTTCCTTTTTAAAAATAAGCAACAGATTGGCTTTGATTTTATCTGTCCCTTAGATGAGGTAGTTGGGTTCAAAGACTGACCTCCAGCTAACTGCCTATTTCCTCTGAGAGAGGCATATAAGGCCTCTGAGCTCATTTTAGTTTGCCTTTTTTTTTTTCTTTTCTTTTGGTACTGAATGGGAGTCTTGATATTATTATGAGATAATGTTGAGTCCTTTCATGCATCATTGTTTGTTTACCATCCCAGCCGGCCTATTAAGAGCTAATGTAATAAGATCTATTAAGATTTAATGTACATTTTTATGTGTTTGTTTGTTGGTTGGTTTGTTTGTTTGTTTTTGAAATGTATTTACCATCTTCCCAAATAATTATTATTTATCTAGTATCTATTATTAACTGAATTTAGATAGCTATCCCATAATATAAGTTCTCTGGGCAGCTCACAAGATGAAAACGCCAGTTAAATGCAATATCAAACAACAACATCAACAACAATTGAAAATTAAAAGCACAATTAAAACATATATTTTAAAATGAAGAGGACCAAAGACTGTAAATTATTTATAAGACGTGGGTGACTCTATCTGTTGCTAGCAAGACTACGAATAATTCACATAACTCCAGGTGGTTTCATATCAAACATATTCAGTCAATAACGCGAAAGGAAAATGAAACAAAAACAAATCAAATCAAATCAAAGGTAGAGTGAAAAAAAGTCTCACAGCGTAAATCATTCAGGGTGGACAATATTGAAGTAGATGGACTGATGGTCTGAGGCACTGGTGAATCAGTGGTCTGTGGCCATTGGGTCCCTCCCTGTGTCCCATATTGAACAGGCCATGGGAGTAAGTAGCATTTGGACAAGTAAGAGTGGGATCCCTGATAAAGCAGCTCAGAGGATGGAGACTGAGCAGAAAGCCTCTGAACAACAGCTGACTGCTAAGTGGAAAATGTGGACAAGCCCTACCCCTCAATAAAGCCCCTGACCTTCAAAAGCATGGCAAGGGGAGAGATACCTTTCTGCAAAACAAAACTGAGGTAGAAAATTTTACTTTTTGGAAACTGGGTGGCCATTTACTCAAAGTGTTGTCCAGTCAAAGTCCAGTTTAAAGATTTGCAACCATCATGAGGGACATCAGAGGTCTTAGTGTTGACAATCAACAGTTAGCAGGACTTTTCGACAGGAAACTGAGCAGGCCATATGGTCACAGTCTTCCCCACTATGGCAAGAGGCACTGCGTCCATTTAAATTATAGTGAGCATTTCTAAATTTGCGTTTGATATGTATAAATGAGAATATGAGAATTGTATGCACATGTGTGTCTTCTTTCGCCCTCTTTTGGGTGGTGCATAAGTGTCCACATTCATTGGTAGGCTGGTTGTCTGCATCAGACCTTTAACTGAAGCATCCCCAGTGCCATTATTATTATTTAATTGTTTTGGTTAAAGATTTCATTAGGTTACAAAAGTACATACAGCGTCTCTGTTTTCCGTTCAAGAATCCTTTCTACAGATCAGTTATATTCGATGTGAGACACTAATGTTACATACGCAAACAAAACCCAGTGCCATTATTAAGAGGCCTCTGTGCTCTCTGAGAACAAGGTCAGAATGGTCTGTATATAATTGCAGCAATGTGGTGGATGCTATTTATTTGGTGCGTTCGTACGCTGCGCTTCCTCTCAAGAGATTGGAACACCACTTATTTTAAATCACTATGTTCTTTGAAGCCTTTTCAGTTACAGAACAGTGACACATTAACCAGCATTTAACTTATTCATTTCAAATGCAACAACGAATTTTCACTTGCATAATATCGTCTTCTTTTTTTGCGGTAGCTCATCCAAAGCGTAACACGCAACTTTGTAGGACCTTTACCAACATTGTTGAAAGTTGGCTGATACTAAAAGTAAAGAAAAATCAGTGCCACCATGACAGTATAAATATAGTAGTGAGTCTAGCAGGCCCTGGGTGCGTCGTCTTTAGAAACGTCAGCAAACAGAACTGAACTTACTTCGTTTCTCTTGGCTGGGTGATACTTCTGAGAAAGCCTCTCCTCCTTCCAGAGGGGAGGAGTTGTGAGCGGGAGCCGTTTCTCGCATCGGCAGGGGGCATTCTGGCCCCTGCATCAGCTGTCCCGGCTGCTGCGCCGCACCCCCTGGCAGCCAGCCAATTGGGCGGAAGTTTGGGGGCAGGGTTTAGCCACTCAAACGTGGCCACGGCAGCACTGCCCTTTCATTGCGCTGCTGGGTTTGTGTATTGGAGGGCAGGGTGTGGCCATCACCTACCCCTCCACTTTTTGGGTATTCCGTTAAAGGAATCCGGCAGTCGTGGATCTTGTCCGACACTATTGCTTGTGGCTAGGGCCATGGCACGACCCCCGGTGACATCAGGGGGAGCTTACAGTCGTATTTGCATCAACAAGCTCCTCCTACTGGTGGTTAACCCTTGATAGACTTACCGCTTCCTGAGGGGGTGGAGTCATGCTCTGTTGTTTTATCCAATGTCTAAGCTAATGCCACTCACATGCTGTAATCAATAAAGTTGTGGCCTTTTTCAGCCCATTAACCTAATAAACTATGTCCTTGTATCTTTCTTAACCTCAAGCGGGTGGCAGGTCCTTGACTCACAGCCACTTTTTGACCTCATCAATCCTGTGATGAAAGTCAAAACTTCCATATAGACATTTGACAAATGTCACCTCTAGAGCAAGGATGGGCCACTTGTGACTCTCCAGATAAGACTGGATTCCAATTGCCATCACTCAGAATGACCAGGGGTGATGGGAGTTGGAGTCTAACAACATCTGGAAGACCACATACTCCTCATCCTTATTCAAAAAATTGCAACCACAAGCTGCTTGGAGAGGTTGCTTCCACCCTCTGGCTCTTTTTCTGCTCATTTGCCTCCTCAGGGTGGAGGGGAATACAGGTGCAATCCTGCCCCGCTCAGTATTGCGCATGAACCACAGTGCTCAGCCTACACATTGCTCGTCTCTGAGTTAAGCTAGAGGGGACTCGGCTGAATACCTTCCACCCGGGAAACTTCCTGAGAAGGTTAGAGCAACAAATTGTGCCGCAAAGCTGGGTTGGTCTCTCCATCATATTTTAATAATTAAACACTGATTACCACACTCTGCAGGAAATGAAGCAAGACAACAAAACCTGTGCAAACAGCTATTCATACACACTGCTGGTCGTAGAAAACCAATCAGTACCAGCAGTTTAGCGTGGAGTCGTTTTCTTGCTGAATGGCTTATTTGCTTTCATTTGGGTTCTTTATTTTCCCTTCAGTAAATCTCTTTAGTTCACTGTTTGCAGGAGGGGGAGGGGGAATCTGAAGCATTCCTAGTGGTGGTAGTGATGATGAATAGTGCATGATGCTTGCCGCTACCACACCTTTCATACTAACTGTAATTAAAATTTCTGGTAATAATATTGTTTACCCACTTGTGGTTTGCAATTTCCTTCAGTGCATTTTTCTCTTAAGGGCTGTATGAAACTTGATTTAGCTTGCATTAAAGGCAAATCTACCGAATCCATGCTTTCAAAAAAACAACAACAACCAACATGTGTGAACCAAAACACGGCCATCCTTCAAAATTTGCACTTCTCTGAAGTTTGCAAAGAAGTTCTCCATGTGCACTCACTGAGGAGTAAGTCCTAGAACTGGAACTCGTTTCTGAGTAAACATTGAGCGTCACATGTCCCTTCCTATAGCCACAGTAAATCAGAGATATTTATTCATATTTATAAGAGATATTTCTAATCTGCTCTTGATCATAAAAAAGATCTCAAGGTGGAGAAACAGTGCAACCAATGTACATTGTGCAACACAGAGTTGCATCAAGCCAACTAAAATAGTGAGAATTATACATCAGCATAACAATGAAGAACTAAAACTACAACTAAGAGGAAAACAACTAAAAACTGCAGGGTGGGCTACCCATACTCCGTCGAGGGATATGCTAATCACCTACAAATGCCTAGACAAACAGGTGAGTCTGTACCTGGTGCTGGAATCATAGAAATCTACAGTTGGAAGGGACTCTGAGAGTCATCTAGTTCAATGCCCTGCAATGCAGGAATCTCAGCTAAGTTTTTTTCAGGACGCTTGCGGGGTATGCACCTCTAAAGGATGGAACAAGCAGTGCAATACCCACACATGTTTTATTCAAACATGGAGTGCTACTGTCCGGTGAAGCTTTCTTCCGAAGAAGCATGTATAGTATTGCAGCCTTAGAATCCTTCATCATTTCAAGGTCTTCATTTCTGTCCCTGAAATTAAAATGTGATTTGGTGTAACATCGTAATGCAATTAGCATGCTCCGTAGGAAACCGCGTCCTTGCCAATTTGATTTAGAAAAGAAAAGCAAGCTATCAATTATTCTATCAAGTAAAAGAAAGAAAGAAAGACCTCATCTTCTTTTTGCAGGCATTCTGTCCCGGTGTCCAGCATTAGGCAAGCATCCCTTTCCTATACACTTGTCACTTCTTGCCACCATCAATATCCACCATCAATATCCTTGTTGCATTATTTACAGTACTGGCTATGCTGAAAGTTCGTCACAGTTCAGAGCACTTAACAGTTTGTTTATTGATGCCGTTTCTCATTTTTATGGCATGTTTTACCTACGGAGAACAACCTGAGCGATTACTTAGGGGATTGTGGCTTTACTGTTTAATAAATAAAAGCATCCACAGTTGTTCAGACTACTTTTTAAGCAGGTCTGTGACTTCCTCATAATCCTGAGTAGCATTCACCCTGGTCTCAGAGGGCTCTTATCAGAGAAGCTATGTGTCTCACTGTGAACCCTGAGCCAGCCATGCCTCAATTCTTCTTCACATATGGTTGTATCCAACTTATCATGTGCAGGGCCGGTTCCACCATTAGGCAGACTGAGGCAGCTGATTTGGGGTATCATGAAAGGGTAGAAAATTTTTAAATATACTAACACCACCACCACGGCCAATTTATTACTCTCCCTTAATCAGTAGATCACAGGTGACAGTTTATATATTTTTTGTTTCATGGATGCTGGATTTAATGGTTTTTACTATTTTAATTGTTTTTTATACTTTGAGGATGGGGGGGGGGATACTAGTAAATGCAACTGAACAAAGAAATGTACTTTTAAATTTGCCTGGAGATGCTTACTGGCTATTTCTGTAATCTCTCTTAAGATGCATTTGAAAATTCAATTTAATTCATTATAATCTTACCGTATCAAATGAGCGAGGCATACTGTATTTATATATAGGAGTGTGGATATTCAAATGTGCTTTTCATACTGAAAAAAGGGGCTGCTTTTAATGGAAGCACCAATAATTTATTAAAACTTAAATCTCTGTTTCTTCTTTTCTGCACAATGTACTCACTGAGAAGGACATTCTAGTTCCTAGCACTTTGTTTTCCTAATAAGTGGGCTCTGAAAACACCTATCCCATGTGTCAATGGGTAGGATCTCTTGCAGGATTTAATGCCAAAATAACTTGCTCAGTCTCAAGCACCATTCACCTTGACTCAGACAGAGGGCTGCCATTTTGCTGCTCTGCCCCAGGGAGAAAGATGACTTGCGCCAACTCAGATGATGGCATGCATCCGCGGGATATTGCCCTTCCTGTTTGTAACAGAACCCCTTGATCCAATATATATTTATATGGAGATCATGCATACTTCAGTGGCCACAGCCAAGCACTCCTTATCTTTGCTAGCAGCATCTTAGTCATGCTCATTTGAACTTTCAGCTTTGTACAGTGGGGATTTTCACCAGTACAACCCAAGGTGGAGATCTCTCTTTGCCTTTTCAAGATAAAAGGTATATAAGCATTGGCAGGACATGAAAGTGGCGCAGAAGAGATACATGTTCCTTTGGTAGGAAGCGCCTTTCAGCAGATGGATCCTGTTCCTTAGTGATAGGGGAAAGTCCCATGCCATCTGCTACGATTCAGATGAGTTCCTGTGCAAGCAATTGATGGCCAATGCTCTTCTGTGCGAGTAAATCCCATCAGAGCAAAGGGAAATGTGCTTGTGAAAGTCTGATTATTTTGTAGCTCACTCTCTCTGAAATAAATTGCACTGCTCCAGAGTAAGAACTTTTGAGCTGGAGCTATTGGCTTTGATTTAGGGGGACGTTGTTGCACTCATGTCCTCCTTGGCGGCTTCCCAGGGGTGTCTGGTGGCCACCGGGGGAACACACTGCTGTACTGGATAGGCCTTTCATTTGACCCAGCAGGACTCTTCGCATGTTCACACACATATAAAGCAAGATTTGGCTTTTATATCAATTCTGAAGCGTACAGCAGGGACAGTTGGTTGTATAGTATGAAAGCTGGTCAGCGCTCACATAAGATAACATATAAACCTTACTATCTAATTTATATCATGTCTATCTATCATCTATCTATCATCTATCTATCTATCTATCTATCTATCATCTATCTATCATCTATAAGAAGGATTTGACTGGTGCAGGGAGAGGGACAATTTATGTATTGAAATTTAGCTTGGGTATCTGTCATTCTGATTTCTCTGCCTTGTTGAAGCATCTAGTTCAAACTACACATTACATGAAATCCCATGACTATTTCTCCTGTGTTTTTTTCCCTTACCCAAAGCTGCCTAAATAGAAGAAGGGGAGGTAAGGAGGGGCTGCTCAGCTCTTTCCCTTCTTGGGGTTTGTTTTAAGTTAAAGTTGTTTTCCTGAACCTGCCTTTTCATCTGCAGGGGAAACTGCCTGGGGGGGACATATATGGGTTGAAAAAGCAGTTTGGGAAGAGTGATTTTGAACTGGATGGAGAGGCTGCTTAAACCTTCCCCCTCCTGGTGGTTGTCATCCGTTCAGATTTGTCCTTCGAAATCTTCTTTTCCTACCTGTGGTTGAAAAAGCAGTTTGGGAAGGGTGATTTTGAACTCAATGAAAACAATGGAAAGAAGAGAATTAAACAGCCTCTGCCCATCCTTTTATTTTATCCCAATAATGTTGTTTGTAAGGTAAAGGGACCCCTGACCATTAGGTCCAGTCGTGACCGACTCTGGGGTTGCGGCACTCATCTCGCTTTATTGGCCGAGGGAGCCGGAGTACAGCTTCCGGGTCATGTGGCCAGCAAGACTAAGCCACTTCTGGTGAACCAGAGCAGCGCACGGAAATGCCGTTTACCTTCCTGCCAGAGTGGTACCTATTTATCTACTTGCACTGTGTGCTTTTGAACTGCTAGGTTGGCAGGAGCAGGGACTGAGCAACGGGAGCTCACCCCGTCACGGGGATTCAAACCGCTGACCTTCTGATCGGCAAAGTCCTAGGCTCTGTGGTTTAACCTACAGCGCCACCCGCGTCCCTTCATGTTGTTTGCAGTGCAACTTAATACTGGACAGCTGACTGAGCTGAATTGAGTTAGTTTGTAGCATAAGTCCTCCCTGCTACTCTTGCCCCTACCACTTCCCCAGAACACCCATTTTTCGTCCCACCAAGCCTGGTTCACCCAATCGAGGCCTGTGGCAAAATGTGGAATTACTCCAGGATACCCCCACTTGGGTGGCGCTGTGGTCTAAACCACAGAGACTAGGGCTTGCCAATCAGAAGTACACCAGTTCGAATCCCCGCGATGGGGTGAGCTCCCGTTGCTCGGTCCCTGCTCCTACCAACCTAGCAGTTCGAAAACATGTCAAAGTGCATGTAGATAAAGCGGGAAGGTAAACGGCGTTTCTGTGTGCTGCTCTGGTTTCGCCAGAAGCGGCTTAGTCATGCTGGCCACATGACCTGGAAAAACTATCTGCGGACAAACATCAGCTCCCTCGGCCAGTAAAGTGAGATGAGCACCGCAACCCCAGAGTTGTCTACAACTGGACCTAACGGTCAGGGGTCCCTTTACCTTTACACGCACTTGAGATGGGGATTTGAGGATTTACTGCATCACAGGCCAACTGACCCAGAAACTAGGCTTCTGAGCCAGAGATCCATCACAACCAAACTCACTCGCCCCATAAGATCTGGGGTTAGGATTGCACCCTAAATCACTTCCAGGAAGCTGCATGGTCCCAATGGCTCAAACATTACTTGCCCTGTGTGTGTCATAGGGCTGCTCTATGTCGGTTTTGACGAAATGTAAACCAAGGCCTCATTTTATCAACTTGAATGTTGCAATGCAAGCCTTGCAACATAATTATTTAAACTCGCTGTACATGCAGGTGGGTGTCATTGCTAAACATATAAGTTTTGGGGTGGAATTTGCTATTGTGTTGCAATTGACAAACTTTCAGAGGGCTTGGAGGGATTTGAGTCTGTTCTGCAGCTCTAAAACTGTTTCTTCTCCCTTTGCAGGTCTGAACATGATGGGGGAGAAAAAAAATATAAAATCTGTGCATAGGACACCCAAAATCACTGAAACTGATTAAGAATAAGTTGGTCCACCCTTCTCAATTAAGAGTTTCCATATGCAGGCTAGTGTAGAAACCTTCAGAGAAGCATATAATTAAGGTGCAACTTATCTTGATGAGTCTGACCATTTCCATTTGGCAACTCGTTACTCACAATAGTCTTTTTATAGCTGTCACATCAGAGGGCTGAGCCCTTCTTCTGCTGATTTTGGATGTTCTTAGCCTACAAAAATCCGATGAGATATGAAATCGTCAGTTTCCTAACTCTCTCGTCACACCTTGCAAAAGGATGGATGAGATCACCCACCAGAGCCATTTTTCCAGTGCAAATGATTCCCCTGATATGTTTCCCCAGCTGCAGAAAATATATTAAGCAGCCTCTTCTTCCAGTATAGTACCACGGATTGAATTATAGCGTGCGGCATACGGCATTGCTGCCAGCCACCTTTGCAATTAGATGACTTATACTGGATTTCAGGAAAGAAAGATAATGATGAATGAACTCGGGGTAGGGGGAGAAATGTGACCTTGAATGAAATATTAGTTACCTCTGAATTGACGAGCTGCTATATTAAGACATAGAGCTTCACAAATGAGTGATAAACAGATCCTCAGCTGCGCCAAAAATAACGGGGCAATGTTTATATAAAAGAACCATTCTTTCTCTCTCTCCTCCCCCCCCCAAAGTCTACAGGCCTCTTCACACATGCCATTTGATGGTTCAGCACTTGTGGACTCACAATTGAATGTGTGAACTGACTCCTTTTAAAAAATCATTGTGGCTGAGGGGATATGGAAATTCTGTCTGTGCTCTCTCTTGCCACACGTGGAAGATGCCACTCGATGCTGTACTTTAGAGCTGGGCAAAAACGGCCTCTCAAAATTCTCTGCTCTAATTCTTGGCAAAGAAATCAGAGGGAGGGGAGGTCATTTAACTGAGATTGTCTGAGGAGCAAGGATAAATTCTTCAACAGCTTCTCAGGGATGGGGCTCACCATTAGCAGTGACCAGAAGAGCAAAGCTTCTTCCATTTTGACTAAGGAATCTTCCCCCCTTTGCTGCAGATGCATGTCATAGCAGCAGGAGGGTGTGGCTGAGAGACTGGTCACCATTTTGCATCAGCTGCAATGTCCTTGATTCAGTGTCATTCCAGGGTATTTTGTGGGGAGAATAAAAACAGTGGCAACCACCACCCAAAAAAACAAGCATAATGGAGAAGCATGGGCACAACCAGGATTTTTGTTGGGGGCAGGACTTTGTTCGGGGGGACTTTGGTTAGGGGCAGAACCAACATGACTGGTCAGTTAGCTAAATATTTCTATTGTTTTACTTGATCAGGGGGGCAGTTCCTCCCCCCAGCTATGCCCATGTGGAGAAGTGGCTCTATGGCAAAGGTCTTTCCCATAAAACACTCTTTCTTCTGGTTGTTGTTTTTTTAAACTGGAGATTCCAGAGATTGACCCTGGGATTATTTGCATTTACAAATAAGTCATGTACCCCACCACACAGATTTGGTGTTAAGGTAGACACAGCCCAGTTTGCAAGAAGGCCCTCCATGCTTTCCCTACCCTCTTTGCCTATTTTGTCGCTATCTTGCTTTAAGGGAGTCATTGTACAGAACCTGATACACTGGTACCTCGGGTTAAGAACTTAATTCGTTCTGGAGGTCCGTTCTTAACCTGAAACTGTTCTTAACCTGAGGTATCACTTTAGCTAATGGGGCCTCCCGCTGCTGCCGCGCCACCACCACACAATTTTTGTTCTCATCCTGAAGCAAAGTTCTTAACCTGAGGTACTATTTCTGGGTTAGCGGAGTCTGTAACCTGAAGCGTCTGTAACCTGAAATGTCTGTAACCCGAGGTACCACTGTTTTCCTACATTTTAGTTGGACAGTGATTTCCTTAATAGAGGGTGTTGCTGTTTTTTTGGCAAAGTGGCGTGTCTGAAAAAAGATGAAGCGATTAGTGAGGAGGGGTATCGATTCCTTGTCCAAAAACTTCTGTTTTCAGCTTGATGTTTCAGCTTTCAATTTATGCTCCCTGACATTTCTTCCCTTGTCCACACCTCTTATACTCTGCTATGATGCCTAAATCAGAGGCAGGAAACCTGTGGCACCCTCCAAATGATGTTGTTGGACTCCCAACTCCATCAGCTCTAGCCAGCCATGGCCAATGGGTGGGTGTAGCCTTACAACATCCAGAGGGCATCGGTTTCCACATCTCTGACTTAAACAACACTGCCTCAGCAGTGCTTCATTAAGAGGATAAGTGCCAAGGCTGAAGTCTGATTAGCAGTCATGTCCTTTGACCCAGAAGCCCTTTCCCAGATTCCAAACTCAGAAGGCTTCATTGTGGTCTGTGATTGACTGGTTTAGTGTAAGGGAGGAGTCAAACATGGTCATCTCCCAGCATTATTATTGCATGGTGTTTTCAAATGTTCTCACCCACCTTAGCATTCTACCGTTTATTTAGGTAGGGGGCCATGTTTCCAACTGACTCTTGATTTGTAAACTGTGGTTTGCCAGAAACCATTATTATGTCCCTACCCGAACATGCGCTACTCATCTTCCTGCTAAAATATAGTTTCTATAAGAAAACTTATATATTTGCGGAATACATGTTCTGTTGGTTTGGACCCCAGAATGTTGCAGTGGATTCTGAATAATGTTTCAGGGGGCACACTGTTTTCATGCTAGACTTGCTGGCTGTAAATGAACTCAGCAAGTGCCTGAAAGAAATTCCAAGGTTCCCAGGTTGGAGCACAGTTTGAAAACTCCTGCCTTAGAGAAATCTACGCACTCCTGATAAAACTGGTTTAGATTTTGCAATTACATCAATTTGTATGCAATCAAATGTGATCATTTGTAACCCTGCCTGCCCAGACAGCAGTGCGACTGTCCTTGAGTGTTATATGGCTTGCCTCGTTGCTCGGAGGGTTGCTGTGACAGCAAATCTCAGCTGAATTAAACATACATCTTTGCATATGGATTTTGCAGACCCTACGCTTTGCTCTTTTTACAGTTCAGAAAAGATGACGGAGCAGATGGCAAGGCACACACCAATGGATTTATGCAGACCACTGCATTCATGTAACCTCATTTTTTAAAAACAAAAAACAAACAAGTTATTGATAAGAAGAATGCAGGAGGCAGGGAGAGACAATTTCGTGTGGCTTCCATGAATAATTGTCTTTCATGGAAGCTTCACTTTTTCAAGCAACAGTTTAATTCCTCTAGAAAGCCGAGAACAAAAGTGCTTTCATTGCATTTAAATGATATGAATGAAATACATTACTATTGAAGGTCTGAGGGCCATGGTGAGGGAAAGTGTGATTAAAGCTACAATAAAAGCATATCTTTTATTTTAAGGGCTCGTCGCTACGATGGCTGTAATCAGTGACTCACTGCACAATGTATTACTAATGGTTTGTGGATTGTGCTTTCTGCCGTTTATCAGGTTGACACTTGGAGCACCTTGCACATTGGATTAGAGGGGAAAATAAAATAAAAGCAACAGTAACGGTTTCTGTTGCCATATGTCCTCTTTTTCCAGGACACATCCTCTTTTTCATGGGTATATAAAATGAGAGTCATCATAGCGATCCATGGTTAAGAGTAGAAGTTGGCAAATGTGTCCTCTTCTTTGCTCTTCAAAATATGGCAACCCTATTAACCTCTCTCCCTCAGTAAACAGGTAGGTAGATACAATAAGGCCATTTCGAAAGCTGGAGACAAACAGGTTTTGCAGGTTTTCAGATTTGCTTCCAAAAACCTGCAGAACCTATAAAAGCAGAGACAATGCTGTAGTAAACGTTTATTTGGTTTTCCCCTGCCCTACAATTCCCTGTGAATTAATAAGAAAATGTATTTCATTTGAACATTATCAAAGGGGAGTGAAAATCTTGGTGAAAATTCTCAGGGGTGGAGTGCATGGTTTTTGTTGCATTTAAAGTTACCTTTGAGTTAGCTGAGGAGTGTTGGCAATGCTCTTCTTTCATTTTACAAATGACCTCCCCAGTAGTTTGGACTCTGCAAATATCCTGTGTGCCCTTGCTGTCTGAAAACCACATTATGATCAAGTCTACACTGTCTTGTAAGGTGGACCTGCACTTGATAGCTGTTTATTGTTATTCATGAATCATAGAATTATAGTATCATAGAATTATTGAGTTGGAAGGGACCCCAAGGGTCATCTAGTCCAACCCCTTGCAATGCAGAAATCTCAACTAAAGCATCCATGACAGATGGCCATCCAACCTCTGCTTTAAAATCTCCAATGAAGAGGAGTCCACAACCTCCCGAGGGAATCTGCTCCATTGTAGAAAAGCTCTTTCTGCCAAAGAATTCTTCCTCGTGTTTAGTCCAAATCTCCTTTCTTGTAACTTGAATTAGTGCAGAAACATTCGTTGGGAGAAGTGCAGTGCAAAATTTCAAATGATGGCTGTGTTTTGATTCTCATATTGTTCTGGAAAGTGCAAATTGAATAGCATCCTGAATTGAACATCACAAAAATAGGATTTTTAAGTCTCACACCCCCTTATAGGCACATCTTTAATTCTCTCTGTTTAAATGAATGTCACACGAGTGTGTAATTTGGCTGGGCTAGACCCACTGGATGCCTATGTAAGATGTGAACCCCCTGCTTCTCCCTCCCCAAGGTGCAAAGTGATGGATGGGGTTGACAAAGATCCAAAAGTATAACGAAACGGACTGTGAATAACTAAGCATGTATGGCATTTGTTTAAATATAATGACGTCTAAATATATCACCCTGCATTGATATGGCTCGAAGTATTTTCCATTAAAGCAGGCTGAACAGGATGAATCACCCCGTGCAATGCTATAAGGCACAGATTGGCTTCATAAAAAGGGATTTGTTTAGTTTAGAGGGGCTGGCTTCTTTCCTGACTCTGATAAACACCGTAAGTGACTCATTATTTTAACATCATATACGTTTCCTGTTTATAAGCAATAGTTCAAACCGTCTGTTATTTAGAGACAGGTTTTTCCAATTCCAATATAGAACTGTTCCGTAGACCAGAGCTCAATTCCCATGTCAATTCCTTTCCTCTGCCCAAACGCATACAGTACTGTTGTTCTAAAAATGTATATTCCCAATTGTCAAGAATGAAGGATTTTTTCCCCCAATAAATAAATAAAAAATAAACCAACCAAATCCTTTTAGCCTTTGTTTCAAGAAAGCAGGCAGTTCAGTACACAGCGTAGCAATTTGATGGGATAAATCCATTCCTTTAAAAATCAAATTTAGCTCACTACACTTCATTGCAAGCAGAGCACCAATATGGAATTGATCTGGTGGTGCCTCTAGGGCAGAAGTCAGGGGTCAGAGTCAGCAGAGAACGGACAGGAGGGCTCTTCAAATGCAGCTGGCTTACCATATTTTGAGGTAAGTGAAGTAATACACACAACCAGATGGTATAATTTGTTTACCTGAGCATCTAAGTGATGCCTGCAAGACAGCACCAACACATTTTTTGCTGCAGATCTTGTTCAACAGTGGACAGAAGGCAGTTTAGAATCTACTGATAGCTCTCCAGGCAGGAGCTTAATATTGTAAATGGACCATTCAGATATTGCAAACAGGTCATTAAAAAAACACCACACCCTACTGGATTTTTCCCAGCAAGGGGAAATCCTGAGTAATGGAGAGGTTGCCATTTTGATGTCAACAACATTGTGTTGATGCAGGGCGTGTTTGTGTGTGCGCAATGTATTAGGAGCATCCATCCAATGATTAAACAACGCCCAACTTGAAGCTCCTTAAGTGATCAGCAATCTTTTTGATTCCCAATTGTTTAACAATAGCAACAACAACAACAAAATTTCCCTTCCAAATTATGCTAAGGTGAAGGAAGGGGGAAGCCAAGAGTGGGGTTTAGTGTGACAGAACTGTGAGCTCAGTTCTAGGACTGAAAACAAAATCCTGGCTGCTGACCATGTGTTCAGATGTGCCCTGTTAATTCTAAGACTATTTGGCCCCCACCATGACACAATCTTGCAGCAGGCTCCAGAAGCTGAACCTCAGCGTTCTCGAGGAAACATGGGAAGGTGTCTTATACTGAATCAGTTACAGTCTTTAGGGCATTTGCAGCCCTCTGGGCAGAGAAAGAGAGAGACAGCACCAAACAAGAAAGCAGATGACACAGCTATTGCAGTCAGAGCCCCTTGCACAATAAAGCACCCCCTTCACATGAGGCTGCCTGGGGCAACTGATGTTCTCTGCTGAGATGGTATAATTGGCCCTGGCTATTGTTTGCTTCTGTCCTTATTGCCATGTGAAGACATAGTTAATGTTTCTCTGAGTTTTTTCTAGTTCATTTCAGAGTTGCCTGTTCAATTCCAGTAAGAGGCATGCTTGTGATACCTAGATATGGGTCACAAAACTCCTCCTTACTATGGCTGGCTAATCTTGTGGCATCCTGAAGTAAATCCTTCGTTTTTGTAAAGGTGGCCTAAAGTTCACGATCATTCTTTCTAAAAAATCCTAGGGATTCGACTGGGGAAAATAATTTTTTCTCACCTGTATCCATACATAACCTAGTACACTTTGTACTATAAGCTATTAAGCTACTAGGGAAATTCTAGATGGAAACACTTTTGGATCCCAAGTGAGAAAACACTGAGGAAATGTGATTCCATCTGCACCTCAGAGTCCATCAGCACCAGATCCTAGAGGTCAAGGCACCTCACGCCTTCAATTTTTTTAGGGGGCCGGGCCCCCTCAATGTTCAGAGGACATTTGGCTCTGCCCCCTGGCTCTTTGCGACATCATGCACGTGACATCAGGACATTGCGTCAGGCCCCCTCAATCATCTTGAGAAGATGGCACCTCTGTCAGACTCCAAATTGATTCTCCACTATTAATTCTGCTCTGTCACACCTCTGTGTGATTCCGTGACCTGCTTTACATAGGCACTGACATCCTTTGATAAGTGCAGTGGCAATGAATGAGCCATCACAGATAACATAGACAGTATTGCCATACCACCTGATACTTGACACACTGCAGGTCTTCCAATACTGAGTATGAGTTATGCACATCCATGTATGTATAAATGTCACCGTATTAGGTCCACACATACCTAACAGTAAACTAATAGTGAGCTCATTCTCTGAGTGGGGGTCCGTATGTATGGCACCATCCGTACACAAGACAGAGGTAGTGGCGGGCATGGGGAAATCCCAAAGTGTCCAGAAGTACAAATGATCTTTGGGGAAAACCCTAAGGAGGTGAGGTAATCCCACCCCCCCACCCCCCCAAAAAAACAGCCAAGTGATGATGGAGCATGCTCAGTAGCCATGGAATGCTGACTTTGTATTGGGGAAAACTGGGAGGTGCAGAGGGAAAATAGAATGGAATATTGAACAGGAACACTTCACACTTGTAAATACAGATGCAAATTAGAATCCTCACTGTCCCTATAACCCTGCACTTTTATAAAGCTTCAGCCATGTTACCTGTGATAGCAGATGGCTAAAGATTTAAACTTTGGTTTGGATTTGTTTTTTTAAAAGGTTATTTATTTGCAACCTGAGCCCTGGTGTACGACTGAATTTCGTGAAAAAAATGTATCCAACAGGAGTTCGCCAAGGCCACCACATGTAGGGAAAAGTCCCTGCTTTCCTCCATCCTGACTCAGAAGTATGGGACCTATGGCCCTCCAGATGCTATTGGACACCAACTCCCATTAGCTTCAGTCAGCAAAGTTAACAGATAGGCTGATGGGAGTTGGAGTCCAACAACTTTGCTAGAGACATGGGTTTGCCATCCCTGTGACAGTGACACACAGTATTGTGCAGGGGCAGAAAATATATGATGATATGTTCAGTGTTCCTTAACTACAATTGGCAAAGAAATTGGCACAGGATTGTCATTATCAGCACTACATCCAGTTACTAGCTAAATATCCTTCGGATTGCAGACATTACAAGACTCCAGGCTACCATTTGCAATGTTTTGCCCTGCCTATGATTGAAACTGAACTGTTCTGAGTAACAGCTGATCTATAAAAAGAGCAACATGGCGTGTGTGTTTCTCATTGACGCAATTCCATGAAAAACGTTCAAAGCAGCCACCTAAGGTAGATATGTCTGTAAATGTAGGTGCTCAGTTTCCACCCAGTGTTGCAAAACTGTGCGGCATGTTGCAACTTTGTTTGAAACAGTCGACTTTTGCAAAACATGTATTGAGTAACCAGAGTGTATCTTTATCCTTGTGTGTACATAGCAACCTTGCCAGTCTGGTTCATTTGGGGGAGGGGGGATGAAGAATTTGCCCTTGGACAGGAGTTTAGCAAGACACCAAAGTGAGGGGAAAGAAATTGTGAACACAATTGGCAGTTCACAGAAGTGTAAGATTCCCGAGCTGGAAGGTGCTTTGATTGACGTTGTGTACAGCTGTTTCCAATTGGGGTTCTTGCAGTTGTATAACTCTGATTGCAAAATCGAATGAAAATAAAATAACCTAGAAATTAACTGAACTTTTTAGAAAGCAACAACAAAGCAATGGTTGGGTGCTGTTGCAGAACATGCGGTTTATAAATGTAGAATATTTCACAGAAGCAAAATGACAACTTTCATCACACCCAGTTCAAAGCTAATGGATCTAGTCCCAGGAGTAGGTCTGATTTCTTACACACACACGCAGTTGAGACCTGCAGCATCAAGTAATGACTTGCACATGTGAACGAGAAATCCCAGGACAAACTCCATAAACAAAACTCTCATATTGCCCCAGAAACACTGCTTTCAGTGCTGTCAAATGAGAGGCGATATTCAGCCTTCAGGCATTGAATTATCAAGTGATACATAGGCAGCTCTAAAGCAATTCGTATCATTTGGCAAGGACCCATGTCACATGTCGCAATGTGAATGGGCACATATTGCAGACCAAGAATAAAATCATGTTGTTGAGAATCAGTTCCCACGGTGCACATCATGGGAACATGCTGTGAGAAGAGAACTACTCTCCAGTTCATGTTTCCCAATATAAGGTGTTTTCAAATATGGGTAGTGTGTAATTTTGAGAGATGTGGTGGCTCTAACTGGTACGCAATTCAGGTCTATAGCATATACCTGTTAAAGAAGCATCATGCAATAAAAACTGCTGCCTACTAGATGTATAACAGATAGTTAAAGGTTTTCTACTGCTAGGGCATCAAGTGAGACACATTATTGATTCACCCAGGTGGTAACTTTCTTAGTGGATATAGGTAGGCAATTATTATTTTTATTATTATTTACCCCGCCCATAGGCTCCCAACAGAGGACTAAAAACAGAATAAAACTTCAAACATTAAAAACTTCCCTAAACAGGGCTGCCTTCAGATGTCTTCTAAAAGTCAGATGGTTGTTTATTTCCTTGACATCTGATGGGAGGGCGTTCCACAGGGAGGGTGCCACTATCAAGAAGGCCCTCTGCCTGGTTCCCTGTAACCTCACTTCTCACAGTGAGAGAACCACCAGAAGGCCCTTGGTGCTGGACCTCAGTGTCTGGGCTGAACAATGGGGGTGGAGACACTCCTCCAGGTATACTGGGCCAAGGCCATTTAGGGATTTAAAGGTCAACACCAACACTTTGAATTGTGCTCAGAAACGTACTGGGAGGCAATGTAGGTCTGACTGACTTGGGCTCAAAGCTTTCCTCAGAATTTTCTCACAGTGTTTGGTGGTTGTTGTTCATCAAGAAATACCTGAAGTTACAGATCTAAAACACTCTTTAGCTCAGTAATAGAGAACTTTCTTTGCATGCTGGAGGTCCCAGCTTCAACCCCTGACATCTCCAATAAAGGGATCTCAAGCAGCAGGTGATGTGAAAGTCTTTTGCCACAGATCCCAGAGAGCTCCTACTGGCCAGAGAAGACAATGGAGTTGTAGTACTCCATTTTGGTTTGAAGGTATGGGGCTATAACGTCCATAATTTTTTTCCAAATTCAATAAGCCGAGGATTCCAAAATGATTCAAAGATACTGGCAATGCAATCAACTGATGGGGCAAAATTACAAATTTTGCTGGAATTCGAAATAAACTTCTGTTGAGGTGTAGAAGTTGTAAGCCTGGTGTGTCCACCATTTTTAAAATCATGTATTAGCTTTGGGTGTGCATTTGCCTGGCACTCTGCAGCCTCCCTGGCTGCTTTTGCTTTCTGATCTGAGAAAGCCCCATGGAAGGCATTGCTTGATTGCATCTTCCCATGAGCTTTAATTGAAGTATGGTAAGACAGGAATACAGTGTTCTCAAAGCTATGAACATGAGTTTGACCCAGCTGTGGCAGGCAGTGGAAGACAGGAGTGCCTGGCGTGCTCTGTTCCATGGGGTCACGAAGAGTCGGACATGACTAAACGACTAAACAACAACAACAAAGACAAATAACTGAGATCAGTGTACTTAGCGATTTTGGCTGCACACACACCCTACATTTAAAGCAGATTTTGCTCCAAAGTATCCCAGGAACTGTAGTTTACCCCTTACAGAGCTACAATTCCCAAAACCCTTAACAAACTAAAGATCTCGGGATTCTTTTGGAAGAGGTGCATTAAATGTGTGGTGTGTGTGCAAACTAAAATACAGCGGTACCTCGGGTTAAGAACTTAATTCGTTCTGGAGGTCCGTTCTTAACCTGAAACTGATCTTAACCTGAGGTACCACTTTAGCTAATGGGGCCTCCCACTGTCGCCACGCCACCACCACGCGAATTCTGTTCTCATCCTGAAGCAAAGTTCCTAAACCAAGGTACTATTTTGGGGTTAGCAGAGTCTGTAACCTGAAGCATCTGTAACCTGAAGCATCTGTAACCTGAGGTAAGGTAAAGATAAAGGTACCCCTGCCCGTACAGGCCAGTCTTGCCAGACTCTAGGGTTGTGCGCTCATCTCACTCTATAGGCCGGGAGCCAGCGCTGTCCGCAGACACTTCCGGGTCACGTGGCCAGCGTGACAAGGTGCATCTGGGAAGCCAGCACAGCACACGGAACGCCATTTACCTTCCCGCTGGTAAGCGGTCCCTATTTATCTACTTGCACCCGGGGGTGCTTTCGAACTGCTAGGTTGGCAGGCGCTGGGACCGGATGACGGGAGCGCACCCCACCGCGGGGATTCGAACCGCCGACCATGCGCTCGGCAAGTCCTAGGTGCTGAGGTTTTACCCACAGCGCCACCGCTAACCCAAGGTACCACTGTATAAAATTATCAACTAACTACCATAGTTATACCAAAAAGGGAAATTTGTTTCCTTGATGTGCTATAACTTAATTAAGCTGTTATGTGGTCCCATCACACAATTAATCCATTCCCGTCTGGGTCACTGCAACCCCTGGCCATTATTTTCAGTGGAACATCTTGTGAAGGATGAGCAATTTACTCATGCCACCACTGTAATTATTCTCCTCCTTTCATATGTCTGCTAAGTGCCTATAGCTAGATAATCTCTCGACATGAAGCTATTACATTAACAGCTGATGTGGGCAGGAAACTTTGTACTCTCACAAAAGAGGGATTGACCTCCTGAACGTTGTGGGAGGCAAAGCACACATTAAGTATGGCCAACTTAGCTCTTATTCCTGCTTTCCTCTTGCTTGGTCAAACCTTGGGCCATGACAAACCTTATGCCACTTTATTATTATTTCTGAAAGCAGCCCTGTATAGGAACGTTTTTAATGTTTATTTTTTTTATGTTTTTGTAAATTCTGGAAGCCGCCCAGAGTGGCAGGGGCAACCCAGTCAGATGGGCAGGGCACAAGTAATAAAATTATTAATATTATTATTACCTCTAAGAAAGCACGTACAGCCCTTCGTTTTTAGAAATTCTGCTCTCTCCAAATTGTTTTTAATTTCTATCAATTAGCCTATGAATTTAACTCAGCCACATTTAATAGAGGTGATAGTTTTGCTGTCACAAATGTTTGATTAATATGGGGTTTTCTTGAGCAACAGAGGGTTTTTGGGTTTTTTTGCTCAAGACAATTGTTACTATGGATGAGTACTACTTGATGTTTTTGATACAACTTTGTGAGGTTCTTCCTACCTACTGCCCACTGCATTGTGGGAGGCAATGATTTGCTGGGAGCAGCATGTGGACTGGAGGCATGGTGTGTCAAGTGTGGATGTTATTGTCATGTTTTGTTATTATGTGTTGTATTTTGCGTTTTTATACTGTGATCTTCAGATGAAGGGCAGTATACTTCATGATGATTATCATGATAGTGATGCAAAGAACCATATGTGCACAACTCAAATCATACATGTTAAGTTGTGGGTGAACATATCAGACGACACAGCGATTCTTCAAACAGCTCTTGTTTATTCAAAGGCCAGAACAGAACAGAACAGAACAGAACTGAACTGAGGAGCTCAGTCAGCCTGCTTATATAGAGCTCCAGAACAATGTAACTGTAGCAACTTTCTAAAACTATCCAATCACTGAACGTCACTTTTGATCCTTCATTTGCATACAAACTATCCAGTCACTGAACGTCACTTTCGATCCTTCATTTGCATAACTATCTACAGTATCCGCCTGCTGGCCCAGGGTGAGAACTTCAATACATAACAAGACATATGTGGCTGATGGCGCCCAGCCTTTCTTTCAGAAGGCAACAAATGTTCTGTGGGTGGGACCTCTGGCAGAGGGCCTTTTAAGTCTCTACATTCTGCCCTCTCCTGCAGTTCAGTGTAGAGTAGAGATCCCACATGAGGCCTCTCCCCTTCATGTAGAACAAGACACAGGTAGCGTCGTGGTCTAAAACACTGAGCCTCTTTTGCCTGCCAATTGGAAGATTGGCGATTCGAATCCGTGTGATGGGGTTAACTCCCATTGCTCACAGCTTCTGCCAACCTAGCAGTTCAAAAGCATACCAGTGCAGGTAGATAAATAGGTACCACTGTGGAGGGAAGATAAATGGCATTTCCTTGCACTCTGGCACTTGTCACAATGTCCCATTGAGCCAGAAGCGGTTTAGTCATGCTGGCCACATGACCTGGAAAGCTGTCTGTGGACAAACGTTGTATCCCTTGGCCTGAAAAACGAGATGAGTGCCATACCCCATAGTCACCTTTGACTGGACTTAACCATCCACGGGTCCTTTACCTTTACCTTTTACCTTTAGAACAAGAAACCTATTGAGGAAAGCCGTGACGTAGTCAACGCCTGTATCTTTGGCTTCTGCAATCTCTAACACAGACTAAGTGACCTGTGTCATTCTGAGTTTTGAAGGGACACAGCACTATAGATCGAACCCTGTTTGGCTGATAAGCGTTTCAGGTTGTGGGAAGAGATAAGCCCATTTATCACATGTTAAAACAAAGAGTGAAAGGCTTACCTGCCTTTGAACCACACGATAAGCTATCTCCAATGGGAGCATTATGAAACCTGAGTTTCCATTACACGCACAATTCTGTGAATCACAGAGCATTCGAGCATTCCTGGAAAGGCTGCCTTTCTTTGCAAATCTCAGGCAAGAGTGACAGGTGGTTAAGGAAAGAGCTGGAAGCAAAACAAAGAGAAGGTCTTGAAAGCTTTAAGCCATAGTAGTGCACAACATAATTGAATTAAATGGTGGCAGCAACAGATACATATATATATCTAAATAGAGAGGGTTGGATCCAAGACTTAGTCATGCATAGAACAAAACCTTATCATATCAATGGTACTGATATTAGTCATAACTAGTGTAAGTCCCACCAATTTCAGTGAGTCTAAGTCAAAGCATGACTACAGTCAAATCCTAACCACGTCTAGGTAAAGGTAAAAGTGTTGGCTATTTGCAGTATGGTAGCGCTGCAGAGAGCTTGCTGGGGAGACCATGCATTAAAAAGAAAGGGACTCAAAAATAACTTAAACAAGGTTTTAATTACAAAAACAAAAACTCCTTATACACTAAATACATTAACAACAAACCAGACCCAACCACCAACCCAACCCCCAGGGTAATGGGAGAGCTAGGTGCTGCTCCTTATATACTACATGCAAATGCTGACACACCTTAATCAATGCAACTCAGCAGCACCTGCTATGTTTCACAGCTGTAAAGCTGGGTCTCGTTATCTTGCTCTGGCCCTTGCTCTGGCCCCTTAAAGACATACACATTAGGTGGAACAATGATGAACCTTTACATTTAAAGAAACCATTCAACATTTCCCCTGCGGTTCATCATTGTGGAACAAAAACATAAAGCATACTTTGTACATGTTTTTCATGTGTAACCTTTGGAAGTGCTTTTGTAAAAATGTCCGCAATTTGATTATCACCTGGGACATATTCATTTTTAGTTTTTGTAGAAATTAACACGTCATCTACATACACACATATCTTTGTTACAGAGTTTGCCCTTTCCTTTATAAACACACAATTGTCTGCCTTTCCTTGTGAAAAACCAATAGCCAGCAATTCTTTTGCTAAAGTTTGGTGCCAATTCCTTCCACTTTGGTGCAGACCATAAAGGGATTTATTTAATTTGCATACCAAACCTTCAGCAGCGTCTATGCCTTCAGGAAAACGCATAAAAATTTGTTCTTTTAAATCTGCAAACAAATCTGCAGTTTTTATATCTAGGTGATAAACAGAATGTCCACGTTGTGATGCATCTTTTAACAAAAGCTTAACTGTTTCATATTTTACACTTGGCGAATAACACAAATCATAATCTTCGCCTGGGATTTGTTGAAAACCCTTAGCAACTAATCTTGCTTTGTACCTTACAACTTCATTTTTGTCATTCATTTTAACTCTATAAACCCATTTTGAATCAATAAGTCTCATATCTGGGGTTTGTGGTACAAGAGACCAAGTGTTATGCTCTTTTAAAGAAGCTATCTCAGAGTTCATAGCTTTATACCAATTTGCAGCTTGGTGCTTAGGTAAATTCTGAACGTCACTGTAGCTGTTTGGCTCAAAAACCACCTTATTGGCATACACAGTATTAAAATGTTCATCTGCAAATCGTTGTGGCTTCTGCCTCTTTCTATCTGAACGTCTTAGTCCAGAAGGAGAGTCAGACTCCTCAGACTTAATGGGACTAAGTAAATTACTAGTTTCAGGTTGTAAATCATCACTGTCAGATTGAAGAGATGCCTGTAGGCTAAGCTCACGGTCAGAAAACTCAAGAGAATCTAACCTCCCCTCGGGTGCCTGTGACTTTAAATCATCAAACAAATTATCAGATTCAACAGGCTTTTTGTCTTTTTCCATTAATTCAGAAGCACCATTTCCTGCTGCTGCTGCTTCTTCCTCTTCTTCCTCAGTATTATCTATACCCTCAGTATTATCTATACCATCAGTATCTTGGAAAACAGCAACTCCATTCCAATTTACAGTTTGTATCATGCTTCTGGTAATATGAAATTTGCCAGTTGCTGGTATGTAAATTCTGTACGCCCCCTGCTGGTATCCCATGAATTTTCCCTGAACACTACGCTCACCCAATTTCTGCTTAGCGGGATAATGCATAATTACATCTGAACCCCAAATGCGTAGGTATTTCAGATTAGGGCGTTTTTTAAACAGCTTCTCATAGGGGGTGACATCTAAACCAGAATGATAACTGCGATTTCTAACATAACAAAATGCATTAAGCGCTTCAGCCCAAAAGTCTTTGGGCAGATTAGCATCGTGCAGATACGTTTTAACCCCTGCCTGCAGGTCACGCTGCACAACTTCAACAAGCCCATTTTGCCAGGGACTTCGGGGGCAAGATAACTCATGAGTAGTCCCCTGCGCTTCCAGGAATTTCTCAAAATCCTCAGAAACAAATTCCCCGCCCCGGTCAGAGAACAGGTTCTTAATTGGTTTGTTAAAGTGCGTTTTTACCCAGTTGCAAAAAACTTTGTACCTCTCAAATGCTTGGGACTTGTCAGCTATTGCATAAGTCCAACAATATCTACTATACTGGTCTATGAGGGTAAGCCAGTACTTAGAACCTCCTAATGATGGTGGGAGTGGCCCAACTAAATCACAATGTACACGCTCAAATGGCTCAGTTACTTTCCTATCTGAGCACCTACCCTTGCGTGCAACCTTAATCTTATTCTTGCAACAGGATAAACATTGCATAAAGAATTTACATGGCTTTAAGTTGAGGCCATTAACAATATTCTTCGTCCTAATTACATCAGCAAAATTCAAGTGTCCCAGAATTCTGTGCGCCTCGTGGAGACACCCGGAATGAGGCCTTGCATTCCTCAACCCCTGGCTTGACTGTGCTGCTCTGCAATTTATAGGCAATTGGGAGTAGGTGCGAAAATACAGTCTATATAAACCATCAGAGTCCCGGGCATACAATAGACGTTTGTTCCCCTCAAAAAACTCACACATTGAATTTAAGAAACGCACACTTATGCCTTGACGAGCAAAACACCTTACTGATAATAAGTTGTCCACTGATGGGCAGTAAATGCAGTTCGCTATTGTAATGTTTAAAGAGTCAAGTTTAACAGTACCTCTGCCAAGTGACTGCAAGACTTGTGAATTGGCTAAATGTACATTACCAATTTCCTCTTCGAAAGAAATAAACAAGCTTCGATTGTTGCAAACGTGGTGAGAAGCTCCTGAGTCCACAATAAAAGAATTCCACTTGGTACCTTTAATTCTTTTATGATCTGCAGTCCGAGCGTGAAAAGCTCGCGGCTCGTTTCTGTCTTTACGGTGCGATGTTGGCTGCTGAGATGACAACCGTGACTGACGAACAGAAACAGGCTTGGGAGTACTTTGCTTTCTTTTGGCTCTGCAGTCCTTTGCAAAATGTCCTTGCTTATTGCAGAACCAACAACGCTTTGCAGCTTTAAATGCAGTCGCATCACCACAAGTTTGCATATGGCGTTCCTCATTACTTCTGGAAATAGGAGTGCTTATGGCACAAGCCTCCCTTCTATCCAACTCGCCCATTAATCTTGCCGTTACCCCTTCCACAGTTAATTGTGCTGGTGGGACGGCAGATATCTGGCTAGCTACACCATCAAAGTCCTCGTTAAGGGAACAAAGAATGATAAAAACATACTGAATATCAGGTATGTCCATGTCCCTTCGAATTAATTCGCCGCGTATTGCCTCCAGACGTCTCAAGTGTGCTGCCAAATCACCACCAGGCTGCAACTTCGTCTGGTACAGCTGCTTGAAAAACGTCAATGCAGACGCTGACTCTTTTCTAACATGCACTGCTGCAAGACTGTCCCACATTTCTTTGGCAGTTTTCTTATTCCTTATATAGACTACTTGCTGGTCGCTGACTGCCAAATTAATTATCGCCCTGGCTTTTGCATCTCCTTTCGACCAAGCATTAGTTACAGGGTCAGGAGGGTCTTCAGTTACATAGGTCCATACTTCCCTAGAGGTCAAAAGCGCCTCCACCCGAAAAGACCATAAACTATAGTTCTCATCTGTTAGCTGTGGGAAGACCAGAGCCTTCTCAGCTTCAGGAACTCGGTCAACCATTCTGGAAATCTTCCAGACCCACAAAAACTACACTAACAGGAGAAGGAGTTTTCAAACCTTTCTCAGAGTCCAAAAATATGCAGTCATCCACTCAGCAGCTGGGCCCATAACCAAAGATGTTGGCTATTTGCAGTATGGTAGCGCTGCAGAGAGCTTGCTGGGGAGACCATGCATTAAAAAGAAAGGGACTCAAAAATAACTTAAACAAGGTTTTAATTACAAAAACAAAAACTCCTTATACACTAAATACATTAACAACAAACCAGACCCAACCACCAACCCAACCCCCAGGGTAATGGGAGAGCTAGGTGCTGCTCCTTATATACTACATGCAAATGCTGACACACCTTAATCAATGCAACTCAGCAGCACCTGCTATGTTTCACAGCTGTAAAGCTGGGTCTCGTTATCTTGCTCTGGCCCTTGCTCTGGCCCCTTAAAGACATACACATTAGGTGGAACAATGATGAACCTTTACATTTAAAGAAACCATTCAACAAAAAGGACCCCTGACCATTAGGTCCAGTCGTGACCGACTCTAGGGTTGCGGCGCTCATCTCACTTTATTGACCGAGGGAGCCGGTGTACAGCTTCCGGGTCATGTGGCCAGCATGACTAAGCCGCTTCTGGCAAACCAGAGCAGCGCACAGAAATGCCGTTTACCTTCCCGCAGGAGCGGTACCTATTTATCTACTTGCACTTTGACGTGCTTTCGAACTGCTAGGGTGGCAGGAGCAGGGACAGAGCAATGGGAGCTCACCCCGTTGTGGGGATTTGAACCACCGACCTTCTGATCAGCAACTCCTAGGCTCTGTGGTTTAACCCACAGTGCCACCCGCGTCACATGTCTACTCAGAAGTAAATCTTATTTAATTAAATGAGGTGTATTCCCAGTTCATGACTGCAGCCAAGGCTGGGATCAAGCCCAGAACATTCTGGGCAACAATTCTGATTGTGGTTTGCTATGGCAAAGTTCAGTACAACCCTGGGGTTTTCCAAAGAGTAACTCTGAGCTTCATAGCTGAGTGAGGATTTGAACCTACCTTTACCATCTCCAAATTCAATATTAAATGATGATGATGATATCCCCCCTTTCCCCCCAAGGAGCTCAAAGTGGCATACATGGTTCTCCCTCTTTCCATTTTATCATCAAAACAACCTTGTGAGGTAGGTTAGGCTGAGAGACAATGACTGGCCCAGACTCATCTAGCGATCTTCATGGCCGTGTGGTTCCTTGAACTGTGACCTCCCAGGTCATAACCTTTCACTCTGGGTCTCTCATTCTGTCAGTTGTCACTCTGTTTATGCTGGACTCCTTTGGGAGGAAGGGTGGGATCTAAATGAAATAACTAATTAACCAACTAAATAAAATTATACTTATAACCTGCTCTTCTTCCTTGGAGCATTTTACACTTCCTTACAAGGCCAGATTTGTTTCAGAGTAGAGCTGTGTTGTGTATTCAGACAATCTTCTGGGTCATCTTAGCATACTCATTTTATACACTGCTATAAAATTACCTTTCTGGGCAATTCTCCTTGTGTCTGAAGTCACTAATCTCCTCCAACACCCTTCCCCGCTCCCCAGGTTTCAATCACATAGAAATGTATGTGCAAATAGCACTCAGCAAAGGTTATTCTAGAAGCTCCCTGCTGTGTGGAATGATAATTCCGAAAGCAACACTTCTCAGAGCAATGACAGACAAGTGGTGCCAGGTCAATATTATGGGGCTCGCAGAGTAGGAGGAGAACTGTCAGTAGAAAGTGATATGTAAAGAGGAAATCAAAATGGCCTTGAAAGCTCAATAGTGACTTCTTTAGCTACCTTCAACTTGACTGGGTAAATGTGAATGTTGGGCGTGAGAAAGAGACCGCAATTCCAGATTCAATCATGATTATGCCACAAAACAATGTTAGGACCCCATCTGCACTATGCATTTAAAACAATACCATACCACTTTAAACAGTCATAGGAGCAGCCTATCTCAACCTGTGGGTCCCCTGATGTTGTTGAACTACAACTCCCATCCCCCTAGCTGGCAAAGCCAGAGCTCAGGAATGATGGGAGTTGTAGTCCAACAATATCTGGGGACCCACAGGTTGAGAACCACTGCCCTAAGGAATCCTGAGAACTACAGGAACTATGGTTTGTTAAGTGTGCTGAGAGTTCCCTTCACTGTGTTGCAGTTAAAAATTAATGGAATAGTTACTGGAGAATAATAATTAGTATATTTTGGAAAGCAGTGGTATGGTAGTGAGCTAGAAAGTTCCCAAGTCTTACCTTAGCCATAACATCAGCAGGTGCCATTATAGATTCAGTTCCTTGCCCATTTATAACAGGGGAGTGATTTTGTGAGGCTGTTGTAAAATTAGGGCTGAGGAGCCTTTGGTCTTCCAGAGGTTTCTGGACTGCAGCTCCTCTCATCCTTGGCCATTGGTAATGCTGGCTGAGGCTGATGGGAGTGGAGGTCCAACAACATCAGGAGGGCCATGGGTTTTCCATTGCTTTTATAAAGGTTACCAGGACAACCTTTCACACCTGAAAGTACTGCATCATGAACTACGAAGGATCAGCACAACTCCAGCAGAACCCCACAAGTCACTCCAGGAGGTACATTAGCCATAGCTGTCAACGTTTCCCCTTTTTTAAGGGAATTTCCCTTGTTCCGAATAGGATTCCTCGCAAGAAAAGGGAAAAGTTAACAGCTATGATATTAGCCCTGAGTTTTGGTCACCTCCTGTTGGAGGTGATTGATAAATTATCAATCATATGAAAAACTTATCATTAGTTTGGTGCTCCTTTTTTAAAAAATGTAATTTTCAGTCGTGTCTTTCTTCGCTGACTGGGAAAAGGGGAGTGGGATAGTTAATAAATGACAAGTTACTTCAAGTTACTTTATGGTAGCAAATGACAAGTTACTTCCTGGTCATTGCTTGAAATCTAGTTCATGCAAAGTCCTTGCACATCTGAGCACTGGCAGAGGTACCATTACCCCCCACAGTTTTCATTCATTTTTCTTCAAGTTGGCTGATTTTGAAAAGTAGTAACAGCAATTTGTTGCCTGTAATGTATAGGCTAGAATATAAACAGATGCTCCTTCTTCAGCTATATACAAACACACCATGAACATTAAATAGAAAGTCGCTATCTAACATCACCACTTACTCTGAGTAAAGTCTGACCTTACAAAAGATTTTCTCTCTTCACTGAATGCCATTAGCTCCCCCCCCCTCCCCACAAGGATGTGGCCCACTTAATAATTTTGTGGTGCTGTGGTCTAAACCACTGGACCTAGGGCTTGCTGATCGGAAGGTTGACGGTTCAAATCCCTGCAACGAGGTGAGCGCCTGTTGTTTGGTCCCTGCTCCTGCCCACCTAGCAGTTCGAAAGCAGGTCAAAGTGCAAGTAGATTAATAGGTACCACTCCGGCGGGAAGGTAAACAGCGCTGCTCTGGTTTTGCCAGAAGCGGCTTAGTCATGCTGGCCACATGACCCGGAAAAACTGTCTGTGGACAAATGTTGGCTCCCTCAGCCAGTAAAGTGAGATGAGTGCTGCAACCACAGAGTCGTTCATGACTGGATTTAACTGTCAGGGGTCCTTTACCTTTACCTTTACCTTTACCTTTACCTTTACCTTTACCTTTACCTTTACCTTTACCTTTACCTTTACCGGGGGAAGAGAGTCTTTCAACTTACCACTTATGTAGCTGGCCTTACTAGGACAGCATGACAATACTTTCAGTACCTGTGAATTTGACATTGCAAAGACATCACCATAGCCACAAGAAAACCAAGTCTCACACATCTAGAACTAATGGATAATATTATCACAAAGACAAAAATGATTATATAATTGAAGTCTATGAATCAGAAATAAAACCAAACCTTTCAGAATTGCTAGTTAAGGCTACAGTCCTGAGCATGGTTACTGGAGAGTTAGTTTCTCTGAAGTTTGTCAGAATTTTGTGAGAATTGTGAGAAATAAAGAAATTCAATTCAATTTGCCTTTTAATGAGAAACTACCTCATCCACAGGATGAACTGAAACACAGCTGCCTTTCAAAATTTGCACTTCTCCAAATTTTTCAGTGCAGTTCTCCCACAACCCAATGTATGCAGAAATGCATATATTAGAGGAAAGTTTACATGAAAATGCATTTGTTAGTGAAAGTATGCAAAAATGCTCTATATATGGGGGGATTGCTTGCAAAAATGTGTACATTCATACTGAAATGCTGATGAATTTTCATGATGATTTTTTAAAAAACAATGGCGAATTGGTGTGAAAATGTGGAGAACTGAATTTAAAACTGGGAAGATGGGAAGCTGAAGAAACCAAAAATGACAGGCTCATCCATTCCCACTTCAGTGTAAATATACTTGGAATATAATGTTATATATTTAAATAAATTACTTACCGGTACATTTCAACATCAGCATGACAAATAAGATCACAGAAATAGATTCAAGTTTAGATTCTAAGACGATTCAAATAACACCCAATAGTTATTTTCATCCCATTCCTAACATGAGATATTAGTACACTTCTGAAAATGTAAAATAAAACTTTGCAGTGATTTAATCATGTTGCATTATACTTTGAACTATGTAAAAGTCATGTCCTCAGAGGCAGAGAATCTCATTTCTCCTGTCCTTAATTCAGACCAATGACTTTCTTCTTTCTGGTTCCAGAGAGAGAGAGAGAGATCCTAAGCAACTTGCTTGTTCATCACAGTAGAACTTTGCCGCTCCTGCTCCTGCTGTCTTCACCAACTGACTAAGAGGTTGAGTTCTCAGGTTTCATCTCCTGCTTTGAGAGATCTCTGCTTGGGCTTCTAGGATGCGTCATCATTTAACCTGAAATGGAAACATCCACCCTTTCTTTGCCACATTTACGTAGAGGCAAGCTTCCTAACTAATACAAACCAATCTGCAAAGCATTTCTCAAAATAATGCATTCAAACATCATTTTATGCATTTTAAACTTATATCTTTAACACATCCTGGTTCCTGGTGATGACACCCAAATGAAGAATTTGGGGGAAGGGGGCAGATTGTTAGGAAATTAATTCCTTCAGATCAGAAAACAACATGGCAGCATGAGATTAGACTAAATTTTCCCAGTGTTTGTGCCATGGCACCAAAACTCCCTGATGTTGGTCTCACCCACTCCTTGCTCAAAATAACATAGTAGAGGGAAGGCATTAAAGATGACAACTATGAGATTCCTCAAGCAATTCTTATGAAAAGCTTGAGATCCGCTAAGAAAGATGAAGCCTCCCAACCCTACCTACCAACCCCACCTTTCCCCAGATGTTGAGGCAAAGGCATAGTGGTCACATCCCACTGCCTTCAGGACAATGTTTTGATAGCCAAACGAATTCCCAGGTGGGCAGGGCACCACTCGACTACTGGGTTGAGTAGATGCTTTGTGACATTCCACCCTGTGTTATTGATGGGAGAGCCCATCACTCAGTGGCAGAGCACACATGTTGCATGCAGAAGGTCCCAAGTATCGGGCAGCGTAGGGGTGGGGAACCTACAGATATTGCTGAACTACAACTCCAGCATGGCCAATGATCAGGGATGATGGGAGTCCCACAGCCCTTGGAGGACCAGAGATTCCCCATTCCTGAGGTTGTAGGTGGTAAGAAAAAGCCCTCTCTGCCTGAAAGCCACAGTAGGGAAGAACGGAAAGTATTAAGCTATGTGAACAAGCTGTTTGACCTTCTATAAGGCAGCTGCTGTTGCTTCAGATGGAACCTGTTTGTGTAACACCTCCCTTAAGAAACAGGTCTGGAGAGACAAATGGGATGCCTCGGGAGGTCAAGGCAATGCAATGGTGGGGAAATATTTATCACTTGGATATCTTGGTGTTGTGCCACTGTTTAAAGGCAGAGGGGCCCTGCAGGGAGCTGATCGGGTGGGAGGGGGGAGCCAAGGAGTTCAACACTGTGTTTGGCAAAGGGAAATATCTAACCTTCCTCCAGATTTTTATTTTCTTAGCTCTCCCACATGAGGAACGGCACCAAAATATCATCTCCCAACAAACACAGCCTTAGAAAGGTTTCCAAAGAACAGGTGGTCGAGAGAGCTAAGAAGCCAATATCCCAGTACCCCACACAAACTGGCCGGGTTCCTAAACAAATGTTACGAGTCATTTCGGTGGGGCTCCATGGCTGAAAGTGCAATTATAGGATCACATCCTTTAAAGGAGTTTCATGGAATTTTATGGCCTGGGCAAAATCCCAGTTAAAAAAAGAAAGAAAAGAAAAACATGTTGATAACACCCAAAGGATTTAGTCTTTCGAGCAACATTCTCTCCCCCACCCCATGACTTTTTGAAAAGAGATTCAAACCATCCTTTAAAATTTATGTTTTATTTCGCTTGCATTAATATTACTAGCCAACTCCTGACCCCCAATCTCCACCAGCAGTTCCCCCTTCCATTGAGTCCCTGATTCCCTTTCATTTCTTACTTCAATTTACATCTTTTGCTCCTCCTAACTTTCTTCCTTGCCCTAGCCTTCAAAATATTCTAGGGCACAAAAGCTGATATGCATTTAGTATTGTCACTTTTTAACTAGCCTGACTCCTGAGTAGGGAGAAGGGAGAACTTCAGTTCACATTTAAAAGCAATCATAGAATCATAAAATCATAGAGTTGGAAGAGACCACAAGGGCCATCGAGTCCAACCCCCTGCCAAGCAGGAAACACCATCAGAGCACTCCTGACATATGGTTGTCAAGCCTCTGCTTAAAGACCTCCAAAGAAGGAGACTCCACCACACTCCTTGGCAGCAAATTCCACTGTCGAACAGCTCTTACTGTCAGGAAGTTCTTCCTAATGTTTAGGTGGAATCTTCTTTCTTGTAGTTTGGAACCATTGCTCTGTGTCCGCTTCTCTGGAGCAGCAGAAAACAACCTTTCTCCCTCCTCTATGTGACATCCTTTTATATATTTGAACATGGCTACCATATCACCCCTTAACCTCCTCTTCTCCAGGCTAAACATGCCCAGCTCCCTTAGCCGTTCCTCATAAGGCATCGTTTCCAGGCCTTTGACCATTTTGGTTGCCCTCCTCTGGACACGTTCCAGTTTGTCAGTGTCCTTCTTGAACTGTGGTGCCCAGAACTGGACACAGTACTCCAGGTGAGGTCTGACCAGAGCAGAATACAGTAGCACTATTACTTCCCTTGATCTAGATGCTATACTCCTATTGATGCAGCCCAGAATTGCATTGGCTTTTTTAGCTGCCGCATCACACTGTTGGCTGATGTCAAGTTTGTGGTCAACCAAGACTCCTAGATCCTTTTCACATGTACTGGTCTCAAGCCAGGTGTCACCCATCATACTTGATTCATAATTTCTGAACAACACGCAAATCAAAACACAGCTATCCCTTGACATTGGCACTTTTCCAAATCCTCCAGCGTCCTTCTCCAGCCATGTAATGTGTAAAGAAAAAAGAAAAAAGCATTTACTGAGGTAAAGTGTGCATTTGAATGCATATATTAGTGAAAACAGCATACGGAAATGCATTATATCAGGGGAGATTGCTTTGCAAAAAAAAATAATGTGTGAATTGGGCAACATTGCATGCAAAAATGTGCACATTGGGAGCATTTCTCACTAAAATGCTGGTGGATTTTCATGAGGACAATTTTTTGTTAAAAAAAAATGCAGACTGATGTGGAAATGTGGAGAACTCAATTTCAGATTGGAAAATGAGAAATTTAGAGAAACTGAAATGGACAGATATGCTCTTCTCTACTCTTGGGGCTTTAACAGCAAAATGGCGTGCAAAAAATGAGTGAGAAAATCTTTGCCATCTCTTGCCCAGAGCTCACTCAAAGCACCAACTGAAAATTGTGGGCACTACAATTTAAGAAGGATGTTGACAAGCTGAAACGTGTATTGAGGATTGCAACCAAGATAATAATAATAATAATAATAATAATAATAATAATAATAATAATAATAATAATAATTTATTATTTGTGCCCTGCCCATCTGGCTGGGCTTCCCCAACCCTCTGGGTGGCTTCCAAAAATAATAATAATATTAAAATACTCTATTACATCAAACATTAAAAGCTTCCCTGAACAGGGCTGCCTTCAGATGTCTTCTAAAAGTCTGATAGTTTGTTCTCTTTGACATCTGGTGGGAGGGCGTTCCACAGGGAGGGCGCCACTACCAAGAAGGCCCTCTGCCTGGTTCCCTGTAACTTGGCTTCTCACAGTGAGGGAACCGTCAGAAGGCCCTCGGTGCTGGACCTCAGTGTCCGGGTAGAAAGATGGGGGTGGAGACGCTCCTTCGTGTATACAGGACCGAGGCCGTTTAGGGCTTTAAAGGTCAGCACCAATACTTTGAATTGTGCTCGGAAACGTTCTGGGAGCCAATGTAGGTCTTTTAAGACCGGTGTTATGTGGTCTCGGCGACCGCTCCCAGTTACCAGTCTAGCTGCCGCTATAAGATGATCAAGGGTATGGAAGCCAAGCCTTATGGGGAACAGTTGAAGGAGCTAGATATATTTAGCCTGGAAAAGAGGAGACTGAGAGGAGATATGATAGCCATCTTATGATATCTCAAGGGCTGTCCTATGGAAGAGGGAGCAAGTTTGTTTCCTCCTGCTCTGGTGGGCAGGTCTCGAACCAATGACTTCAAGTTACAAAAAAGGAGATTCCGACCAAACATCAGAAAAAACTTTCTGACAGTTCCACAGTGGAGCGGTCTCCCTCAAGAGGTTGTGGACTCTTCTTCCTTGGAGGTTTTTAAGCAGAGGTTGGATGGCCATCTGTCATGGACGCTTCAGCTGAGATTCCTGCGTTGCAGATGACCCTTGGGATCTCTTCCAACTCTACAATTCTGCGATTCTATTATTCTAAAAGGCGTTTCTTCTCAGCAGCCCAAGATTACTTCTGTGCTCCCAACAACAGCTTGTCAGCAGACATGATGTTACTTATCTCCATGTAATGAAATTAGCTTCACTTTCCCATGGCTTCTGAATGACCAGGTTGCTACTAAAGGTTAACCTTTCTCTGACCAGTGGGTGACCTGATTTGCAACACAGAGACTATAAGGGGACTCCCCATAGCACTAAAACCCAAACTCCTTGATGCTTCTTCTTCACTTATTGGCACTGCAGAGGAGTCACCACTGCCTTCTGAGGAAAATCTTTTATCCCTATAGTCCCTTTTCTGCTTTCCTTCCAAATTTGTTGTCCTAGAGGGAATGTAAAGCAAGCAACAGCAAGATGAACTAATATCGTACCCCCTAGGATGGCAGGAAATTAAACATGGGGGATAACTCCACTTGGTGCTGGTGTACAGCTCTTGTCAACAGTTCAAAAGGAAAACAGAACCTCACAAGGCTTTTACAGCTATCTCCTGAGGGAACATTCTTCCTCTGCTCGAATAATCCTTAAAGGAGAATTACTAAAATGTCTGCAAATGTATGCCAGATGCACTTGATGGGCTTTGAAAGGGATGGTGTGATTTTTTTTTGGGGGGAGGGGAAAAACAAACCTCACCCTCTGCAATATATTGAGGCTGGGTATGTTGGACATGGTCATCTTATTTCTAATAAGTTTTGCTTTACTGTTGGGCCAAGCTTTCAGTTCCTAGGCAAAAATCTTTCGACCTCTATATACTAACCTGATAGAGTTACCATCATTTCATCCTCTAGCATTGTCTGTGTCAGTGTTTCCTAAGCATAATGGTTTAGCAGCTTTCTCCCTTGCGGACATTGTAAACTAGAAAATGGCGCTCAGATGTTATTGCTGCCTGTCGCACCACTTGACATGTTGGGGGGGAAAGGATGCAGACTAAATAGGACATTTTTGCAAGCTGAATAGTTTGCAAATATGGCATCTTTAGCAGCGACACAATAGACAGAAATTCAGTAGGTGACCCTTCTAGCAGCATGGAAGTTCAACAATTGTGAAAGCTGCACTTGTTGAATTTCTACCTTTCAAACAACTAGTTTGTTAAAAGTAACTGCAGTGCTCTGAGCGAATAAAATACTGTTCCCACGATTATTATTTTTGCCGGGAGGGGGGGAGCCATGACTGTAAACATAAGGTAAAGGTAAAGGGACCCCTGACCAGTTGTGGCCGATTCTGGGGTTGCTGCGCTCATCTTGCTTTATTGGTCGAGGGAGCCGGCATACAGTTTCCGGGTCATGTGGCCAGCATGACTAAGCCGCTTCTGGCAAACCAGAGCAGCACACAGAAACGCCGTTTACCTTCCCGCCGGAGCGGTACCAATTTATCTACTTGCACTTTGACGTGATTTCAAACTGCTAGGTTGGCAGGAGCAGGGACCGAGCAACAGGAGCTCACCCTATCAGGGGGATTCGAACTGCCAACCTTCTGATCAGCAAGTCCTAGGCTCTGTGGTTTAACCCACAGTGCCACCCGTGCCCGACTGTAAACATAGTAGAGCTTAAAACTTATGGTAAACCAAGACAATCATGCAGTGTATTGAACAGGTGAACAGCCAGTGCGGTGTAGTGGTTAAGAGCAGTGGACTTGTTATCTGGTGAAGCGGGTTTGATTCCCTGCTCCTCCAAATGTAGCTGCTGGGTGACCTTAGGCTAGTCACATTTCTCTGAAGTCTCTCAGCCTCTCACTCACCTCACAGAGTGTTTGTTGTGGGGGAGGAAGGGAAAGGAGATTGTTAGCCGCTTTGAGACTCCTAAAGGGGAGTGAAAGGTGGGGTATCAAGTCCAAACTCCTCCTCCTCCTCCTCCTCCTCCTCCTCCTCTTCTTCTTCTTCCTCTTCCTCTTCTGTCATGAGAACTGAATGGGTAGATGAAATTCTAAAATTCAAGCATTCAAAAAAAATATATGCATGGGCTTAAATGGGAGGGAGGAGTCCCACTCTAACCACCATCTCTGCATTCACCTTTCTACAGTCAGCTTTCTCACATTCAGGAACTCTCCTTATCATGGTTTTGGGATCACAAGACTTGTAGACTTGTTCAGCTGAATGCAAGCACAATATCTCTCTGGGCATTCCCCTAGGAAGGTCAGGGATGGAGCATGCATGTATAGGGAACCTGGGAATGAGGGCTGGTATGCGAGTGTCCACACTCCCTTCCTAGTGAAGTCCTCACAGGTTATTTGACTGCTTGGATAGGGCTGATAACTACACAGGGTTTGTTTTGTAGAGCCAGAGAAAGCCAGCCCAAAACATTTGGCTGCCTAGAAAAAAAATGGTGTCTCTCCCCACAGCAAGACACACAAGGCAGAAAAAAAACCCCACAAGCACCTTCGTTTGGCAGTTAAAATACAATAAAAATTAACAGACAGATTGCCGTTCTTTCAAGGCTCCCACAATTGGCTGCCTGAGGCAGCCATCTCTCTTTGCCCAATGGTAGGACTGATATTGCAGATTGACAGCAAACATTCTGACTGCTGATGACTAGAGAAAGAGCCAGTTGCCAACTTGCTACATGCCAAGCTTACATAAAGTTCAATATTCAATGAAAAGAGGTGGTTTCTCATCCTCCAGCTTAGATGGGATGCCAGTCAAACAATGGGTAAAAGGCTGAGTTGTGACTGTTTGAGCACCTAGCAAGTTAGCAAAGTTCTGGAAAGTTTTCTTCTTCAATGGCTTCTCAGCATTTCCTGTCTTCTCCAGGCGTATCACTGCGATGATAGCTTTGGATGTTGCATGCCGTAAATATATAGGATTTAGTACTGTCAACCAGGGTTGTGTGGTATGAAAGGAAGAAATCTAAAGCACAATATTATGTCATTAGGAGCACCAAAATGTTGAATTCAGTGGAATCAAGTTAGATAGGCCAAACTCTACATAGAATGGAAGCCTTAGGAGGTGAAGCTTTTCCTGTCATTTCACTACTTTTCCAGGAAAAGCAACTGTAGCTTGCTTTGAGCACTCACTGTTTCAATACCTTCAGCCTCTCTTATTTTTCAGTCACTTTTTGCCCATCACTGTACCAATGCCTTCACTCCATTTGTTCCTGATGGAAGGAATCTTCCCATTAAATTGAAACTGTCAAAATTTATCTGAAATGTTCTCAACTTATATAATACAAAATCTGTCTCTCTTTCTGAAAAGCAATATTTTAAGATGTGCCCCCCCCCGCCCCAGCTATAGCAAGTTTATGTTCTGCAGAGATATAGTGGGCACAGCACAGTTTTGTTGTTGCTGGGTTTATATTTTTACTTTTTTTAAAAAAAAATCATCCCTTAGTCTAGACAGCCAGCTCACATGGCATTAATGCAATTCAAATTAAAGAAATATTGTTGAGAATTCTCAACGCAGCCCTAGTTAATGTTTGGCTCCACCAAAACATAAATTACAATGTGCATTTTACCTTTGGTGAGTGATGGTGATTTCAGTGCAACTAATTCCAGTAAAAATTCTGTGTGATGTTTTACAGAGCTGGGTCTTAGGGAAATAATTATTTTAATAATAATAACTATAATTCTTTCTGTTCTGATTTTGTATCTTTTGGCTTGGTAAATGTTATAGGACATCATTTTCTCATGAATATTCAGATTTTGTCAAAAACAAACAAACAAACCCATTTTCATAAAATGATTGAAACTGTTTTCAGTTTTTTTCTGGCAAACAAGCTGCCAACAGATGTCTGGTGAAGATCTTTGTGTTCACCCAGAACTTCTAAATAACTTAGGTAATCTGAGCCTCTGGGAGACTTGGGTTCAAATCCCCACTCAGCCATGAAGTTCACTGGGCGCCCTTGGGCCAATCACAGTTCCTCCGCTGTGAGGATAACATGAAGAAGGGATTGGGACATGAATTTCTTAGAGGAGAGAGAGGATATAGAAGTAAAAAATAAACAATCCAAAACTGTAATTATGAACTGTTTGCAAACTCCTCCTATTGGTTGCTCAAATGATTGGTGTCTGAAGAGTCAAAAATTGACATGACAGTGCTAGGGTCTATTTATATTAAAATGTGTTTGCTACTTTTGGAGCCTGAATGTTGTAGAATCGTCATAAAATATAATACACATACATAATCCTTATGTGTTATTGCCTTTTCTCTGAAACCGACTACAGTGGTACCCCGGGTTAAGTACTTAATTCATTCTTAACCTGAAACACCACTTTAGCTAATGGGGCCTCCCGCTGCCGCCACACCACTGGAGCACGATTTCTGTTCTCATCCTGAAGCAAAGTTCTTAACCCAAGGTTAACGGAGTCTGTAACCTAAAGCGTGTGTAACCCAAGGTACCACTGTAATAATAATAATAATAATAATAATAATAATAATAATAATAATAATAATACAAGTTTGTATTATTTAGAACAAGTTGGCAAGTTTGACTTCCCATCATAAAAACAGAACACCTCCTCTCTTTGAGTGATCCCAGATAACACACTACAAATGGAACCAATCAATTTCATGGCTTTTAAGCCCCTTGAAGACCCTCAGAACTCCAGTATTTTTTTTTTTTTCCTCCTACGTACCACCAATTATTCTGCCAGTCCAGCACAGACAGAATAATTTGAAAATGTGATGAAAGAGGTTATTCTATAACAATCATTATTTCTTTTGAAAGGTGTGAGGGTCATCAGTACTAGGCTCCTCGGTTCAGCGGGTGGGGATACCGTTGCTGACAATCTATGTCAGCAACTGGTGACTATTTTTATTTTATCTGCTTTCAGCACAATTGCAGGGCATGACAAGCTGTGCTTAGCCCCACTTTTGGAACAGTAATTCAGACAAGCTAAAGATACTTTGAAACTATATTGGTGCCAAATGCAATTTCACCCCAGCTTACAATTACATCTGGAATCTGAGAATGCTTGATTACTTCTGCCATTGCCAACATCCATTCAGCAGCAGTTATTAGGAGTTTCCTTATGCAGGCAAGCATAATTAGACTTCTAAATTAATAATCGTTCTACATTAGGCTTATAAGACTTCATGAGATCCGCCAAGCAGAATAAATTCCTAAAGCCATCTTCCACACCTCATCATGTCTTTCACAGCTGCCAAACAAAGGTCCAACCTTTCTACTGACTCTCTTGGACCAGGTGAGTGTAAGAGACAGAGTTGGGAGTCATTAGCATACTGGTGATTCCACAATGCAAATCGTGAAATGGCCTCCTCCATCAGTTTCATGTAGATCAGGTGTGGGGATCTACATGAAACTGCTGGAAGAGGTCGTTTTGAGCTCCTTTGGCTCTCCAGACTTGCATCTGATCACAGCTGGGAGTTCCACAGAGCTGGACCCACAATGCTGTATGCACAGCTCCTAGTAGAAAACAGTCCTGTGTCCAAGACATGGGGGACCACTGTCCGTGGTTCCCCTGAAAACATCCATGATCAGGCAAGGATATTAGGAACCAGTGTTATGCAGAACTCATCAGGAGTAAATTCAACACACACAATTTATTTCTACATAGATCCTCCTTCTATAAAAGTTCCAGATGATGTATAATAACCTTTTTCTTTTAAAAAAAAAGTAATTAAAAAAACCATGAATGCAATACATGTAAAACTTTCAGCTAGAGCTGGCTCAGGAAGAAGAAGAAGAGTTTGGATTTGATATCCCGCTTTATCACTACCTGAAGGAGTCTCAAAGCAGCTAACATTCTCCTTTCCCTTCCTCCCCCACAACAAACACTCTGTGAGGTGAGTGGGGCTGAGAGACTTCACAGAAGTGTGACTGGCCCAAGGTCACCCAGCAGCTGCATGTGGAGGAGCGGAGACACAAACCTGGTTCCCCAGATTACGAGTCCACCGCTCTTAACCACTACACCACAAATGTTGCTGCCTGAAGTGAAGGGACAAAATGGCACCCTGACTGTCCACCAACTTGGATGGCTTTAAAAGTGGATTAGAGACATTCTTGGAGGATAAGGCTACCAGTGGCTACTAACCCTGATGGCTATGTTCTCCCTTCATTGTGGGAGGCAGCATTCTTCTGAATAACAGTTGTTGAAAACCACAGGAGGAGAGAGAGCTGTTGTGCTCATGTCATGCTTGTGGGCTTCCCATAGACATCTGGTTGGCCACTGTGAGAACTGGACTAGATCAGCCACTGGCTCTCTTTATATTCTTATGTTGTTCCATTTTGTACATCCAGGAAATGGCAATGCCAGGAAGCTGTCTCTGCATCTCTGCCCCATGAGGTCTATCCATTCTTGACCATGCTGCAGAGAGCTGTATAAGATCCCTGCCAGAGAGCTGTACAAAATCCGGTTTGATAAGCCTGTTATGTGCCAGCAACTGCATGGAGCCTGCATTCAGCAATTGGAGGTTCCAATTGACAACACAGTGACTAAAAAATAAAAATAAAAAATTCCAAGCAAACTGAAGCTGAGCAGTTTGGGCAGGTGTTTCACAACTGTGTTTCCACTTATAGAAGTCCTCTGTCTAGAGCAGATTATCCTGGCCTATCTGGTACAAATCATACCCATCTGCGATTTGAGCTCTGTAATTTGGCACCGTCTGGATAACTTGTCACATGAACTATCAAACGGGAGGGAGGGGGGAAGTATCTGAAACATTGAGAGAGGCATGTTTTTCACAGTCAGCCTAAAGCTGACAGCTGTAGGAGTTTGCACACAGAAGATGCACAGAGCATGCTGGCAAAAGAAAAAAGAAAAAGAAAGAAAGAAAAACAAAGCCTGAGTGAATCCATAATTGCAGAGCTTTGCTGTGGAAAAGAAAAAGAGAAAGTCTACAGTAGCTCTTATTTTAAGGAGGATTAGGAAGCTATCAAAACCAGGTGGTTTTGTTTGGCTTTAATAAGCATGAATCTTCCAACATTATTAATGGTGTTAAGGCATTGACTTTGCAGAATTTCTAGAGGAAATGGAAACCATTATTACAATTTTCATTGTGCCATGGAAAATAACACGGTAATCAAAATTGTGCAAGTACATTACTGATATTGTTAGGGAGAGAAAAGTATTTCAAATTGGTGGCTGGGGCAGGGGGAAAGAACTTCACCTTCTTAAACTAATCACAGTACTGCCAGCTGAAATGACACATTTAATGAAGCAATGCCATTCCGATTGCTCCATATAATGTTAGAGTTTTAAGATGGCTATCTCTTTGTGGATACAGTCAGAGCCAGCCCACCCATAAGGCAATGTCAGGGGGCTGTTTCAGATGGCAGGATCCATAGGGGCAGCTGATCCTGGTGTAGATTTTTATCCCATCATCCCTTGTTCCTGATGTAGACCTGTACTCCCCCTTTCTTTCCTGGTTGGGGAGGGAGCTACCATTTTATTGCCCACCTCAGATACCAAAATGTCTTAGGCCAATCCTGGATACAATGATACACCTTGAGGGAGACCTGTAAGAGTGAACACTGTGTTCTTAATATTTATTTACTTTTTCTTTAAAATTTCATACCCTACTTTTCAGCTGCCCCATTTGAAGGGAGACCCCCATGTGATGCAGCTGCAAATGAAGTGGGGGGATATTCTGGCTACAGTGTTTCCGGTAAGGCAGAGTTAGGGAACCTGTAACTTTCCCATCATCGTTGAACTCCCATCAGCTCCCGACAGCCTGGCCAGTGGCTCAGGGATGGTGGGAGCTGCGGTCTAACATCTCAATAAGGAAACATGGTACAAGGCCTTTTTGAGGCCTCATTTGGAATACAGTGGTACCTCGGGTTACGAACTTAATTCATTCCGGAGGTCCGTTCTTAACCCGAAACCGTTCTTAACCTGAGGCGTGCTTTTGCTAATGGGGCCTCCCGCTGCCACCGCGCCACCAGCACATGATTTCTGTTATCCTGAAGCAAAGTTCTCAACCCGAGGTACTACTTGCTGGTTAGCGGAGTTTGTAACCCGAAGTGTTTGTAACCCGAAGCGTTTATATTCCAAGGTACCACTGTATATTGGCTGGGAACCAAAGTTCGATCAGCAGAGCCATACATGGACCCACCAGCACTTCTGAGGCTGTCCTCTCCCTGAGGCCTCCATTACTGAAGCTTCCAATATCCAAAGTCAGGGCAACAAATCCAATGATGTCCACAGATTATTCTTGGATAGCCAATGAAGCTGAACGTTCAAATATTCAAGACAGACAAAAGAAAGTACTTTTTCACAAAGCACATGGTTAGACTAACTTAGGTTTAAAAGAGTTTGCTTCTGAATACCAGTTTCTGGAAACCACAGGAGGCAAGAGTGCTCTTGTGCTGGGGTTCAGTTTGAGGGTTTCCCACAGGTATCTGATACTAGCTCAGTTGGTAGAACATGAGACTCTTGATTTCAGGGTCGTGGGTTTGAGCCCCACATTGGGCAAAAGGTTTCTACATTGCAGGGGGTTGTAATCGATGACCCTTGTGGTCCCTTCCAACTTTAAAATTCTATTATCTGCTATCTGGGTGGCCACTGTGAGAACAGGATGCTGGACTAGATGAACAATGGACCTGATCCAAAGGCTCTTCTTCTGTTCTTAGTCTCTCTGGAGTACGAGCAAGAGTGCATTTTTACTTTGATGCCTTTCTTGTGATCTGCATAAATCTGGAGGGACTCCCTGAATTATGATGTTTCTCTCCTTTTCCTCTGGAGCTTCCATGCAGACATGTAGAATGTGGTCTTCGAAAATCTGTTTGAGATATGCTCCACAGATTGCATTAGTGGCATTCTCGGGACTCAACCATAGTTGGAATGTCGAAGAGACATTTTCTACATCGCATTAGTGAGTTATCCTGGTGGTTGTGTTGCTATCTGCTGTTGATCAGAGCTTGGCTAATGTGCTTAAGGCCAAGTTGGCATACTCAGTGGCTGGAGTGGTGGTAAGGGAGCAGGAATGTAAGGGATGCAGGTGATGCTGTGGTCTAAATCACTGAGCCTCTTGGGCTTGCCAATCGGAAGGTCGGCGGTCCACATGATGGGGTGAGCTCCCGTTGCTCTGTCCAAAGTCCTGCCAACCTAGCAGTTCGAAAGCACACCAGTGCAAGTAGATAAATAGGTACCGCTGCAGTGGGAAGGTAAAATGGCATTTCTGTGCACTCTGGTTTCTGTCATGGTGTTCCGTTGCACCAAAAGGGTTTGGTCATGCTGGCCACATGAACCAGAAAGCTGCCTGTGAACAAACACCAGTTCCCTTGGCCTGAAGCGAGATGAGCATCACACCCCATAGTCACCTTTGACTGGACTTAACTGTCCAGGGGTCCTTTACCTTTTTACCTTACCTAGTAAGGAAGCAGATATGTATAGTTATCTGAATTACACAATCTTTCCCCCTCACAATATAAGGTGTATATAGATTGATGTGAAGAATCTTTGGCTTGAATGCACTGCCTGTCCAACAAATTACTCACAGACACATGAACAAACCAGTCTGCACCTCCATTTTGTGTGCAGGACACCCAGCTACTGAGTTTTGTAGATTAACTATGACTTATCTGGAATGATCTACTTCACCCATGCTTTAGTACAATATACTTTGCTTGCTCTCCTTCCCTGCTTTGAAGCACATTGTAATTTAATTAACATATTGGATGCCAATGCTCTGAATATTCTGTGGTGTTCTGTGTTGTATTTTGAATGGGAGGGGAAGGGCAGTCCTATGAATCTTCACCTAAGGCAAGCCCTACTTTGCCATTTCATCGAAACTGAGATTTGGAAAATAAAAGGCAACTCATTCAACAGGCCTTCCTCAGCCTAGCACCCTCCAGATGTTTGGACTAGATGGGTGAACACCAGGTAGACAAAGATGGCCTTAAGAAATTAATCCCTCTCACGGATTTCATTACCGAATCATCCCAAAACAGAAGCGCCAGGGCATGAAAATAAGGAAATTCCACACACGAATGAAGTTCCGTAAAATTTGTATTCAGTTTCAATCCGCTTTGAAAATGCAGCATGCTCAAATTTGGTTGTGTGTGCTGAAATAAGCGGACCAAATTAAGGGGCCTAAATCTGTCATAACAGCTCTGGAAAGCCATTTCCTGTTCCTCGTTGGCCATTCAAGGAGGGGATTCTGGAACTGAATGGGATAATCCCTCACAATGAATGTCAAACAGGCAGGGCCGATTCAGCCATTTTCTTTCAGTTGCTAATATGATTGGCGCTAAGAGCTTATCTGCATCACTTCTAACCGTTTAAATTTGAGATAGGCTGCTGCAAAATCAGGGGAGAACGGGGTTTAAATTGCATTATTAACTATAGGCTAAGTCCTGGCAAAGCTGATTAAATCAGTTACTTCCGATAAAATCATAATAGGGCCCATCTGTATCTATCTGACATGAAACATGTCATTGGTAATGTTTTGTGTTGTCTTTAATGAGTCTGATTGTCATCTTCCAGAGGGCGGGGGGGGGGGACACAAAAGGCACCTGCAGGTCTGCATGAAAAGAATCACTTATCGATCGAGTTGTCAGAGCTGTCAGGCACTTAGTAACAGCAACACTGCTACATAAAATCAATGTGACAGCATGTTTATACGGCAGCTCCTTAAGACTCGTCAGAAAATGGTCTGTTTTATATAACCAATATTAGGAGGAGAAAAATAAGGTCTTGCAAGTGAAGCAAGACAACTCCTAAATAGAACCTAACATGAACACATCTGATTTGTAAATAAAATATCCGCCATGAATAACCTGGATATGGAGAAACATTGGCCTTCACTTTCTCCGAGACTGGAACATAGGAAGCGAGCCAGTCTGTTGGTCCGTCCAGGTCAGTACTGTCGACACTACACTGATGGGCAGCAGTTCTTCAGTCAATATTTTCCACCCCTAGCAAAGATGGCAAGAGATTGAACTTAGGGGTTCTTCTGCATGCAAATATAACATGGAGCTATTGTTAAGCATAATTCTTTAATTGTACACTGAAAGGGGAAATAACTCTATATGTGTTTGTACGTACGCTGCTGGAAGCATGCTATGGGAACTTCCATGAAGCAAAACAAAAGAGTTGTACAGTACAGAGCTGCAGTGTGCAGGGGCGTCTTACCCATAGAGGCTAGTGGCGTGGGGCGCCAGGGCACCAAGTTCTGGAGGGCGCCAGGGAAGAGGTGAAGGCTGGACGCGGCACCTCCCGGCATCAGCTGGCTGCCCTTGCCTGGCTCTGCCATGTCACGCCGAAGCAGCACCGCACCCGGAGCCTCCGTCTGCTGTGGCCACCATGGCACAAAGCGGCCAGCTGAGCCAGGAGGCACCACGTCTAGCCTCCTCCTCTTCCCCACCGGAGGAGCTGCCCTCCAGCTGCTGCCCACCTCCTCCAGCCCCACCTGCAGCACCGTCCTCCCTAAAAAACTCTGGGAAACGGGGGGGGGGGCTGGAGGGAGCTTTGCACCATGGCGCCGTATATGCTTAAGACGGCCCTGGCAGAGTGCATTATGTATACTGGAAATAAAGGAAAGTACTAAGGTAATTGTTTATAAGAAAAAGCTGGCATTTCTGGTTTTGCCCTCATTATTCTCTCTCTCTCTCTCTCTCTCTCTCTCTCTCTCTCTCTCTCCCCCCCCCCATCTCCCCCATCCTTCTGAAACCCATCTAGTCTTCCAGTTGCTCGTCTCTCGCCACATCTCACTTTCTCTCAGTTCTGTGCTATATTATCACCTGTGGCCACTTTTTTGTTCCTTATTTGTTCAGGATCAAGTCCATTTCTATTTTTAAAACAGTAGAACTGATAATTTTGAAGGGGAAGGATTGCATTCAAAGAAGACAGCAACTCTGGCATTTTGTAAGTGTTCCCAATCATTTGAAAGAGCCCAAGAAGTAGTTTAAAGAGTTCAAAAATCCAGAGAGCCCAAGGCTTACAGTAATTTTGCAAAAAGTCCCAGAGACTGTGATGCTGTGCCAATTTGCTTCTTACATGTCACAATGGGATCTTCATGTGCAGAGATGTGGAACTAGATTTATCCCTTATTTTGTGTGTGTGTGTGTGTGTGTGTGTGTCCACTACAAATCACTCATACACACTTTTTTAAAAAGAAAAAAGATGTGGACATACAGTGGTACCTCGGGTTATAGACGCTTCAGGTTACATGACTTCGGGTTATGAACCGCGCAGAACCCAGAAGTACCGGAATGGGTTACTTCCGGGTTTCAGCACTTGCGCATGCACAAAAGCACTAAATCACACTTTGCTCATGTGCAGAACCATCGAATCATGACCCGCGTGTGCGCAGACGCGGCACTGCGGGTTGCGAACGGTGCTGGTTGCGAACATGCCTCCCGCAAGGATCATGTTCGCAACCCAAGGTTCCACTGTATACCAAATAATTTTGAGCTATTCACCCTAAAGCAATATACCTTAAACTGGGCTTACCCAGCAGCAATGTAATGTTCTGGGTTCCAAATGGCTGAGTGGACCAGTGCCCAGTAACAGCCATATTTTATCTCCCACAGGGTTGTGTGAGATAGCACGGGACAGCATTTGAGATAACTTTTTCTTTTTCTTTTCTTTTCTTTTCTTTTTTGTTCAAAAGTTACATTACAGCTTTGTCCACTGCCATAATATCACAGAATGATCATTCCATGCTTCAATCCCACATCACTGTCATGTTGGCTCGCCGAATATCCTTAGGAGGGACCCAGCTACCGATCTGGTTGGCTAGACGTTTTCAATCAATATATCCCCTCCACAGACACTTCTGTGATGAGGATGGCAAAATAAAAAATAAAAAAAATACAGCACTAGATTATAGCACTGATGCTTCTGAAGGGAGAGGTTGGTCATGGCTGCACCACCATTTTGGTGCACAAATGGACCAGGTTGGTGGGGAACTCTGCATCTTTGGCAGGGAACCTACTCAGTGGAGTCTGCCCAGGGCCCCCCAAAATCTGGATCTGAACTTGGCTCACAGTAAGTATTCTGAGCTGAAGTTTTTTCATATGCTCAGAACTTGTGGTTCATATACCTGGGTCACAATTAGGTAACATGTCCATCATATCCCATCAATGCAGTTGCCCGAAGAGCTGAAATCAAAGCAAAAAATAGGTTAGAATTGGGTCAAGTGTATGCCTAAAGAGACCCTCACCTTTGAAGACAAGTTACAGATAGGTAGCCGTGTTGGTCTGCCATAGTCAAAACAAAACAAATTCCTTCCAGTAGCACCTTAAAGACCAACTAAGTCAGATACCTGTATCTGAAGTGTATCTGAAGAAGTGTGCATGCACACGAAAGCTCATACCAAGAACTGACTTAGTTGGTCTTTAAGGTGCTACTGGAAGGAATTTGTTTTGTTTTGACTTTGAAGACAAGACATTCATCCTCAACAACGACTTACCCAGTACTCTCTGCAAAGCAGCTATTGTCCCCTGTGGCAACCCATACGTAAACAAATGCTCATTTTCTGAAGTTTGTATGTTGGGGGGAAGGTAGGTGTGCTCCTCCGAATTTTTAAGCTTTCCATTTTAAAAGAGAAAGAAAATGTAAATGTGGCTGATAGGCATCCCAAAGAAGGAGCGAAGAGATTAAACTGTAGCAGAACCTTTTGCAGGAAGATGCTCTAGTGTGTTTTAACTGTTCCCCTGTCTTACTGTTTAAACAAGGGTGGGGAACCTGTGGCTTTCCAGATGTTGATAGACTGCAACTCCAATCACTTTCCCTGGCCATGCTGAATGAGGCTGTTGAGAATTGTGATCCAGCAACATCTGGAGTGCCACATGTTCTTCATCCATGATGTAAATGTATGATATCTTGCATCCTAACATATAATGATGCCTTCTGCCCAGGTGAGGAGAAACTCCTACCTCCTTTGAATGCTAAGTGACCCAGGCCTGGTACTCTGTAATACACTTTGAGGTGGTGGACTCAGATGCTGCAGCCTGTGCAGGTCTCATTAGGCAAAAAGAGCAATAAGAGGGGACATTTTCCCCATCACTGTTCCTCGACCACCTCCAATAGCCTCTTTCATTGAGAGTTCTCAAATGAACAGTCCAACCATACATGCAAGATCCAATGAGGAGTGCACTGATGAATCTGTAGTGTCATTAAGAATTAAGGTGGTTAAGAATGTTTTTTAACCTGAAAATGATATATAGATGGTACATGACCCCAGTTAAACTTGCCAAAATATACCATTCGTCTGATAATAAATGTTGGAAATGTAAAGAAAATGAAGGAACATTCTTTCACCTCTGGTGGACATGCCCTAAGGTGAAGGCCTTCTGGGAAATGATATATAATGAGCTGAAAAAGGTATTTAAGTATACCTTCACTAAGAAACCAGAGGCCTTCCTTCTGGGTATTGTCGGCCAGAAGGTGCTAAAGAAGGACCGAACATTCTTTATGTATGCAACAACGGCAGCAAGGATACTCATCGCAAAAAACTGGAAAACTCAAGATCTACCCACACTGGAAGAGTGGCAGATGCAGCTGATGGACTATATGCAACTGGCCGAGATGACTGGCAGAATCCGTGATCTGGGAGAAGAGAAGATGGAGGAAGACTGGGAGAAATTCAAGATGTATCTACAAAAACATTGTAATTTGGTTGAATGTTAAGAAGGATGCTAGATTATAAAAAATTGGCCACCACTAAATTAGATTTAAATTTGATGATAAGTGAGACTAAAAGAAAATATAAAATTTTTTTAGAAGAAGTGCTAGATTATATTTGAATGAGTGGACATGAGATTGTAAACAAGTTGATAATTTGTTTGGAAAAAACTTTTAACGATGTAAATGGGAGCGGGAGACGCGAGGGAGTCCAAAGAAGTGATGAAATTATGTTTGTGACAGAAGTAAGATTGTTTATTGTTTGTGCATTTTTATTTAAAAACTTTAATAAATATTTATAAAAAAAAGAATGTTTTTTAACCACTGCCTTCTTTTACTGCAGCATATAAGTATTCAAAATAAATCAACGTACACCATATTAAGAGGGCCTTGGTGAGGCTCCCTGTTGAGTATACGCCCTTTGTCAAGCATGTGCTTGTTGTTTCGTAAGGAAGAAAATACCCCTTCTAATTCTATAAAGGCAACCTTTTGGATTAAACCAATATGAAGGCTAACTTTGGAATGGCTGGAGCTGCAATGCCAGAACAGCACAAAATATAACCTGTCATTGATGGAGTTGATTTGCTGAAGCCAAGTGTGAGTGCATATCTCCCCTTATCAATTTTTCTTTTATCCTAATCAGTGTCATATATCCCATTATCTCCTGATCTATGAACTTGCCTCCAACTTTAGCATGAAAGCATCTATGATTAAGTACCACATTAGTTTTTGGCACAACTTCACGATCTTGTCCACTTAAGTGCAGGTGGACATAGTACCCGACTTCCTGAGTCTGCCTACCGCCATTGTGATGGTTTGTGTGTGTGTTTGGATATCTCCAACACCAAATGTCTCATGCAGGAAGCCTTCATTTGTCTCTCTAAAGCATTTGAAGTTATGCAATATAGATGAAAAGTACTGTAGAACTATTATTACAATCCATTTGGGCATATCTTGACAGATTTCATAGTTCTGAATTCTCCATCAGTGGTGAAACTCACTGGGACTCCATTAGGGCATCTTGAACATTGACTAATTTTAGTCCTGAAAATGACACATAATTCCATCAGATGGCTCTAAGATCTCTTAGTAATATCAGAGGGCTAGGCGGGTTGGGTGCCAAGCATGACTCATATCCTACAGAATTTTCAGACATGCTTCTCATTTCCTAACTAAAACGATATAGATTTATTATCACAGCAATACCACCATTTGTCCCTGCCTTGATATTATTAAATATATCTTCAATGATCTTTTGCTAAATTTCCACATGTTAAACTTCCACTGGTGGATGATGATAGTATCACCAATATCAACACCATTACTTCTTTATTTAATCATTTTCTTATGTCTCCTTAAGGTCTTAAAGAGGCAATGTAAGGAAGTAAAATATAACAATTCCATCACTAGACCATAGTAAAAAATATATAAAGTAATAATCCACCCCTTCCAACAATTAGTTCTCTCATTCCCTGGGTATATTAGCATGATCACCCTTAAAAAGAGCAACATAACAAGAACCATCAAATAGCAGGATATAAAATGAACGATCAAATGCCTGAGAGTAGAGGAAAGTAAGTTAAGAATATTTGTCAAAACAGTCAGAACTTTTTGACTTCAAATTAAATACTTTTAAAAAGAAACACCATCTCCCAAATATTAGATCAGTAAGAACGTTGTGACTTTGATGGTCATCTTGACTCACAGTACAGTGGTACCTCGGGTTACAGACACTTCAGGTTACATACGCTTCAGGTTACAGACTCCGCTAACCCAGAAATAGTGCTTCAGGTTAAGAACTTTGCTTCAGGATGAGAACAGAAATCGTGTTCCGGCGGAAATGGCAGCAGCAGGAGGCCCCATTAGCTAAAGTGGTGCTTCAGGTTAAGAACTGTTTCAGGTTAAGTACGGACCTCCGGAACGAATTAAGTTCTTAACCCACTGTATTGTATTCAACTGAACTGTATTCAGCTTCTGAACAGACATGGATCCTGCACTTGGACAGTTGATCACATTGAGAGGTTGACTGACTTGACTCGTATCCATACATCCATTGAATTCATGATGCCCATAGTTCCTACCTTCAATTTCCATGTGTCCCAAATCCCATCTCCCAGCATCCATATGTTCAGCTGGAGGTGAAAATGGAGTCTACATATGAACAACAGTTGGTGCTTCTGGTTGTGAATAAGGGCCCCAGAGAATACACACATACACCTAATTCTCCACTATGGGTGAGTGTATGCAAGCCAAGGGGTGGGCACTATCTCAATCCCTATCCTTGCCTGCATGGGAATATCGTTTTACCTTCTGTATATTGAGAGCCACCTTGTCTTCACTGAATATGTAAGCTTACATTGAATCTTTTAAGACTAGATCAGGGACAGCTGAAAGGCCCAGAGGTTTTCTGGAATAATGTGCCTGTTCCTTACTACCTGGCCCTTCTTGGAGGCAGAGGAATTAGCAGGAAGAAGGACTTTCCCTGTTAATAAACAACAAGGGGTTTTTCTTCTGAGTGTGAAGAACACAGCCCATGAGACAAATGGCCCACTTTCCACCCAAGAGGGATGCCTTTCTAAGGTGCCTTTTCCTTTTTATATATATAATTTTTTATTAAATTTTATTTAAAAAATTGACAAAACATCCATCTTACATATAATATATAAAAACCACTTGGCTATCTTGGCCTGAGACTTCCCTCCTCCTCAACTAATGGTCTTCCTAATTATACTCTGATATTGCATTTTGTTATTATTATTGTTATTATTATTATTATTAAATCCAAATCTTAAATACACCATTTAAACATCATATTGATAATAACTTATATCTCTAACCTTACAAAACTTCTTGTAGCCCTACTAACAATGTCAGTTGTTTACAATTGTCTCTCAAATACAATGTAAATTTACGCCAGTCTTTCAAAAAAGTCTGGTCCTGCTTGTTTTGAATTTTCCCAGTTAGTTTCACCAACTCGGCATAGTCCATTATTTTCATCTGCCACTCTTCTTTTGTTGGGCTCTCTTCCTGTTTCCATTTTTGGGCAGATAATATTCTTGCTGCAGTTGTTGCATACAAAAACAATGTTTTATCTTACTTATGTATTTCTCTACTTACAATACCCAATAGGAAGGCTTCTGGTTTCTTTACAAATGTATATTTCAACATTTTTAAAAGTTCATTATGTATCATTTTCCAGAAAGCCTTCAGTTTCTTACAAATGCACCACATATGATAGAAGGGACCCTCTTTTTCTTTACATTTCCAACATTGATTATTTAGTCTGTACATTTTTGCTAACTTCACTGGTGTTACATGATTTTCATTACATTTTCTTTAAGCGAACTGCAAGCTGTAAAATTTATTCCATCTTTCCAAAGTTTCCCCCAATCCTCTAATTGTATATTATCCTTTGCCCAATGTATCATAACCGATTTAACTTCCTCATTTTTCACATGCCATTCTAAAAGTAATTTATACATTTTTGGCAATATTTTAATTTTAGAACTCAACAAATCTACTTCAAACCTGGATTTTGTATATTCAAATCCATTGTTTTTCTTATCTCCTAAGGTACCTTTTCCATGCATCTTCAGACACAAGTTGGGAGGTTGGGGTTGCACCCATATTTTCTAAAAGGTCAAACAGGAACTGTACTTCCTGCTCCTTCTTTCTGTATCCATTTTCCAGCTGTGTCTGTATCCACTCCTATTTACTTTACTCCTGCCGTGGTATCTGATCAGCTTTTGAAACGGTTGAGTCCCACAGAAGAACACAATATGGATGGACTGAATTGTCCCTACATTTTACGGGACAGAGATACGTCTCCTTTGGCACCCTCTGGGTGTGTGTTTTCTCTTTGGGCTATTGTTGGGTATCTCCATGCTGGAAGCTTACATTGAGTTTGCTCATTCTGCCATCACTCATAGCTGTTTCACATGCACTGCTTTTGCAGAAGGCTATAAATTGGTTGAAGGGAGGCATGGCTGTATTCTTTATTCCCTCTCAGTAGGAGTCTGTAAATCATACTCAGCAGGTACTTTACTGTATTCAGAACACTCTGACATTCTGTTCTATCAATACTGCCATCAGTTGAAGATACCTTTTCAGCATGTGTGTGTGTGTGTGTGTGTGTTTGAGGTAATACTTCAAGATGTGTCTCTTCTATTTAAAGAAAAACTAAAATCTACAGCCAGAGAAATTGATCGCCCACATTGTCCCAACACCTTATGAAGAAACTCCTGCAACCAAATTAGGATGTTGTTTTCCCTCCAGTTCAGTATGCAATTCAGTCAGCATCACATTTATCATGGCTTCAGAATGCTGCACCATACATTATCTCAGTACAGTTTTCCAAAAGTGCACCAATCTGGGGCAGGGGGGGATTCGAATTATGTTTTTCGCCTGTTGTAATTACATCTGGAAGACAGGAGTGCCTGGCGTGCTCTGGTCCATGGGGTCACAAAGAGTCGGACACGACTAAACGACTAAACAACAACAACAACAATTACTTCTGTGAGAGGAGGTGTGAACAAAATGGTCTTAATCGTGTTTGTGTCCTTTGCACTTGAGTAGACAGGCAAATCCATGCCATCAAATGCCTGTGCGGATTTCTTAGGCAAAATACAAAAAGGACAAGCCTACTTTTACAATGGAAAAGGAAATTATAAAGCACTTATGAGGTAGTCCAAGAATTTCTATGGCTCTTTTTTTTTTTTTTTTGTAAACAACAATAATTTCTAGCTGTTTGAAGCACACAAAAAGCCCAATTCTTGCCATGCTTCTCAGTGAAAAACTTTGAGAAGAAAGCCTCTGAAAGTAGCATTATGTTATGACATGGCACACCTTCCTCAGTAATTGTGCAGAGGAACAGATGGCTTCCCTCTTAGTGGCATGTCCTACAGAAATCTTCTGTACAGGGCAGAGCAGGACAAGGCAGGTGTGAGGAAATTGTGGCTAGACTAAAGCCCCCATCATCACTGGCCATTGGCCATGCCAGCTGATCATTAGGGGAGTCCAACAGCATCTGGAGGGACGTAAGTTCTCCAATCCTGCTATAAGACATCCATAGACGTTAGGGGGGGACAGCTGCCCCCATAGTTTCATGGAGGCTTCTATCTTTTTCTCCATACAATTGCCTAAGAAGGAGTAAGGTAAAGTAAAGAGACCCCTGACCATTAGGTCCAGTCGTGACCAATTCTGGGGTTGCGGCACTCATCTTGCACTATGGGCCGAGGGAGCCGGAGTACAGCTTGACTAAGCCAGCATGTGGCCAGCATGACTAAACCGCTTTTGGCGAACCAGATCAGCGCACAGAAACGCCATTTACCTTCCCGCCGGAGCGGTACCTATTTATCTACTTGCACTTTGACGTGCTTTCGAACTGCTAGGTTGGCAGGAGCAGGGACTGAGCAACGGGCGCTCACCCCGTTGTGGGGATTCGAATGGCCAACCTTCCGATCGGCAAGTCCTAGGCTCTGTGGTTTAACCTACAGCGCCACCCGCATCCCAGTAAGAAGGAGTACCATGTTGTTATTCCTTTGAAATAGAGCCTGAAAGTCCTCATGACACCTAATGAAAAAAGAGTAAGAGTGAGTCATGCCTGGTGTGGTTTGGAGGCAGTAATTCTTCCAAATATCAGTTGCTGCAAACCACAGGAGGGAAGAGTGCTCTTCTGCTCAGGTCCTGCTTCCCATAGCTATCTGTTTGGCCACTGTGAGAAAAGGATGCCTGATTCAGTCTACTCTTCCTTATTTTCCTACGATCAAATGGTCAGAAACTACTATTTCTCAAGCTGGACTAATAGATGTGAGAATGAAGGTAGGTAAGCTGCTCAGGGTTGTCTTAAGCACATGCGGCGCCAGGGTGCAAATATCCGCCCGGCGCCCTGCCCCCCGCCCAGTCCCAGGCATGCAGGAGGGCAGAGCGAACCAGCCACCTCAGTGTCTTGCTGGCTCAGTCGCCCCTGAACTCGCAGCGCAGAGCCACCCCCTGCTGCAGCGCTCCAACCAGTGGGCAGACTCTTCCCCGGACTCTTGGCCTGGCGCCCCTGAGAGCCCAGCGCCCAGGTGCCCCGCACCCCTGGTGCCTATGGGTAAGACGGCCCTGTAGCTGCTAATAAGAAAATAAAAATGGTGACCTTGTGGTGTTATATGTAGTTCTGAAAATGCATAATGTAGCATCATTATAGGGTAAGGAAGGGGGAAAGTAACATGGGGCCTGATGGTTCTGGTAGCAGCCATACACTCATTGACACAGCTAGTTCCCTCCTCAGAGGACCTGTATCAATTAAATGCAAAGTTACATTTTCAGCCTGAGCCACATTTACTCACAAGTAAAGTCTCCCTGGGCTTATTTCCATGTCAATGTGCTTAGGAATGCAGCATTGCCAAACTGAAACAAACCCTAACTAAATTAAAAGAAAGAAAAGAGCTTCTTGGGAAGATTTTTACACCTAAATTGTTAAATTGGGACATGATCTAGAGAACACTGAAGCAACTTCCATTATTCTGCATCTGCTGTTGTACACCATCTGCATGATGAGAGAGTAAAGAGGATTTATGATTACTGAAATCCATTTCACAGAGTAGCCATGAGTGTATTTTCCCCCTTGTTCTCTATCCAGATGGGTGGAAAGCTAGTAAAACTCTGAGTTCAAACAAAATTAGCTTTGGAATTCTGGATTTTTGCTGTTTGTGTGTGTGTGTGTGTGTGTGTGTGTGTGTGTAAAAGTAGACAGCTGAATAGATTCTGCTTAATTTCTGTTATGCAATTAAAAAGGATCTGCATTTTGCATCTTTTTGCATCTTTACATCGGCTCTGGATCCATTCCAGGCCGGCTTCCGCGCTGGTCATGGGACCGAGACGGCTCTGGTTGCCCTAACAGATGATCTTCGTAGACAGCTGGATCGAGGCGGGTCGGGGCTGCTGATTCTTCTAGATCTGTCAGCAGCTTTCGACATGGTCGATCACGAACTCCTGGACCTCCTGGTGGTGACCTTGCCAACGTGGGGATCCAGGGCACAGTCCTTCAATGGCTGCGCTCGTTTCTCTCTGGTCAGGGACAGAGGGTGGCGCTTGGGGGGGAATTGTCATCGCGCCACTCCTTGGTGTGTGGAGTACCTCAGGGTGTGATACTCTCCCCGTTGCTTTTCAACATCTTTATGCACTCTCTCGCCCATCTTGTCCGGAGTTTTGGGCTGGGTTGCCATCAGTATGCCGATGACACCCAACTCTATCTGTTGATGGATGGCCATCCTGACTCGGCCCCAGACACACTGACCAGATGTTTGGAAGCTATGGCTGGATGGTTACGTGGGAGCCGGTTGAAGCTAAATCCTTCGAAGACAGAGGTCCTGTGGCTGGGACGGGACGATATGGGATTGGGGGGGCAACTCCCATCTCTTGCGGGGGCGCAATTAGTGCCAGCACCGTCCGTTAAGAGTTTGGGTGTAATCTTCGACACCTCCCTTTCCATGGAGGCGCAGATTGCAGCTATAACAAAGGCGGCATTTTTCCATCTCCGCCAAGCTAAGCAGTTGGCTCCTTACCTCTCTCGCCCTGACCTAGCCACTGTGATCCACGCGACAGTCACCTCCAGACTGGATTATTGTAACTCGCTCTACATGGGGCTGCCCTTGAGACTGACCCAGAAACTCGAGCGGGTGCAGAATGCTGCAGCGAGACTCCTTACGGGGTATTCGCTGAGAGATCACATTCACCCGGTGCTATACCAGCTGCACTGGCTCCCGGTGGAGTACAGGATCAGGTTTAAGGTGCTGGTAAAGGTTAAAACCAGCACCTTAAACCTGATCCTGTACTCCACCGGGAGTACCCTCGTACCTACGGGACCGCCTCTCCTGGTATGCCCCACAGAGAAACTTACAGTCTTCAAATAAAAACATCTTGAAGGTCCCAGGCCACAGAGAAGTTAGGCTGGCCTCAACTAGAACCAGGGCTTTTTCGACTGTGGCTCCGATCTGGTGGAACACTCTGTCACAAGAGACTAGGGCCCTGTGGCACTTGACATCTTTTCGCAGGGCCTGCAAGACAGAGCTGTTCCACCAGGCCTTTGGCCAGGGCACAGCCTGACTCCCTCCCTCGGCAATCTTCGCGGAGCTCTGGCCCAATGGTTGCCAGTGGCTTGATTTGAATTAATTTTATAATGAATGATTTTAGAGTGTTGTTTGTGCTGTACTTTTGTACTGTTTTATTGTTGTTAGCCGCCCTGAGCTATAAATAATTTTATTATTATTATTATTATTATTTATTATTATTATTATTATTATTATTATTATTATTATTATTATTATTATTATTATTTCAAGAGAACTGGTTGTGTGTGTGTGTGTGTGTGTGTGTGTGTGCTTCACCAATTCTCTTGAAAAAGATATAAAATGTAACAGAAATACGCCAGAAATTATCAAGTTTACTTAAGAACCAAGGGCAACATGATGCCCACATAACTGCGGATGCTCACTGTCACAGTTAATCTGATGTTCTCTTTTTTTGTCAAAAAACATATTTATTTAAAATGCATACAGAAATCAGAGGCAATCTTTTCTGAATCGTGACTCTTTAGGAGCGAATTAAACTTAGTAGGTCTACTCCAGCTTCTTTTGGTAGACTTCTGGGGAAAAGGGGAGTCTGTTCTACTAAAAATCCAGAGTGGATCTGGATTCTGAGGGCCTCTGGATAATGGCAGAGCACTAGCCCTGTGTGAGGTTGCAGTGGACCTCCCTCTGCATGCTATTTCTGGACCACTCCCAGAACCTCATTTGGTGAGCTACAAGTGCCATATGGAGTCCCGAATGGATTGCCTCAGGTCGGCCTGACTCAGTTTGGGATCTAGGATTTGTCCAAACCATGTGTTATCAACACTTCTCTTGTGTGGACATCTATGTATATACAGTGGTACCTCGGGTTAAGAACTTAATTCGTTCTGGAGGTCCGTTCTTAACCTGAAACTGTTCTTAACCTGACGTACCACTTTAGCTAATGGGGCCTCCCGCTGCCGCCGCGCGATTTCTGTTCTCATCCTGAAGCAAAGTTCTTAACCCAAGGTACTATTTCTGGGTTAGTGGCATCTGTAACCTGAAGCGTCTGTAACCCGAGGTACCACTGTACATCACTACATGATGTACAAGCTCCCTTTTCTCCATCACTGAAAAGGTAATTGGTAGGGTGGGGACCAGCAAGGCTAGCTCTTGCAGTGCAGTGGTCCCATCTCCCATCATTCAAAGCATATAAGGGGGCTTATCTGAATCTCCTTCAATTTTTAAAAAACAATATTTGTTGTATTTATTTATTGCATTCATTGTGTTTAGATCCCACCTTTTCCTCCAAGTTGTTCAAGGTTGAATAGACGGTTCTCCTCCTCCTCTTTTGTTTTTTGTTTTTTTTTATAAATATTTATTAAGATTTTAAATACAAATGCAAAAATAATAAACAATGTAACATGTATCATAACATAGTTTCATAGCTTCTTTGGACTCCCTCACGTCTCCCGTTCCCACTTACATCATTATAGATTTTTACCAGCAATTTATCATCTTGTTTGCGTTCTTATGTCCCGCTCATTTAAATATAATCTAATAATTCTCCAAAAAAATTATATTTTCCTCAATCTCACTTGTCATCCTAATTCCATCTAATTTAGTGGTGCTCAATTATTTAACTCCTCCTCCTCCTCTTTTGATCCCCACAAGGTAGGTTAGGCTGAGAGGCAGTGACTGGCCCAAGTTCAACCTGTGAGCTTCACGGCCAAGTGGAAATTTGAATGCTGTTCCTAGTCCAACACTCTAACCACCATACCACGCCGGCTCTCTTAAAGGGAAACTAACTTTTAAATGGTAAATTAACTTTAAAACTAACTAAACTTGTTTTTCATTGACTCTGTCTACTGGTGATACTCGTGGAAAAGTGACAAATTCTCGTCACCTGTGTTACTTGTGCCACTCTTGAGATGGTCAGTGGTCCCTCCAGAATTAGGTGGGATGTGTATGGTTGCTTGCCTTAATGGAGCTCTGCTCACACAAGGTGCTGCCAGCTGATTTTGGCCACTTGACCATCCCACTTTGTTCTGCAGGATCTTCTGGTCCTCAGGAGTGCGGTATAGAGGGGCCATAATGGGAGAAGAAGGCGGTGGCGGGGGGGGACCCTCAACAACCTTTCTTCGGCTCCTAAGTCTCAGGTTCCAAACCAATGGCCCTCCCATATCTCATTTGCTCTCCCCTCTCCCTTCTCCTGGTTATTTTATCCATGGCAGCTGTCTCTCCATGTTTTCCATTACCAGCATATTTTGTTGAAGCACAGAAGACCTAATTTAGACAACTAGGCTAATGGATGCTCGGATAATTGGGGCTTCGCATTTATAGCCTTCTGTCTGAAAAACCCCACTCATCTTAAATGAGCACTTTTCATGGGCACGATTAGTGCATCCATCCACAGTGTCCTCTGAGCAAATGTGTCTGGTTTCGCCATCCTCTCAGAGTTGGACTTCATATCCAGCTAATAAACTTTCCAAAAAAGAAAGCTCATAGCTCAGTGGCATTATATATATACCAAGACAGAGGAAAGAGCCCTTGGAAATTACCGAGTGAGCCTTTCACTTTTGATGTTAGCCTAATTAGACATGAAATGAATGTTTTTCAGCTAATTGACATGCTTTTTAATGCTTGTCTTAATTATCACCTAAGATAACAGTTTAGTTAACATCAAACATCAACCAACGATTTTGTTGTCACTATCTGAAAAAGCCCTAAGCGGCCACACTCTGGTTAGCACCAAGTTCCTAATGACTTTTTCCTAATAAGTTTGAGTGTTTTGCTGAGTTCTTCTTCCATGCTCTGTGCAACCCAAGCTGGAAAAAGAGATTTCTTCCTTGTCTTTGACCCCTCCTTGAAGGCCAACTCTAGTCTGCATCTACGGTTGATACCAAGGGAAATGTGAACACTAATCCTATTATCTCTCCAGTTGCTTTGTCTCTCTGTTCACTCTCCTCCAGTTTGTGGACCAATCTTCTAGGCAAGTCCCCAGGCCAGACACACCTGCCAGCATTGCATGACTGGCCCCCAAGACATTTTGATGCCAGTAGCACTAAACAAGATGGTAAAACCCTCTCCCACCCACCACCAGTATTATTACAAGTCAAAAATGGGGAAATGGCCTGGGGGGGAGCTTCCTTTCTTCCCCTCCCCCGTAATAGTGAACCAGAACAAAATGAAGCTTCAGTTTTCCAAACTGAAATTTGGCCTTGGACCATGATCTGAATCAGACAGCCTTCAAATCAGTTCAGTTCAGACCAAATTGGGCTGATTTTCAAAGTGTTGAATTAGGGTCCTGAACTGTGATGAATGCACACTGTTATGTACTGAGTTGAATAGGATCCAAACTGCAGCAGTCTGATTGGTCCTAGAACAATAGGCTCCAAAAGGCAGCAGTCTGATTGGTCCTAGAACAATGCAGCAGTATGATTGGTTAGCAGGAACCACCCAATCATGCTCCAGATAGAAGTGAATCCACAACCTGATTGGCCTACAGTAGAATCCTGGAATTAGCCAATCATGTGCAGCCCATTGTGTAAATAATGTATATAAAGCAGATACTTTGAGGGGACATTCATTCATTCCTCCTCACCACTATGAGCTGAATAAAGAGCATGAAATCACTTTGCGACTCTGAGTATATTTCACTGGCGACGAAGGTGGGATCCCGCTGAGCTGACTGCCACACACAGCACCGCAGCACCGCCACCTGCCGCACCGCTGCCTCGCACCGTGTATCCAGGCTTCAGCTCCGGGACACAAGGAACTCAGAATGGCAACTGACAGCAGCTTCTCGCCATTCAACCCAGCATCTGGAGACTGGGAAGCGTACGCCTCCCGTTTCACCTTCCTCCTAGAAGCCAAAGGGGTCACCGATGAAGAAGACGCCAAGAAGAGGGCAATATTCTTCAGCGTCTGCGGAGAGGAGACATTTGAAATCGCCCGGGCTCTCCTTGCGCCTGAAGACGTCGCTACTGTTCCATACAAAACAATAATGGAACAGCTGAAGGGGCACTTTTCGCCACAGCCCTCAGTGGTGGCTCGTCGAAATGCCTTCTACGCAAAGCGGCAAGCCCCTGGGGAAACCATAACTGGGTTTGTGACCTCTCTCCGCCAAGCTGCCCGGTTCTGCAACTTCTCAGAGCTGGAGAACATGCTTCGTGACCGCCTCGTCGGTGGCCTGAAGGATGAGAAGCTGCAACGACGCCTCTACGCTAAGAAGAACCTAACGTTCCAGGTCGCTCTGGAGGAGGCCCTGGCAACGGAAGCTGCTGAGAGGTCGACGCAAGAGGCACGGCTGAGCCAGCCGTCCCAACCGAGGGTCCACCACGAAGACCTCACCAACGACTCGGGATCCGACAGGGAGGAGGTGCACCGAGTACAGCAGCGCACTCAAGCAGCCCACATACCACAGCTGCCTCGACGAGAAGGAGGGAACTGTGCAAGCTGTGGAGAAAGTCACGAGAGGAGGACCTGCCGTTTCCGCAACGCAGAGTGCAGGCAGTGCAGAAAATTGGGACACATCGCCCGGGTGTGTCGGGCTCGGCCCACCCGAAGCCAGGCATCAGATGACCAATCCAAGAGCCCCAGGTCCCGGGGCCCAACGCACCAAGGCAACTCGACGGAGCTCACAGACTTCCAGGTATACCAGTTGCCCCACCCCAACGTAGAGAAAATTTATGTAGAGGTACAGATAGAGGGGGCCCCATGCCGCATGGAGCTTGACACGGGTTCAACTCTATCCATAATCTCGGCAAGGACCTTAAGGAAACTGTGTCCTACTGGGGGTCCCAAACTCAGGCCGGCCCCATTCACCCTCCGGGACTTCCAGAAACGTAAGGTCCCCACAATGGGGGTGGGGACCTTCAGGGTGCAATACCGAGGGCGGACGCGGCAACTGGACTTGCTTGTGGTCAAGGGCCCCTACATTAGCTTACTGGGGTTGGCATGGTTTGGACCACTGGGACTAGCCATCACCGGGGTGAACCACATGAGCTTACAAGTGGACGTGGACGCCATATGCAAGGAGTTTCCGGGGGTTTTCGATGGGAAATTGGGACAGTATACGGGCCCCCCCATTGCTCTACAGCTTGACCCCGCAGTACGACCAGTCAGGCTCAAGGCCCGCCGGGTCCCATTCGCCCTGATACCCCGTATAGACGAGGAATTGGACCGACTCGTGGAGCAAGGAGTGCTGGAGCCGGTGCCTAATGCCCCCTGGGAAACCCCAATCGTCACACCCGTCAAGCCTAATGGTTCGGTCCGCATCTGCGCAGACTACAAATGTACCATAAACAAGGCCCTCATGGCCCATGCATACCCAGTGCCAGTGGTCAGCCATGTCCTTGCCACCCTGGCTGGGTCGAAAATTTTTGGCAAGCTGGACTTGGCCCAAGCATATCAACAGCTGCCAGTAGATGAGGCCACAGCAGAGGCACAGACGATTGTGACGCACAGAGGAGCGTTCAGGGTAAAGCGGCTGCAATTCGGGGTCAGCGTGGCACCAGGCATATTCCAGAATCTAATGGACTCTCTCCTTAAAGGGATTCCTGGTGTCACCCCCTTCTTTGATGATGTGTTGATTGCCGGGCCCACACCAGAGGAGTTTGAGGACCGCCTCCGCACTGTTCTGCACCGTTTCCAGATGGCGGGTCTCAAGGTGAAGCGGGAAAAATGTCTACTAGGAGTGCCTCAAGTGGACTTTCTGGGATTTATGGTGGATGCAGAAGGGGTTCACCCGACTGGGGACAAGGTACGGGCCATTTGTGATGCCCCAGCGCCCAAGAACAAGACTGAACTTCAGGCCTTCTTGGGATTATTGAACTTTTACCATTCCTTCCTTCCCCACAAGGCGGCGGTAGCGGAGCCCCTACACAGACTCCTGGACAAGCGGGCCCCTTGGGTGTGGGGCCAGCACCAGGAGGCCGCATTCCAGGCAGTCAAGGACTTGCTTGTCTCAAACTCGGTCTTGGCACACTTCGACGAGAGGCTGCCGGTGGTGCTAGCATGCGACGCCTCGCCCTATGGCATCGGCGCTGTCCTGGGACACCAACTCCCGGATGGAAGAGAGGTACCGGTAGCATACTTTTCCCAGACACTCAACGAAACCGAGCGGAACTACTCGCAAATCGACAAGGAGGGTCTGGCAATCGTGAAGGGAGTAAAAAAATTCCATGATTTCTTGTACGGGCGGCCCTTCACCGTGGTGACTGACCACAAGCCGTTGCTTGGCTTGTTTGCCCCCGAAAAGCAGACCCCCCAAGTGCTGTCTCCTCGCGTCCTCAGGTGGTCAATTTTCCTTGCCAGCTACCAGTATGCACTGATTCACCGCCCTGGAAAGGCGATGGGCCATGCAGACGCCCTCAGCAGGCTACCACTACCGGAAACAGGCCCCGACCCAGCACCTGCACAAGAGGTTATGAGCCTGGAGCTGCTTCCTGACCGCCCCATTCAGGCACAAGAAGTTGCACACCATTCCAAGAAAGATAGGGTCATCTCCCGGGTCCTGGACTGGGTGTGGAGGGGATGGCCCAGCCGCAGCCCCGGGCCAGAATTCGCCGGCTACACAACCCGCAAACATGAACTGTCAGCCCACAAGGGGTGCCTGTTATGGGGAAGCAGGGTCGTTGTTCCCCAGCCCCTCCGCAAAAGGGTCCTCACAGCCCTACACGAGACACACCCAGGGGTAGTAAGAATGAAGGCCCTTGCCAGGAGTTATGTGTGGTGGCCGGGGATCGACGGAGAGATAGAGGCCTGGGTCAAACACTGCCAGGCCTGCCAGGAATCCCGCCCAGATCCCCCAAGGGCCCCAGTCCAGTCCTGGGAGTCCGCCCGAGCACCATGGTCACGCCTGCATGTGGACTTCGCTGGCCCCTTTCAGGGGAAAACATTCTTCATAGTGGTGGACTCCTACACCAAATGGCTGGAAGTCGCACTGGTACCGTCCACTTCTACGTCCGCAGCCATCCGGGTACTACGCAGGCTGTTTGCAACCCACGGGCTCCCTGACACTCTCGTCTCAGACAACGGGACTGCATTTACATCAGGAGAATTTCAAACCTTCACAGTGCAGAACGCCATGCGCCACATCCGTTCGGCGCCATTCCACCCTGCCACCAATGGCCAAGCAGAACGCATGGTGCGGACCACCAAGGACACCCTTCGCCGCATGACGCAAGGGGATTGGGAGTACCGCCTTGCCACATTCCTTCTGGCACAGCACAGCACCCCCAGCTCAACGACTGGCCGGAGCCCCGCTGAACTACTAATGGGTCGGCGCCTTGCAATCAGATTGGACCGCCTTCACCCCGATAGAGCTCAGGATGAGGTAGTGGTGGGGGAAGGCAGGAACCCCCGGACCTTCGAGGCCCAGGACCCAGTGTACGCAAAGAATTTTGGGGCAGGCCCTGCATGGGTACCTGCCACAGTCACCAGGGTCACGGGCCCCGTGTCGTACGAGGTGCTAACAGATGGGGGGCAATGCTGGCGCCGCCACTGCGACCAGATACGGCGACGATTCCCGGGAGAAAACCAGGAGGAGGAGGACAGGTCAGAGGAGTCCCAAGGGAACAGTGGGGCAGTGAGGCCCATAGAGCAGCAGGGGCAAGCAGGAGAGGCAGAATCAGTAAATACAGAGAGGACCCGCGAGGCCGAAAGGACACCGGAACCAGAACCACGACTGAGCGAGCCGGTTGCGCCAGACCAAACAGCCCCATCCTTGGAACACGAGCCAGAACCTGAACCCCAGACCAGGGAACACCCCAGGCCGCAACGCACACGTAGGCCACCGGCGTACCTTGAGGACTATGAATGCGACCTTCCGGGCAGGACTGGAACTTAGAGGGGAGGGGTGTTATGTACTGAGTTGAATAGGATCCAAACTGCAGCAGTCTGATTGGTCCTAGAACAATAGGCTCCAAAAGGCAGCAGTCTGATTGGTCCTAGAACAATGCAGCAGTATGATTGGTTAGCAGGAACCACCCAATCATGCTCCAGATAGAAGTGAATTCACAACCTGATTGGCCTACAGTAGAATCCTGGAATTAGCCAATCATGTGCAGCCCATTGTGTAAATAATGTATATAAAGCAGATACTTTGAGGGGACATTCATTCATTCCTCCTCACCACTATGAGCTGAATAAAGAGCATGAAATCACTTTGCGACTCTGAGTATATTTCACACACCCTGCCAGATATGAGTAGAATATGGATTTACTTTGGTTAACTGCTGTAGTTTATTTATCTGTTTACTAAAGAATGTCCATTCCACCTTTCCATTTCCAAAGAAACGTCCCAGGCAGTTCGCATCAAATAAACAATAAAAAAGCAATCTAAACAAAGCAGTCATAAAGCAATCTAAACAAAAGCTTTAAAAGCCGCAGGTAGAACCTTCAACAGCAGACAGCCCTCAAACAATATATTCAAGTGGCAGACAGACCAAAAGCTTGCTGGATCAGCATGGTCTTTAAGCAATGTCAGAACAAAAGAGAGGCAAACAAACTTCCACATTGCCATTGTGAAGCACTGGTTTTGGAATCAAACGACTTGCATGGTACTTTGAATGGTAAATGTTTCCTTTCCTTTGTTGAAAAAATGGCTCCACATCCCTTTTGTTTTCTTTTTTACACAACCTCCCTGTCCCTCACATATAATTTATTTATTCATTTGTTTATTACATTTATATCCCACCCTTCCTTCAAGGAGCTCAAGGTGGCGTACATAGTTGTCCCCCTTCCTATATTATTTTCACAACAATCCAGTGTGGTAGGTTAGACTGAGAGCGAGTGACTGCCCCATGCCCCAATAATGGCTGAGGTTAATTATTGCTGAATTGTTATTGATTGCTATGTTGCCTTTTCCAGCCCGTATGCCACTCTGAATATTTTAAACTTTAAGGGTGTTCAGATAATAAGGGTAAAAATGCCCTTCTCCTGAACCTTCTCCTGACCTGCTTCCTCTGATGTTAGGACCAAGAAGGAAACATCTTGTTGATTACTTATTTTAATTACCCTGTTTCCACTTATTGAAACTGAAATTGTTCTCTACTCAGGGTTGGGTTTGGTGGGTCTAGTCGAAGCATTGCTAAGTCTGGATCTAATTCTCAAATGTTTCTAAAGATGTACAGTACCCCTGAAATTTGTGAATCCATATATTCATCAAAATGGAATCCAGAACTGGGCAAGGATATACGTCAACATACAGCAACAAAATGAGCTTAAACCCATTTGAGTTGCCAGGGTGTTATTCCCTACCAGGAACAGAATGAGTTTATTTTAGAGTGTTAGGCTGCTGTTACATATTCCTTTCCGTGATGTAAACACGAAACAGTATTTCTCAGCTGAATGCAATTAAAGGTTTAGATTTCTGGCTTGGACACAATTATCTGACTGTACATTTTGCAAGTCTCATTTTTTCTCTGGAAGCAAATGAAATGGGAAAAAAAACACAACCTTCCTCCTCTTGAGCAACTCATCTTTTCTCTTTCTTTCTTTTTCTCCTGTTGGTAGCTCAGTGCAGTTTGCACACAAGTACCTATGATGAATGCATCCAAAACAGTGATATGCTACGTTAAATATATCTCAACTCAAATTGGGGCCGGAAATGATTTCTGCGAGAAACTCAAATGCTAATGATACAACCTCATGCAGCTTAAGCAGCCTGCAGATTATTCAAACAGCGATCCCTCCCAGGTACCCAGTCTTGACAAAATAAAATTAGACCAGATGCCCCGACAACTGCATACATTTTAATAGTAAATAAATGAGTCCCCAGTAGTTCTGCTGCTGTTAGCATGGGAGTTGGTTTCCAGCTGCTTGTTTTTGTGCTAACAGCTGAATAAATATGTTTCTGGTGCAATATGATTAGTTGGTAACTCAAACTTCAGATATATGTCACCTACAGTTGTTTATCTGGAAGCAGATGGTATACAGCTTACCTACTTTCTAGTAACTTTTAAAACTAATCCGTGTGGTGAGTCAATGTCAGAATCACACACATACACAGCCGCACACTCACACATGCACACTCATGGACACATGTACACATACTCTCTGAAGAGTAACAAGTAGTGTTTCCAATCTATCTGCCACAGCACTGACATGGGAGGAAAAAGTCCTCTAACTGAGTAATCCCTACTGAGTAGCCAGGAATTTGATCTCCCCATCTCAGCGCTGAGCACCACAGCACTGAGATCAGGAGATAAAGGCTGGCAGGACACTTCCCCTGTCTTGGCAGACTGGATCTGGCCCATGGACCACAGGTTTGCCACCACTATCTTAGCTACTAAGCTATGTCAACCTGGATGGTATAACGGTTGGAATGTCAAGGCACAAACTCTAGGAACTCAGGTTCTAATTCCACCCAGTTATGAAGACCCCTGGGTGACCTTAAGCCACTCGCAATTTCTCAACCTAGCAGTTCGAAAGCATGTCAAAGTGCAAGTAGATAAATAGGTACCGCTCCGGCGGGAAGGTAAACGGCGTTTCCGTGTGCTGCTCTGGTTCGCCAGAAGCGGCTTAGTCATGCTGGCCACATGACCCGGAAGCTGTACGCCGGCTCCCTTGGCCAATAAAGCGAGATGAGCGCCGCAACCCCAGAGTCGGTCACGACTGGACCTAATGGTCAGGGGTCCCTTTACCTTTACTTATTTCTCCACCTGACCTGCCTCACGGGGTTGTTGTGAAGAAAACATGTGAAAGCCCTAGAGGAAAGGGAAGTAAATATATAATTCGTGGTAATCACTGGCACTCGCTTCTCAAGGAGAGGCAGCTTCTCGCACAAGCATCTGGTAGCTGGTTAAAAGAAAATGTTTTGTTTAGATTTGTAGTAATTCTAATTTACTGAACAGTTAATTTTTAATGTTTTCTACCTTTCCGTTTCTGCATTGTTGGTACACTGTTGTTGTTTTAAAAAACGTAGGTGCCTTATTGCATGCTCTTTTGTTTTAATTGTGTTTATAATATTTTCTGTGCTGCTGTGAGAGCCACTCTGTGCTTAGCTTAAAATGTCAAAGCAAATGGAAAAATAAAATCCTGAAAAAAGCAAAGCAACACTACCAAAAACCCACCTTGCCAAAATTGCTTGTTGGCTAGGCCCTGCTCAGAAGAGGAGTGGTTTTGGATCAAACCAAAGCCTATCTTGTCTACTCCCTGTGTTCCCCAGTGATCAACCCCTTTCTTCTGGGAACCTACCATCAGGGCACAAAAGGGACATCCTTCTCTTGCTTTTGCTCCCCAACCAGCGGCGTAGCGTGGGTTATCAGCACCCGGGGCAAGGCAAGTAATTTGCGCCCCCCAACCCGGGGCAAGGCAAATAATTTGCGCCCCCTAACCCGGGGCAAGGCAAGTACAGTAATTTACTCTCCCAAGCAGCAGCAGCAGCGAGGCTTCTCTCCTTAATTGATTCCCCCTCCACACCGCGTCGTTTCCTGGCTGCTCCCCCCCCTTCCCCTCTCTCTCCTCCTCGCTCTGCTTGCCTTGCCCTGCCCTGCCTGAGGGCACCCTGAGGAGACTCCGCTCTCCTTTTTGACCAGGCGAGGTGGGAAAAAGGGGGGAAAGTCTCTTCCCGCCCCCTCGCCAGACTCCCTGCTCCGCTCGGCTCACTACCCAGGCGGCCAGTGGAAAGAGAGACGCAATTACCTCTCCCTCCGCTTCGCCAAGCTGTCAAAGCCCGGCAGCAGCGGCAACGGCAGCAGCAGGCGCAGCCAGACCCCCGCGAGCCAGCCAGCCCGCCCGCCCGCCCGGCTTCCTCTCCTTTTTTTGCCAGCGGCAGAAGGCTTTGCTCTCCCCCTTCTGCGACCTCCTCGCCAAGCCGAGCGAGCGCGGGCTCCCTAACCAGTGGATTTTAGTAGGGGCAGAGAGCTGCTAGTGCGAGTGCGCCCCTGCCCAAGTTGCGCCCGGTGCGGCCGGCACCCCTGGCACCCCCCACGCTACGCCACTGTCCCCAACAAATGGTATTCAGAGGATACTGCTGTCCCCTATTGGAAGTTTTGCAGGAGGAAGCCACAGCTGCCACCAAGGACTGCCCAGTTAGCTTTGAGTTGAAGAGCACTCCCAAGTTGTGAACATAATCCTTGAGCAATCCACTCCAAGATTGGTTGCAACCCTCCATCTTTGCTTTTGTTTACTATGTGTCAGGGGGAAGGCAAAATTATTTCCTTTTTTGAAATATGCTTCCCTTTCCTGAGCTTGTTTACATGCATGCATTTTTTTTTTCCCTTTCCAAATAGCCGGCTTAATGGATAGCATCAGTTTTATAGCTTGAAGATCCTGAACATGACAGCTCACCTGCCTGGGTGTAAATTGAAATGCAAACAATCAGGATGGAAATTATGAATCACTGGATCCATCGTTTACGTACAAGCCGCCTGAAGTCTTAAAAGCAAACACATTTGGCATTTGGCATTGATTTAGACTGTAGCTTCCTGACTCAACGTGCATGAGCATAGGCGAAGGAAATCGTGTTTGAAACTAAGCCCTTCCTAAACGATGGATTGCACTTGGCAAGGGTTTCTTGGGATATTTCAAAAGGAGTGTTTTTATTTTATTTCAACTTTATTTGCAGAAGATTAGGGGTGACTTTCGCAGAAGACTAGATGCGGCCTAAGGTTTGACAATTCTATTGTTTAACCTGGTTCATGGTTTTCTGCCCATTCAGGTTAGTGAATGGAAATTTGTCTCTGCACAACAAAGAAGTGTCATTTCTCTTCACATACAAGGAACAAAACGTTAAGTACCTTTTCTTCTCAGCCTACTAAAAATAGATACAGCAGGAAGAAAATGAAAGCACTTTCCAGCCAAACAAATGCACTGCCGGTGATGCTCTGCAGACAACTGCCTGTTACAGAAGATAGTGGGGAAGAACCTGGACATCAAGACAAACTATGGACGGTTCATCAGAAGGAAAATCAAACTGCAGCAGATGCCGTTTTAAATTCTTATTTTTCCATACCTGTGACGTGGATTATAGTCAGTAGAATAATACCCTTGGCATAAATTTAACGACAAATTTCCCAGCTTCACTGTATGTGGTTCTGAGTCAGTGTTATCCTGTATGAGCAGGGCATTTATATCTATTCATTTATTTAAAAATATTCTTATACTGATTTTCAATTAAAAATTGCATAAGTGTTTTGCAAAAATTAAAATGTCCCCTAAGTATGTTAGGGCTGGGGGCAGGGAGGGAGACACATGCACACACAGTAAATAGTTATTTAATAAATTAGTTAATGGAGGGAAAATAGAAAAGCTTTTGCAAAGGAATTAAAAATAGAGGCACATGTCCCAAGGATGCCCCAAAGTGCTGGGATGGCAACAATGACATAAAAGGCTATGGTTCTTGTGATCGCCTCTGTATGGAGATGGAGTTCAATCCTAGAAGGATCAAGCTGATTCAAGCACTTGAAAAAGGCTTGACAGGGCTCCTGTCAAGTACCCAGATCTGCCACTTCCCCCTTCCCCACTCCTTGGTCCAAACACCAAACTTTGGATAATGAAGCAGAACAGAGCAGCCGCGGAGTTTAAAGCCCCTAGAACCCTAGCAGAGCATATTTTCCCAACAGGGACAATATTGGGACCTTGGGTGTTCTGAGAAATACCGCACTGATGTAAGCAGTACTGTGGCAACCCCAGAACTATGGAAGGTCCTGTGGAACAAAAGGCTCTTTGCCTTCTCTCCATTCCCAACAGGAAAAGTTAATCGAAGTGTCTGCCACCACAAGTCATGCCTGAGGCATAATTGCTTTATGTGAATGATCCAGTTCGCACAGCAAGAAACCACATACACAAACAGCTGGATCCCGTGGCATCACAACATACAAATCCCTAGTAATTTTATTTCTTTTACTCTGGATATGTTACTCTGAAACGCTCAACGTAATACTCATATTCCTGTCTACTCTGAATTAAGTCCCAATGAGTTCAGAGTTGGATTTACTCCCATGTAAGCATGCTTAAGAATGCCTTACGTGTATTGTAACTCACAAGGGATAACTCATCTGTGGTAAGTGATCTTCAATATGCTCTTAGCCATTCTTGAGTAGTGAGTCCTTTTACTGTTCTGTACTACTTTTAATGGGTTAAAATGTTTTTTATATTGCTATGCATAGTCCTGATATTTTGAAAGAAAGTGGTATATAAATATTTTTATTAAAAAATTAATAGTTTTCCTCCAGTTTTCCCTATATGTAAAAAAGGAAGAACAATCACCATACTTATCACTGAACATTAAAGGTAAAGGGACCCCTGACCTTTAGGTCCAGTCGTGACCGCCTCTGAGGTTGCTGCGCTCATCTTGCTTTATTGGCCGAGGGAGCCAGTGTACAGCTTCCGGGTCATGTGACCAGCATGACTAAGCCGCTTCTGGCGAACCAGAGCAGCGCACGGAAACGCCGTTTACCTTCCCACCGGAGCGGTACCTATTTATCTACTTGCACTCTGACGTGCTTTTGAACTGCTAGGTTGGCAGGAGCAGGGACCGAGCAACGGGAGCTCACCCCGTCACGGGGATTCGAACTGCTGACCTTCTGATCGGCAAGTCCTAGGCTCTGTGGTTTAATCCACAGCGCCTCCCTCGTCCCTTTCACTGAACATTACCAATATATAATTAACCAAGGAGAGAAAGAAGGGATGGAGGTTTGAGTCAGAGTTGTGGCATAAAGAATCAGATCAAATGCCCTTCTTGTCTCATATCTTGTTTCCCACAGTGTCCAAACAAATGCTTCTCATATTCCAACTTCTGGAAAACATTTCTTTAAAAATTATTCATTCATTCATCACACACATACTTGCTCCAATGAAATCAGGGTGACTTGGGAAATGCAGTTTGGACAATACTAAAATACAAGACCAGATCTGAACTTCAGGCAGGCTTCAGAAAACTTCAGCAATTAGAAATTTACTTGCCTCTGGTTTCATCATTTCACAAAGGCAGATCTGCAAAGCCAGAAACAATGGCCAACAGCCATCTTTTTCTGATCCAGAATGTTCAGTTCCTTTCTCTTAAGAACACAGCTCACTGGACATTCTTTGTGTTACTACAGTAAAGATTGTCAGGCAAGAAAGGTGAATTCCTTGAGGACAAACAATGGGGTAGGTTAATAATATTTCACTAGTGTAAACATAGAGCAACCAGGTACAATTTCTCATCCTGCTGCCAGTTTCTAAAACAACACAGCTAGTGACTTTAAGTTTATCTTTTGCTTATGCCCTTGGTCAAATGAGTCCAAAGAAATTACAGTTAGATTTCTATGAATAGGACGATCACTTTGTGGTTTTACTTAAGGCAATACCTGGACAAAATCTTAGATCCCAAGATCAGGTGATGTGTCTCAAGGCAACCTAATTGGTGATGATTGCTGTTTGAAATGCAGAGCTACTCTGGGATGCTTTGAATTGTAGAAAACCAAACAAGGAAGGAGGGACGCAGGTGGTGCTGTGGGTTAAACCACAGAGCCTAGGACTTGCTGATCAGAAGGTCAGCGGTTTGAATCCCTGCGACGGGGTGAGCTCCCGTTGCTCGGTTCCAGCTCCTGCCAACCTAGCAGTTTGAAAGCACGTCAAAGTGCAAGTAGATAAATAGGTACCACTCCAGCGGGAAGGTAAACGGCGTTTCCGTGCGCTGCTCTGGTTCTCCAGAAGCGGCTTAGTCATGCTGGCCACATGACTCAGAAGCTGTCTGCAGACAAACGCCGGCTCCCTCAGCCCATAGAGCGAGATGAGCACCACAACCCCAGAGTCAGTCACGACTGGACCTAATGGTCAGGGGTACCTTTACCTTTACCTTAAACAAGGAAGGAGCACACTGTCTCTCTCTTTCACAAACACACAACCTAAGGATGATGTGCTCAAGTGTGTGTTTGTTTTCTCTGGGTGAACCGGAACAAAGGGAGCAGACTGCAGCCAAAGTTTCTGGAGGATGGAGCAGGGAAGGAGTGTAAGTAATAGAGGGCTGCCTCTCTAAGGGTTTGAAGTCAACAAGTGACTATGGCTTTCTCTTGCAGTGTTTGTTCTGACAGTGAGTCTCCACCTCTACTCTACCTGTATATATGTAAATCAACTCAGGGACGCGGGTGGTGCTGTGGTCTAAACCGCTGAGCTTCTTGGGCTTGCCAGTCAGAAGGTCTGCAGTTTGAATCCCCACGACAGGGTGAGCTCCCGTTGCTCTGTCCCAGCTCCTGCCAACCTAGCAATTCGAAAGCATGACAGTGCAAGTAGATAAATAGGTACTGTTGCATAAACAGTGTTTCTGTGAGCTCTGGTTTCCATCACGGTGTTCTGTTGCGCCAGAAGTGGTTTAGTCATGCTGGTCACATGGCCCAGAAAGCTGTCTGTGGACAAACGCCAGCTCCCTTGACCTGAAAGCGAGATGAGCACCGCAACCCTTTGTCTGGACTTAAGCATCCAGGGGTCCTTTACCTTTAGCTTTACCAAATCAACTCATACTCCAAAATTACAAAACCGTCAAGTGCTGGATAAATCAGTTTAGGATCATGGCACAAATGTTGACATCTTCTGAGCCAATAATGATTTCATTTACTGCTTTATGCACGTCTATATTTTGCTTGACACTTTGTTTCCAGATCAAGAAAGCATGGCAGTCTTTGATCCTTCCCTTGTTAGTATACATGCAAATAGGTCTAAGATGAGAGAGGACATTGGTAACAATTGCTGTTGATGCCTTAAAAGAACTAATGGCTCAGCCAAGCAGGTGGATTTAGGAGCAGTATCCCCAAGTGGTAGATTGCCCACACGCAGTCTGTGACTTTCCTTTGCCCTTAAGCTTTACAACATATGCAGATAATCCCATCCATACCAGCAAAGTGGTTCAGGAGGCAAAGCAGCCGTAGATGTATGGGACATTATTTGATAAAATAATTGTATCTCTATACAAATAAAGAACTACAGTGTGTTTTTCTGCCTCGAAAAGGATTAAGCAGTGGGAGCAATCATATCAACAAGCTGTTTCTTGTAGACATATGGGCTTCCTAAAAAGCTGTCCAATTATGAGAGCTCTGTCAAGTACATTCTACAAATCCAGGTACAATTGGCATCTAGTATGTTCTAGTTGAATGCAGCACTCGTCATAATCTTGGCTTCATGTGAAACCTCATAGTAAAGCACAGTTGCTTAAACCCATGCATTTCCTTATCTTTCTCTTTCAACATGTTTGTTTCCATATTTAGCTACCTCCACAATGAGCACCACAACCCCAGAGTCATCTGCAACTGGACCTAACTGGACCCTTTACCTTTACCTTTTTACAATTAATTTAACAATGAAATTTATCAGCTCACATCAGTATCCATGGCATGTTGTGTAGAGAGGATGAGTCATTTGGCTATTCACCTGCCATTTTTCGTAAGTATTGCTCTATGTTACCTTACCGATGTCTTTGCAACATCTTGCAGAGGCGGACTTAGGGCAGCGCAAGCTGTTCCCTCGCACTAGGCACCGAGCCAAGGGGGGGAAACCACAGGGTGCCAAAACTATGATGTAGTGCACATGCAGAATGGAAGGCAAGAGGCAGGGGGCACTGAAATTTGAAAGACCTAAGTCCACCCCTCCATTCTGGTCTGTCTCTCATCAAAGATACTTGCCCCAAACTTGGATCTTGGCATCCAGGAATTCTTCTTTTATATACCTCTTTTATTTTTCCTTGCCAACCAACACTAACAGCATTTGAGTTCAATGTTTCCTGTCTTTTTTGATACTTCATAAGAACTATAGCAAATTTCTGAGCAAATGACAAAAGCTTACCCCCTCTTTTTATGTAGTCATCGTGCAGAGACCAATTTAAATGTTTATAACAAAAGTCACTCAAGTGTTAAGAAGCAGAGGTGCTCCTGAGGAATAATCACATCTGTTCTGAAGCTTGATTGGGGAGAGGGACCTTATTCTGTCCTTCCATAAATGACAACTCTGTCTAAACATTTCTGAGATTTATACATGTGAGATTGTTTTAAATTTTTCATAACAAAGGCAGATTGTTTCCAAGGCTCTTACAGTCTTTGGATGGGGAGGGAGATACATTTCACCACACTGTTATATAGGGCAGGAACAAAGGAGGCTGCCATACACCAAGGCTTTGGTCCATCCAACCTAGCACTGCCAACACTGATGGACAAAGTTTCTCCAAGGTTTCAGATGGGAACCAGAAAAAGGTATTTGTGATTGGTTCATAGTTATTCCAGACCAAAGGGTCCAGGGCAAGTTTCTTTATGAGTGGTTGAATCATTGCCCCTGACATAATAAAGCGTTAACAATGCCCTGGATCCAAACCATCAGCCCCTCTTTGCTAGATTTAATAAGCCAAGAGGGGCAAGGGTCAAGAGGGCACGTGGCTGAGCATATAGCCACAAGCACCTTGCCTACATCAGATGACGACATAAGATAAAGCTGATTGCGCATGATATCACCAACCCTGCAATTGAAACAACTACTGAGTTAAAGTCACTCCAAGGATGAGCAACTTTATCCTCAAATTGTGTAGCCAGTTGATCACTGTGGGTCATCAATTTTTTTCAGAGGACAGCTCCCCCACAGTGGAAGTCAGCAGCCCCCAGACGAACAATAACCCTGCTGGCTGACTACTAGAAGATGCAATGCAAGCTGCAAAATGAGCCTTCTTCACAGGTCACACTGCCACATGGCAGGTATGGTTATGTGTGCTAACTGGGGTTCAGTCGATTTCAGCATGAGACCACTTACGCTCTAGTTTTTGTCTGGCTTGCTTCATAGCCCAATGCCTCCCACCACCCCCCCCCCCGAATACCAAGTAGCTATTCGGGCTCCACAATGCTGCAGAGGATGCTCAGGAGTTGACATCCTGTTCATCTATCCGTTCTATCCATCTATGTTCATGTTAGCATCCCACTTTATCTATCCATTCCATTGCAACACCAGGGCTTCAACAGAATCACCAGGTTTCTCGGATGAAAAATCACCCAGGGGCTTCAGGTACACATCATATTCCATCAGTCTCCAAATTCAGGCTGTCCAAACGGGTCTGAACCATGACAATGGAGTCCATTGCACACACACCCTACCCTCAGTTCATCCCAAATCACTCAAGGTAAAGACTACAACAAGGATGTCCAATGATCAAGGATGTCCAATGCTCAATTATTTGGGACAATCCCATAGTTGTCATGAAAGCCATGGAATTCCATGCTGGATAGCCTCCACATGGATGTTGAAGTCACCCAGAACTATTGTCCTGAGGTTTTCCAACACCGCACTAGAGATCACCCAGCCAGCTTGGTCTGGTTGCTGCTGGGCAACAGAGTAGTCAACAGACCAGCAGCATCTGCAGCCTGTCTCTTTGACCCAAAACCAGGTGCAAGGCCCTCTGAACCCATCCCATGCTTAAGAGGTTTTCTGGTAAAAGAGATCGTGCATCTATGGACTATGCACACACCCCTCAACCCCTGCATTTATCAAATGGAAACCCAGCACAGCTGTCTGCATGCTTTCAATCAGGGATGGGACCTCCAAATGTTCCTGGACTATAATTCCCATCATCCCTGGCTATTTGCTATGCTGGCCAAGGCTGTTGGGACCAAGATACCTTAGCAACATCTGGAGTGCCCAAGCTCCCCATCCCTGCCTTAGATCCATCACCTCATTTGTCTCCTGACTGTTGGAAAATGTGTCATCGTAGGCATTTCTGTATTTGAATAATACCATTTGAAGAATTTTCTCCCTTCTCCGCAGGCATGGTGCTTGAGCCACAGCCCCTTCTGTTCCTTCCTCGCCCCCTCAGTACTGAGTCACAGTAAGATCCTGTACCCTTTCCTACAAATTGGTTTGTTTTGGCTAGAACTGGGTGGACACATATGTTGCCACCTGCTGCAAGTTCTTAACTCCGCAACAGCTTGGTTTTTGATCTCTGAACAATTTGTTCGGTGGAGAAGGTAGAAGCTGCAGGCAGTGGGGTGCTCTGTGCTCTCAATACTGAGCAACAGTAGGGCTCTTCTTCCCAGATAAATAGCTACCAACTGTGGTCTAATACTAGACATCGATCTTGTACACATAGTAGGTTTTGTATTGGAGATGCTGAAGGATGTTGCCCGTAATTCTTACTTTCTTACCTGCTGCTTTCCATGGATGACTGACCCTGTTGCCCAGACGCCATTTTTTCCACTGGCTGTCTAAAGGGTATCTGCATATATAGTAGGGGCACATTGCTCAAAGGATGCTGTGCTATAGGAACAGAGGAAGCTTATACCATAACAGATCATTGGTCCATCCTGTTCAGTACAGTGGTACCTTGGTTCTCAAACTTAATTCGTTCCAGGAGTCTGTTCCACTCCTGTAATGGTTTGAAAACCAAGGTGCAGCTTCCAATTGGCTGCCAGAGCTTCCTGCACTCAAGCGGAAGCCACAGATGCCACGTTGGACGTTCGGTTTCCGAAAAACGTTTGCAAACCATAACACTCACTTCCGGGTTTGTGACGTTTGGGAGCTGACTTGTTTGGGAGCTAAGCTGTTCAGGAACCAAGGTACCACTGTACTGTCCTCACAGACTGGCAGCAGTTCTCCACAGTATCAGACAAGGGACATTCCCAACACTACCCAGAGAGGATGAAAAATGAACCTGGAACCTTCTTCATGCAAAGCCACTGAGCTACAGCTTCTTTATAGTTCAGAGGTCATGTGCCCACATGCAATTTCCAGGCAAATTATTCCACCTAATATTCCTGATACAGGGTCAAAAAGAAGTAGTGAGGATGGCAGTAGTGTGTCAGGAAGTACTGGGCCTGTGTGTGGTGGACCTTTGAACTACAAGCGGCAGCTTCTTGGTGAAGTATCTTCAGCCACTGGCCTGATTCTGCCCACCCAATGCTTAGCCCTTGGATCCTTTGGAATGAGAAGAACTATACAAGGGTTTCTGTTCCAGCTGTTTCTTGCTTGAGCAACATTATTTTCCAGAGCTCTGGTGTGCTCCTATATTCTCAATTATTCTGCAATCCTGAGTTATGGCTTCCTGCCTCCCAATTTGCCCTGGCATACTCATTGGCCTAGCTTTTTTATATTTACTTATTTGCTTATATCATGCTTTTCGCCATTTTGGGACTCAGCTACACAGCTACAGATAAATGTGTTGTAAAATGCAATATACAAATGTGACACTAGATGGCGGCAGTGAGCTATGGCAAATTCAATGTATTTTTCAAAACGTTTTTTAAAAAAGCATTTTTGCAGCATTTTTTAATACACGTGTAGATTCCACCTTGGGCTCAAAGTGGCTTACAATGATTAAAAATATATATGTTTATAACATAGATTAAAGGTTGCTTAAGCTCAGAGACTGTGCCTGACCAAGGTGGCACCATGAGCTTCATGGCCAAGTGGAGACTGGCCCACCACTTTATTCCATATTCCAGAAAGCAGGCCTATAAGTAAATAAACTGGAGGAAGTTAGCTTTTGTGTCAATGGCTACTAGCCACAATCTCTATGTTCTACCTCCACTGCCAGAGGATGTGTGCCTATGAATGCTCTTAGATTATTAGTTTTATTCATTAAGAGTTTAATGCTTGCTTCCTCCCATCTGGCTTCATGGTAGAATTGGGGGTTTGAACCTAACTCTCTCTGGCAGAAGTTGAGCACTCTGCTCACTTCGCTACAGTCACTCCTTTCATATTCAACTATTTTAACAACCTTCAATATTTTACTTTAGGATCAGACAAGCTTCACTGAATTGCCTTGCCAGATATATGCAATATCTGTTTTAAAAAAAGAAGAAAAGGGAGACCTGTCTGGGAAATGTAAATTGCAAATCCCAAAGGTAGGCTCTGATATGAAGAATGAGGAAATTGCTTTCTCTATTTTGGCATGACCTTTTCTTCCCCTTGCATGAATTCTATGGGGGGTTTTTTTTAAGGGGGAAAATGAATCTCGTTTTATTTAAACAGGAACCAACTGAAGCCTGTATGGAGCTCCTGGAAGTATTTAAATATGTATAGAGAAAGCAGTGAAAAGCACAAGGATTTTAAGAATACAGTCCTGTTCCTTCGCTATGAAATCTAGTCTTCTCCAACCCTGAGTTTTTTTATTTAAAAAACCAGTTTATTCATTTATCAGCACACTGTGTCAGTTATGAAGGAGTCTGTAGGACTGTAGGACTTAAAACAGGGGCCATGTTGTTTCCCTGCTCCCACCTCAGCCATATTAAAAGGATTAACAATAAATGGTCATAAATAAATGGCAGTTTCTCTTAAAAGTTGCATCGGAGTTATTTAATTCCTTGCTACCAAGTTCTATTCACAACTTTCCCGATTCATGCAGTTATTTGAATCAATAGCCATCACAGCAGAAGTTCAGAGTCAGTGGCAAGAAAGTCAATGCTGTTGCTTAACTGTATCCTGACTCAACCCATTCGCTGCAGGATTATCTAAGGGGATTATGGGAGCAAAGAAGGTGTCCTAAGCCTGAACAAAAAGTAAACCTTAAGTAGTTGTGTGGAAGCTGTTAATGCAGAGGACAACTCTGGGGGAATGTATCTCCAATGGGAGGGAGTTGCATATTGGGGTGCCAAGACAAAAAAAAAAAAAAAAGGCCTTACCTATGCTGTCATAAATTGAATTTCAGCCATTGACGGAACTGCAAGCAGGGCCTTCCTAGAGGTCAGGCATGGGTCAGCAGGTATGGGAGACACTGTCCTTCAAATACTTGGGCCCCAAACCATATAGGACTTGTATATCAAGATCAACCACTTAAATTTGACCAGGTACCAAACAGGCAGACAGTATAGTTCTCTAAGGATCAGTGGCATATTATTGAATTAATAGCCTGGTAGTTGCATTCTTGACCAGCTGCAGCACCCAGACTGTGTTCAACAATAGTCCCATGTGGAGTGTGAGGTTACAAGAGCATGTACTACTGTGGCCTGAGCATGTATCAATGCTTTAGGAGTGCCCCAAGCTATTCTTTTGGAGACTGCAACTCAATCCAGAGCAAGCCATTAGCTCATTTCCTGGACCCAGAGACACCTGCCATGAGTGCCCCCATCTTATCAGGATTCTATCTCAGGTTATTGGGCCATCACTGCCTCCAGATTCTGACCCAACATCTCCATAGCCTCTTCTAATTCAAATGGAGAAATAAAGCTGGGTGTCATGCACATACTGGTGACATCATACTTGCATCTACCGGGATGTATAAAAAGCATGGAGAAAAGGATAGAAGTTTGCAGAACACCCTCCTTTTTAGGGTAACATTTCAGCTGTCAAGGGGCTGAACAAGAGCCTCCCGGTGCTTCTCTCTGGTTTCAGTCCTTGAAATAGGAGTGAGACCATCATAATATGGTGCCCCCAACTCTCAACCCTTTAAGGCAATCAGGTAGCATGCCATAATCAATAATATCAAAAATTGCAGAGATCAAGCATTCCTTGCTTCTCCACTCAGGTGCCATAGGTGGGGGCAATTTTCTGGGAAAACTCAGATCATTTCCCCTGAGAAGGGCTTTGGAATATTTTAGGAGTTTTTGCTGTGGTTTCTTTAGTGTATCTCATTATAAGCAGAGATGCAGGTTATTCCCTTCATGAACAGTGGTGGTGCACTGTTCCCTCCTTGAATGGTGTCCCCAATTTCCAGTTTCCAAATACCAAATTCCTTTTGTAATTTTTTTTTTATCATGTCAGATGAAAGTGTATAGCACCCTAAGTGACATGAAGTCCACCCAGTTGCAAAAAGGACTTTCAGTTTTCCTGCTTCCTCCTTCAACCCCTGGTACACCTCCATAACCTACACCAGAGGGTCCCCAACCAAATCTACCAAACAGTTCTGCAATTTTGTGCAACAACACCACTTTCTGCTCCAGCATGTTGGGTTATCCACTGGAAGTGGTGGTGAATGTTTCGTTATTGGTGGTGGTGGTATCAATACCCTTGCAAACGATCCTACCCCCAAAATAATTCAGGAGGCACCAATGGAGTTATAACGTTTTGTCCTCACAACAATCCCCAGGATGTAGGATTAGGCTGAGAAAACTACAACTGATGCAGAAAATTCCTTTCTCAGCTTGGAAGGTCCACCTTGAACCTATGGTATCTCTCTAAGCCCAATTCTGCATTGTGGGATTGTTGTGACGGTTGTATAGTATGGATAGCATGTTGGAGAACTTAAGTGGAGCAGGTATTTGTGCCCAGGTATCCAGCATCAAAGTCCAACATGCTATCCATACTATACAACCGTCACAACAATCCCACAATGCAGAATAGGGCTTAGAGAGATACCATCGCTTCAAGGCGGACCTTCCAAGCTGAGAAAGGAATTTTATACCCTGGTCTCTATGATCAAAGTCCAGCATGCTGCCCTCACAATTCTCCTCTTCTCCTACGACAAGGATGGAAACCCTTTGGTCAACCAGAGGTTATTGGACTCCAACTTATCACAGTCCCATCCAGCATGCCCAGTGGTCAGAGATTATGAAAATTGTAGTCCAACAACCTCTGCAGGACCACAGGTTCCACATTCTTTCACTTCAAGAAAGATGAAACTATTTATACAGGATTCATTTGACAGTGGTAAACAAACTACACAAATTCTCCAAAAGCTTTCCTTATCTGTGTGCAAATGTTTTCACTAGTAAGCTGTGCTTACCTTTTAAATTTAAACCTGTATTCGGTGATGCCCAAGGTAACTTTATTTCTTACTAAAAGCTCTTTAGCCAGCAACAAGCTATTTTAGATGGATGTGACACAGTGTAAAATGAGCAGCATGTCTTGAAAGCCCCCCCCCTGAATATTGCTCCAGGCTAACAGAAATAGTGGATGATATGGAAGTCGGAATTGATGGAGAGACTGTTTGTTTTACATATGGATATTAATTACAGCGCAAAATCAGGCAAGTGACCTGAAAAACATTCAAATTAGGAAATAGCCACTTGGCATGCATTCATGAACTGTGACAAGAATTACAGGGAGCTTGTTCCCACACACACACAGTTTTGTGAGGGCTTTTTTATTTTGAACGTGAAGGAGAGCATACTCTCTTGACTGCCTGGCTTTTAAAAGGCAGAGTAAGCTTCACAGAACTACATAATTAAGGGTTAGACATCCCTGCAGAACTTAGGCTAGAAGCGGAACAAGGCAGATTGTCTTGAATTAAGCAGTGATAATGGATTCCACCAGCCCCCGCCAGCCGTTTACTTCTTTCCTTTGAATTTTCTCAGGACATCAATTATTACTTCCTGTGAAACCATATTTTCTGTTTGATTGGGAAATGATGGCTTTTGATAATTTCCTGGGCTTTGAAGGTAATGGATAAAGGGGTGAAAGGACCTATTACTGTGCAGATTCAAATATTTATCTTCCAATAACATCTCTGAGATCATGTTCCCTTGCTGGGGACTGAGAAGCATTGCAGACTCAGCCTGACAGGTTTTCCCAAATGCATTAAATATAAAATCCTATTCCCACTTGCCTGGGAGTACTCCCCATTGAACTCAACAGCTTTTAGTTCTGCATAGACACGTGTCATCATTATTCTTATTAATTAAATTTATTTACTGCCCTTTATCTGAGGATCACCCCAGTTTACATAAATGATTGCACTGAATATTATATATGTATACATATACATATACATATACATGTATACATATACATACATATGCGTGTGTGTGTGTGTGTGTGTGTGTGTGTGTGTATTTATATATATATATGCTTCCAGATTATTGTGTATTGAACCTGATTTGTCTGTAGGGTTGTTGGACAATGTTCCATCACGTTGTGAGCCACTCTTTGCTCCCAAAGGTAACATAAGGCAGCAAGAACATGGAAGGTGGAGATTTTCCAAATATCACCAGCTGATTGCAATTCTCACTGAAGGGCAATGCTGTATTTCAAGACAGTGGAAACATAGAAAGGATGTGCAAACATGCAATTGTTATCAGTACTGTAAATGCATCCAGTATGGTTTACACTGTGCTGACCAAGGTTCCACTCTTAATCACATTTTTGCAAGGAATTTCCCCTATTGTGATGCAGTTTTATTTTCCTCGGGTTACATACGCTTCAGGTTACAGACTCCGCTAACCCAGAAATAGTACCTCGGGTTAAGAACTTTGCTTCAGGATGAGAACAGAAATCGTGCAGCAGTGGCGTGGCAGCAGCAGGAGGCCCCATTAGCTAAAGTGGTGCTTCAGGTTAAGAACAGTTTCAGGTTAAGAACAGACCTCCAGAATGAATTAAGTTCTTAACACGAGGTACCACTGTACTTTCTCTGAATATACTGTATATGTATTTTTGTCCACATTTTTTTGGATAGAGAACAACATTTGGAGAAGTACGAATTCCAAAGAATAGCTGTGTTTCGGTTTGTATGTAGTTTCATGAAGTATGCATTAGCTAGGTTCATATTAAAATGCAAATAGCAATCCCAATCCCTAACTGCTGCCTTCCAAATTCTGCTTCCATTAGTGCAATATGCCCATAGTGCAATATGCCAATATGCCCTTATGGAGTGAAAACTCAGGGTCCAAGCCAGTGTGCTTCCATTAAATCAAACAGCCTGTTTATGCTGGTTAGAAATCTTGACTGTTGCAGTAAATCTTCTTCTTCACTGTGTGTGTGTGTTTTCCTCATTCCTTCAGACATAGCACCAGTTGTACAGCTTGCAAGCAAAACAATTTTTTTAGAAAAAAAGAAGAAAAGAGAGAGAAAAGCAGCAGGAAAAAAAGAACCTCTTAGCTTTTCTCCCACTCCTGCAGAAGCTACTGTTACTATTCCACTCATCCCATCCTTTCAGCGAACGACAAACCGCTTGAAGTACAATCAAAAGGCTGCCCACACATGTACCGGCTGACTTGCTTTACATAGACCCAACATACCTCCCCCACATTAGCAGCACCAGAAGCGGCAGCCTCTTCTGAAATGACTAAAAGCAAGACTGAGCCGCTGCAAGTAGGATGTGAGATCCAAAGCAGCAATATTTAAAGGCATAGGCTGGGGAAATCTATCTACACTAAAGGAGATCCCCACCCCCACCTCTTTCCCACCAGAATGCCCTATAGAGTACTGCTGAGATGCGTTGCCCCAGGGAAGGCTTGAGTGCACTTTTAGTATCTGTTCAGTGGCAGTCTCGAAATATGCAGTGGCTTTTCAGCAATGTTTAGCACAGGCAAGGGGGGAGGGAATTAAGTGCACCTATTGAAATGTAGGTGGTACAATGCTAGAGTATTAGGGAGTTATTCTGCATTATTTAAAGGAGGAAATCATGTACAGTGGTACCTCAGTTTTCAAATGTCTCAGAAGTCGAACATTTTGGTTTTCGAACACTGTAAACCCGGAAGTAAATGCTTCGGTTTTTGAACACGCCTCAGAAGTCGAACATGCTACTCAGCTTCCGCTGAGTGCAAGATCCGGAGGGCTAGCTGTCGGCTCTTGAGTCCTCAGTTTTTGAACGTTTCAGTACTCAAATGGTCTTCCAGAACGGATTACGTTGGAAAACCAAGATACCACTGTATTGTGTGAAGAAGAAGAAGAAGAAGAAGAAGAAGAAGAAGAAGAAGAAGAAGAAGAAGAAGAGGAGGAGGAGGAGGAGTAGTAGTTTGGATCTGATATCCCGCTTTATCACTACCCGAAGGAGCCTCAAAGTGGCTAACGTTCTCCTTTCCCTTCCTCCCCCACAACAAACACTCTGTGAGGTGAGTGGAGCTGAGAGACTTCAGAGAAGTGTGACTGGCCCAAGGTCACCCAGCAGCTGCATGTGGAGGAACGGGGATGCGAACCCGGTTCCCCAGATTACAAGACTACCGCTCTTAACCACTACACTACACTGGCCATGTGGCTAGCATTCTTCGGAAAGAGGGCCACATTGACCCATGGCCAGCCCTCTGAGGACCACACATTAGAGGTGTAGCTGAGGTAGAAAAGTGGCTGTTGCAAGAACTGCAGTCAGTAATAGGAAAAAAAATATTAATAGATACATATGTGGGGCATCATGATAGTCTGTGGATTCTCCTCCATAGTTAGTTCCACTGCCATCTTCATTCCTGAGGCCCAAGGAGTGATAGAGGAGAACAGGGGATCAAGGCGGGGCTCAGGTTGGGGTTGAATGGCTTCATAGGTGGACCAGACAAAGCACACATGAGATGGGGTTCTTTGGGTTTCTCTTGCAGATGGAGTACTGCAAGTTGTCAGCATTGCCCTTGAGCCAGTGCCACTAACTGGACTCATCCACTTCAACCCGACTGGGCTAGGCGAGCTGGGTAGCACTTCCAGAGACCACCTTCTGCACAGGAACAGGTCAAAGTGCTGTGGACTTACAGCTTAGAGTTGTGAGCACCGGATTCACTTCCACAAGAAGACAGTCGTCGCACAGCAGAGTATAGCAGAGTCTAGCAGAGTATAAATGACTTGGAGAGCAGCTCTGTAGAGTATCTTCTTTTATTCTATCTACAACTATAATACAACTATATACAGAGCTAAATGAGGTCTAAGCATAAATGAATGCTGCACTACACTGAGTGTCTGCAGCTGCTCTTAGCAGCAACCTTATCTCTACACACGATCTGTAACATTCAGTCTCTCTCTCTCCAACACACTGACTGACTGACTGACTGACTGACTCTTTGATGTGGTGCTGGAGCTGCATAAGTAGAGAGTAGAAAACCGCCCCTCCTCTCTGGAGAATCAGCAGAGATCATCAGGAGATTCTTGGATATGGGAGGGGTGAAATCTCCTCAGAAATCTCTCCAGACAAAGCACACATGAGATGGGGTTCTTTGGGTTTCTCTTGCAGATGGAGTACTGCAAGTTCCCCCATGTCTTCAGCTGGAACAGAGTCCTCTGTAGGGTGACGCCCCAAGCTTCCTCCAAAGAGGTCTCCTCAGGGTCTGGGTCAAACCTGACCCTGACATGTCAGCTAGAAAGTACCTCATTGGCCACAGCCAAGAAATCACTAGATTGCCTCTGATATGTTGCTTTTCTTATACTGGTTTATAGGTCTGCTGGAAGGCTTACCAAGATACGTGAAGTATTTTTTAAATACTTAATTAACTATATGAATGAAGAGTGTTTATTTTTGTGTTTTTTTATATTGTAAGCCTGAGGGCAGAGTTCCTTCTGTTTAATAAATATACTTAGGAGGTTCAAGGGCATAATAAACCATCACAACAATGATTATAATAGTAACGTGTCACTATCAGAGTCTGGTGAGGCAGCTGCCTCAAGTAAAAAATGGAGATTGCAGAATGCACAAAAAAGTATACGTACATTTCTCATGAAAGAGACACAAAACTTTTGATTCCTGAGTATGCTAAAGCTATCCAATATTAGAAGCACTGGGGAAGGCAGCAGTATTTATTTTATTTTTAATCATAGGTTTTTATGGGCATTTCCTTTCTACACATTGTTTTTCTCCTTTGTATTCTTGCTTGGAGATCCACATCTGCTGGAATTCTGTAAGCGTAGCAAATTGGGTATTATGCACCTTGATTCTGAGGGAGAATGTGACCATTTGCTATTCTTTCTCAGGCAGGAAATTATTTGGGGACAACCCCAGCTGCCATTATGCTTCATTTTTTTAGCTGTGTCATGCCAGCACCAAAGCAGAATATTTTACTAAAATCTGCAAATCTGCCACATCTCCCAGCCCCTGCATACACATATCTCCTGCTTCCTTGTCAAAAATCTTTCTTAGACAAAATAAAAATGAATAGGAAAAAGCATCAAAGATTTGAAAATCAGCCTGTTGAACCGGCACTGAAATCAATGGAAAGCCTTAAGCTATCCAAAATGTGTGTTTTTAATCACCTTTTAAACCAAATAGATTTGTCAATGGCTACCTCACTCCAAAGTTTTGATGGATTTTATTTGTTGCAGCATAATTGTGAGCAGAGCTCACCGCCTGAAATTTTCAAGGCTAGAATTATCTTTGACCTCCACTCTGAGGGGTGAGGTGGGCAGAGAAAGGGAGGCTCAAACCTTGATTCACAGAATGAAATACAGTTTTAATATCCTTCCAGGAGACAAACCTCTCAGATGATTCTGTATGTATCTGCACTCAGGTGGTGAGTCATCCTGAAGGCCAGAAGCAGCACAATCATCAGTAAAGGGCATATTTTAACTAAAGGAAGGAAATGGCTCTAATTATCATTAGAACCGCAGAGTGCCTAATCGTAATAGCGGCACCGGACAAAGGTCTTCCTGTCGTCTTAAATGTCACGCAAAGCAGAGCTCGCATTAGCCGCATGTTGTCAGAGGAGAACAAAATAGTTCTCTGGTTTACCTTTTCTGTCACGTCATGTCAAACGAAGCAAAGCAGCATGACAGACAACAGACAAAAACAGGTGTGTTGAAAAATGGGGGTACACACGGACAAAAATCAGACACGTTCTCATTCTACAATACGGGCACATTTTAAGAGGTTGCTTAGCATGCCTGCCAAAAGGGGGGAGGAGGAGACAGAGTGCAGTATGGTGGTTAAGATATTCTAATCAGAAATACTGACTTGAGGGAATTGGTGTAAGTAACTTCACATACATCCCATACCATCCAAAGCTTCGAGGTGAAAAACTGGGGTGTGAATGTGCCAAGGCCACACTCTCACCTAAGTTGTGTGAACCACGTGAGATTGTGGCCCCACAAAAAACAATTTCTTCAGGGAGAGATTGCAGCGATAAATCATGTGAGATTGCAGTGTCCAAAATGGCCACCGTGTTCTCGTGATAAAAAAATGAGATGTCCCAATTACCGGGACAGTTGAGCAGTATGGCATCCTAGTCAGTTGATACAGGCCACATTCACACCAATGCATTTAAAGTGTTATTGTGCCACTTTAAATAGTGAGGGCTTCCCCCAAGGAATTTTGGGAGCTGTAGTTTCTTAAGGGTTTTGAGAGTTGTTAGGAGACCTCTCCTTCCCCTACAGAGCTACAATTCCCAGAGTTTCCTCTGAAGAAAGTATGACTTTTAAACCACTTCGAGAAGGACTCTCCTCCCTGGAAGAGAGGGGACTGGTTGTGGGCGGGAGTCCGAGCTCCGCCCCTAGCAGGGGGCGTTAGCCCCCTGCCTTCTCCGCTCACCTGGCTGGCGCCCACGCCCCTCGGCAGGCACCCAATCAGGTGCCTCCGAGGGGGCGTTTCCAGCAGCCTTTTGCTGCGGTGCCAGCCTTTCCCCGGCCTCATTCTTCTCCGTCGTCTCGTCGCAAGTCACCCACCCTCCACTCCCTTTGAGCTCAGGGTCTTAGTTCATTGGCCTTGCTATGGACCTTAGGTTGGTCGCCCTGGTTGCCCAGGGGGCCTGGTAGGAATTTTTCCATTTGGCATTAGGCTTTTTGGTTTTTTCCCCTACCTCATAGCAATCATCACAACTTTTGTGGTATTGGTGGGTAGATTAGGCATTGGAATAATGTGTTGTGGTGTGTCAAAGGGCTAGGTGTGGACATCACCTATGCCTTCAATTTTTGGGTATTCCATTAAAGGAATCTGGCGGTCGTGTACTCTGTCCGATGCCTGCTTGGCGGGAGGCCATGGCACGACCCTCAGTGATATCAGGGGAGAGCCTATAGTTGGATTAGCATCAACAGGCCCCTCCTACTGGTGAATAAACCCCCTTGTTTTAGACATCCAATGCCTAAGCCAATACCTTTTCACTGCTGTAATCAATAAAGTTGTGGCCTTTTCTTGCCCATTAACCTTATATCACGTGTCCTTGCATATTCATTTCACATTGTGGGGGTCGGGTCCTCGAACCACAATTGTAACTCTGTGCATATGTATATGTGCGTGCATAAGTATGCAATAAACAAACACAATCTCAACATTATAAGGGTGGAGGTGACAACCCAAGTCCATAGCTATTCAACAGCACAATATCCATATATGTAACAATATAAAAGTCACATGCATATTGTGTGACCTCACTCACAAACCCCTCCTATCTCTTTGCCCTTCTCCCACACCTGACCAAACCACCCCTCCCTTTATTTCCCACCCACCTCCTTGCCTATCCTATGCTCATTTTTCTTCAAAAGGAAGGACCTCTCTGAGAGCTTCCTATTTTGCTGAATGTGGTTTGTAGGCCACATTCAACTGAATTTAATTTCCACGGTCACTTAGTTTAATGATTCAGCAACAACAAGCAGAGCCTATTTACATTCTATGCAAACCAGTACAACGTATTTGTCAAACAAGTCATAACCTTTCATTGTCTCTGCATTCACTGGTGAAATGAATCAATGGCTACTGATAACATTTACAGTGACACAAAGACAATTGAGTCAAGTGGCTTTCAGTTTAAGCAGATTTAATTGTTTTGTGTGCTGCTCATTATAACTCAGTCTGCCTCGGTTCTAAGGCTTAGCGACTTCGAAATCATTCTCTTTTATTAAGCACTACTAAGTGGAAGTGGGGACCATTATATTTAAGAGCCAGTTCTTAGAATTTTGACTTGGTAGCATCTGTACTCCGATGCCCTTTGTGATCACATATTGAGGACCAAACTAGATGTTCAATAGCAGATATGAGAACTGGGGGTGATATTCACCTAAGCACTTCTGCTAGTTTAAAGACATTTAGCTGTGTTGTGGAACTTCTCTATAACTCTGTATTGCTATTGCTAATGCATGTATTTTTATGCAAAAAAAAAAAAAAAAAAAAAGGATCCATAATGTGGAAGTGCACATTACTCAACACAATACTCGGCAAAGGAATTGCATTGCAAAATTTAGAGAAATGCAAATTTCAAAGGATGGGTATGTTTTGGTTGGCATATTGTTTCAGAAAATGAGAATTACGTAGGTTCACCTTTAAATATGAACTGAGATGAATTCCCCCTCCCCATCCCTAGTCAGAGGCATTGGGAACTTTGCCCTTAATGTGTAGAACAGTCTCCCTCCAGTTTGCCATCTTTCCTCCTTCCTCATCTTTGTAAGCACTAGGGCTTTTTCTCAGTTGGAACTCACCGGAACTCATCTTTGGTACCTCTCAAATGAGCGCCATTGCCATTATAAGAGAACAAGAGAGGTGTTCATGGTGAGTTCCGGCACCTCTTTTTCTAGACAAATAGCACTGGTAAACACATTAAGGGGAAGGGCAATGGCTCAATAGCGGAGCACATGTTTTGTCCATAAAGGGTTCCGGGTTCAATTCCTGACATCTCCTGTGCAAAAGTTTCCTGGGAGGTGGTCTGGGAAAGACTTCTGCCCAAGACATTGGCGAACCACTGCCAAGTAACCCTGAGCCAAATAATGTTCCAGCTCAGTAGAAGGCTTTCATAATTCCTAGATTCTGTAAGATCTACCATTAGCTATCCTTTACCTTTCCCCCTATCATTTCCCTTGTGGGGGGTGGGAAATGGTAAGGGATCATGAAGAGTCAGACACGACTAAACAACAACAACAACAATATAGACATCATCACATCTTAGAGGACAATCCACATAGATTAATAGACAACAGGAACCCCCTTCCATCTTGTGGGAAATGTGAAGTCACTCATTTTGATAAGGCTATGCAGAGCAGAGCACTTTCTAGCAGAAGGCTATACAGAGACACAGTAACAGAAGGAGCAAGACACATTGTATGCTGAAGGATCAATGAAAGGCATGCACCCACGTGTTTCAATTTGCACTTCCTGGGGCCATTCTGAGAACATGAATTAAGCAAGAGTGCCCCCGAGGCTATTAGTCTACTATATCCATACCTGAACTTTCATTTTTTCCCCAATTATATTTTCTTGTTTCTCACTTAAGTTATGGAAGCAATAATTTGCTTTAATTCACAGCTGCTACTAGACATGAGGGGAATTTGGGTCAGTTCCCCAAGACACCGAACATAGATTAAGGAGCATAGGAGCCAACTCCTAGGGGCCGTGGGGGCTTTGCCCCTGCAATAAAATATTTAAGGCCTCCCACCAAAGTTGATGGACATTGCCATTCAAATGGTGTGGGTGTGTGTGCACCGTGTCATGTGATCAGTTATGTGAGGCGGGGCTTACCTGGGCCCCCACAATATGTTAGTCAAGTTAGCACCTCTGTTAGGGAGAGTAACAGTAACATCTTAGGTCAGGAATGCTTAGACATTTTGTTTCTGACCTCACCATAGTATTTGTTCACTTCTGATGGACTTTGTCCTAGAGGTTTTGCATAAAAGTGCCATAGTTGGATGCACATGCTCTAGAAATGTACTCAAATGAAACTTGATGGTTTGGGTTGCTTTTAAAGGCTGGAGTTATACTTTGGGAGAAGGAAGAGATAAAAAGGGGAGTATATTGCTGATCTAGTTACTTAGCAACTATGCTAGTCAAGAAGCTTGAAGCACCCTCTTTTTAAGGTGGGCAGGCAAATCACTGAGGGGATGGTGGATGTGTTATTAACTGTTTACAGCTCTGTTGGTCTCATGTCTGACCTATACCCTTTCGTGGAAACATTGAGATTATAAAAATAAAAACAGGCAAAGATCTGGAAAAAACAAGGTTTGTTGTTTACTGGATTATCTTTCAGAACAAATAGAGATGTCAGTGACACTCACTATGCTTGGGCCTAGAAACAAGCAAAAAGAAGAAGAAAGGACTAGGAGCCCCCAAATTATTTTCCAGTTGAGATAAAACCTAGAGCTGGAGAAGATTTATTGATGTCAAAGTGACTCCTTTCCAGACGGAGGTGCTGGGGTGGGGGCTGCTAAATGCCCCCAATCTCTAGTGGGAAAATCATAGACAGTTCATTTATCTAATAGCGTGACGAAGAGAGGGCAAGCCCACAGATCCCCTTCAGTGCATGCAAGAGTAAGCCCAACACCATATGTTTTATTTGAAATCTACTATATATTTTGGAAAGTTGTCTCTCTATTATTTCTGCACTTCTTAAGATATTGTAGCCAGACTTTGCACAATGGTTTACTTGTTCATTTATTATTGCATTTACACCCCACCCTGTTCTCCAGGGAGCTCAAGGTGGCAAACATAGTTCTCCCCCTTGTCATTTAATCCCCACAACAACCCTGTGAGGTAGGTTAGGCTGAGAGGCAGTGACTGGCTCAATGTCACACCAAGTGAGGATTCAAACCCTGGTCTTTCAGGTGCTAGTCTGACACTCTGAAATTCCTCCCTCTCTCTCTCTCCACACACACACACAATTTTTGGTGTGCTTTTTTAAAAAACAACAACAAATGATTAACGTGGAACAGGATAGAATGGGCATATGAAATAATCATAATTTATTATTTATACTCCGCCCATCTGGCTGGGTTTCCCCAGCCACTCTGGGCGGCTTCCAACAAAACACTAAAATACAATAACCTATTAAACATTGAAAGCTTCCCTAAACAGGGCTGCCTTTAGATGTCTTCTAAAAGTTTGGTAGTTGTTTATCTCTTTGACACCTGGTGGGAGGGCGTTACACAGGACGGGTGCCACTACCGAGAAGGCCCTCTGCCTGGTTCCCTGTAACTTGGCAACAGATATAGCCCTCTCCATTCTTTTGGGATGCAGATGACAGTTTCAGGATAGATGGGTGATGGGTTTGGTCTCTTAATTCAGGCTGCCTCAGAAATCAGAATAGCTCCACACCCCAACCTTAACCCTATGATGATCAGGAAGCCAATTGTCTTATGTCTGAGCCAATCTGACATGAGCCAAGGGAAGCTCACCTATCACTAAAAATAAGCAACACCTTTCTATTATGTCTTGAGTTTAGCCCAACACGATTCAGGTTTTCCTCATGCAATGACAGGAGTTTGATTCCTGTACACAGAGATGGTATAACAGATACAGATTCTAGCTCTATATTTGAATTGCAGTTGCCTTCTCCAGCTGTGCTGGCTGAGGATGATGGGAGTGGCAGTTTGCAGCATTTGGGGGTCACTGGGTTGGGGAAGGCTAACTGTCAGCCACCGTCGGAAAGTCTGTCCTCAGCAAACTACAAAGCCAATCAGGGTGACTATGGTGATGCAACTATACATTTCCGTTCCTAACATCCCACAGCCAGGAAGTGTCCTAAAATAAATCTGGGTAGGTGTTTTGCAAGTCATTTCTAGACATCACTGAAAAAAAAAAAATAGTGGGTGTTTGCAAGTCATTTCTAGAAACTCTTGGCAAACAAATGGCATTATACAACCATTTGCATCATCTCCATCAGACCTTGAGGGTTTACTTCTATTTCTTATACAGCATTATTCATACATCGCACTTGGGAAATAGCCAGATTTACTGCAACAAAATTGTCGTTTCAATTATTTCCCCCATTTTGTATAATAAAATGTATGCTAGCTGTGAGTCTGAAAAAGATGCTCTTTGGGTTGTGGGTGGTTTTTCCCCCTTCTTCTTCTTTTTTAAGAGCTTGTACTTGGGGGAAAGGGCAAGCTTTGCGTTACGGCAAACCATTTAAAAGAATGTGAAGATTGCAACCTTAACTCTGTGCCCACCTACCTAGAAGTAAGTTCCACTGAGCTCTGTGAGATGAGATGTGTCTGGGATTGCACTGTGAGAAAAGCTATCTTGTTTCCCTTTAGGAAACTTCCCACCCCCACCCCAGCATATATGTTAGCTAAATCATTGTTTTAAATAGTATTCTGAATGCAATCACTTCAAGACACGGTGCCCCCTCTGCATGCTGCAGACTCCAAATCTTACCATCCCCGACTACTGTCCATGCTAGCTGGAGCTGATGTAAACATCTGGAGGTCGCCATGTTAACAATGACTATATAGTCGCATTCCTGCCCCTTGTTATGTTTTGATCAAATACATGTGTCCTTCTTCAAAGTGGTGCCATTCAACCCATATAAGTCTATAGTTTCTTATGGTTTCTTATATGTGTTCCCAGTTGTTTGGAGTCTGGAATGCTGCACCTCAGTGATGCTTGCCGACGTGATCTAGCACTGAATCTTAAATTTATAGTGTAGACAATGTGGATGTCCAAGAACAGGAATATGTCTCTAAATAAGCGTATCAGCTAACAAAATTGTTTGGGATACACACACACACACACATACACACACACACGTCTATAGCAGGTTCATGTTTGCACAAAATAGTTTCCAATCAGATTCAATTACTTTTATTTTCAGATATATGAGCAACAGTTGCTGATGGATGAAATGTTTGGTAAAGCCAGCCACTTTTGATCTCACTCAAAACACAATCCATTGGGTGGGATGTCTAGCAATCAATAAGAAATCAAGACAATTGTACAAAAACAAACCACGCAAGCTGCTTGACACTTCCAAAAACATCTCACAAATTAGATTTATAAATGGTTTTCATTTTAGAGACTCTTTCCTCTAGGAGGGGAGAGGCTGTTCTTATTTTTGATGTATAGCCAGCTCAAAGGTCATAGTATCAGTTAGTTCTATATCAGAATCTAGATGTTGTCAGCATCAACAGGTTGGTTCTCATTCTATTAGTTAATTATGTTTCCTTGGTAGTGTGAGGTATTGGAGAGTCCACAACCTCCTAAGGGAGACCGCTCCACTGTAAGTCACCTTTCTTACTGTCAGAAAGTTTTTCCTGATGTTTAGTCTTGTAACCTTTCTTGTAACTCAAAGCCCCTGGTTCGAGTCCTACCTTCCAGAGCAGGAGAAAACAAGCTTGCTCCATCTTCCATGCAACAGCCCTTGAGATATTTGAAGATGACTATCTCCTCTCAGTCTCCTCTTTTCCAAGCTAAACATACCCAGCTTCACATGTTTATATGTGCATATATTCTAATATTTCCATTGCATAACTCAAGAGGCAGTGCTCAGAGAATTTCCAGTCTAGGAGACTGAAATCAGTATGACAAAAGCGGCCTCTTCTCTCTGCATGGCAGCAGGGAGGCAGGGCAATGACAATGAAGTATGTTGCTCCACAAAGGTCATGCAGACACATAAACACCCCAAATCAGAATATGTGGGTAGGATAATCTGCCAAGACATAATAACTGCCTGCTGCTTATTGCACTGTTAGGAAGTCAGGGTCATCCCTTCTGATTTCAAGTGTAACAAAGGACAGAATTTAACCAGGCATTACTAAGAGTCTGAATTATGGATATTATATAGATATTTGACAATCCCAAAATGTAGAAAGTTCCATCCTGACTATGAGAGTTCAAAGGGACTTCTGGAGTGTGTTTGGCAATTGCTTTTACTGTTGATATCCCACCACGACCTTCAGGGCTAGCCCTTTCCAATTTATCCCAATAGATTCAACTTCTGACAGTAAAATTCAAAGACAGCTCTATCCTCTTCTGTGTGATTCTAGCATTATTCCGAGCCATTGTTGTGTATGCTATTATTTCCTTTTGTGCCGCACATCATGGTTCCCAGCAAATTTGCCACGCAGCTCCATAGAAATCGCAGGCGAGTTATTCAAGGCATGAATTTGCCTTGACGGTCCTTTAATGGAAAAGCCACATGACTGCTCTACTCTTGTGCCTTCCTGAACGGTGACTCATCTCTCTTTGTTTTAGAAATGGGGGTAGGAACAAAGCACAGGGAAGGTGTGGACTGAGCGGGATTGGGGGGGGGGAGATAGACCAAGCAAACGCAGAGCGTGTCAAATAGTTGAAAAGCTCTGTTTCATCAGAACAAGCATTTCAACAAACTGCAAATGAATGAGGATGGGGAAGCCATGCTTTCAGCATTAAATCTGCCTATTCACTTAGCAGCGTTGATAACTGAATTGCCCATCTGCCCGAGAGAACCAGATGTTTTCCATCCGTGTCTTGATGACTCTTATTTTCATAATCAACTTTAGTTCCTAGTAAAAACAGCTTTTGGGAAACCCTCCTCTTTTTTTGCCTTACGTTGCATCCCTCTTGACCCGTCAAAATTATAGATTGGTTTATCAAACCATCTTATTTATATAGATATACTTCCTTTGATGGTACAAACAGCATTCCAGAGTAAAATAATAATAATCCCCACATCCCTTTGAGCAATGACACCACAAGCCTTCCTGGAGCAAGGCAGAGGCACACTCTGTCTATAATTTGAGCCTCCATATGCTGACATTGAAATAATTAGCTCCTGCTTTCCCCCATGGATTTGGTGGTAATGAATGGCTTTGAGCTCTCTATTTGATTCACTAATTACTTTCAGAAATGCCGTTCCGATGTCCACTCCCTGAACAATAATTTCCATTCATGTAAACAAAGCCGTAGTCACGTGGGCTGGAATCCTAGAAAATGATGTGCACACCTGAATTATGAGCACATGCATAGCCTAGTCTTTGAAGATTTCATCCACTTGCATGGATAAAGGGGCGAAAGGAGCGCTAACCTGAAAAGTGACCTACCCATTGGGCAGGGCAAGCAGAAGCTGTACTAAAAAATTCAAGAACCATTTTGAGCGCGAGTGTGGCATCCTCTTGCATGAGTTCAGAGCTTTCCAAGTTGGAAGATATGTCTTTTAGACTTGACCATATGACTCACTGATAATAACCAAAGGAAATGTAACAAGTCAAGTAGTAAAATGCAAAATTCATATCCCAAGCAAATTCCCTATCCCTACAATTGTAATTTGTTTGGGTAATCATCATCATCATCATCATCATCATCCTGAATTCTCAAGGGACAGGTGGTGGGTGAAGCCTAATGCCCACAAACATTCCTACATAAGTCACTTTCTCTCTCTCTCTCTCTCTCTCTATATATATATATACAGTGGACCCTCCAGATATGAATTTAATTCGTTCTGGGGGTCCATGCGCACCCCTGAAATTTTGTAAGGAGAGGCGCCGCTTCTGCGCATGTGCGTGGTGCGATAGAGTGCTTCTGTGCATGCGCGAGGCATGCAGAGCACTTCTGTGCATGTGCGTGCGGTGAAACCCAGAAGTATACACTTCTGGGCTTCCTGCGTTCACAACCCGAAAGTTATATATACAGTGGAACTTCGGAAGCCAAATGCCTCTAAACTTGAATGGCTCCCAAACAATTGGAATGCAGGAGCCACGCCTTGGAAGTCGAACATTTGGAAGTCAAACGGACTTCCGGAACAGATTCCGTTTAACCTCCAAGGTACATCTGCATGTCAATGAGGGATTGATTATGCCAGTGTGTCCATACTTTTTTCAAAGAGGGCCAGATTTGATGAATTGAAGGGCCGTGAGGGCCGAACAAAGGGCCAACCAAAGTTGTTGAGCTTTTCTTAGGATTGAAGTTCTTGAGCTTTTCTTAGGGTTGAAGAAGTTGTTGACCTTTTTCTAAGGATTGAAGTTCTTGAGGTTTTTTTAGGATTTTACCCAAGGAAATAGACTGCCACAGGGGCCAGATTAAACTGACTGGTGGGCCGGATAAGGCCCCTGAAACCTCCTTCCCCCAAAGGTTTCAGAGCCACTTCCATCGCCGCCCCAATTATGCCCTCATTTCTCAGACAACAAAAATACGCCTCTTCCTAAACTATACCTCCCCCCCCCCCCCGGCCTGAGGTGCCACATCCTTAATTTAAAGTGTTGGTCCTCCTGGAGAAAGGAGGATTGGGGCAGAAAAATGTATTGAGCCAGGCTTACTGACTACACTGTGACCATGTTCTGTTTCTGAAACAGTGAGTATCAGTAACCTAGCCATTTAACTGGCTTTAGACAAACTGCAATCAGTTTCAGCTGCTCGCAGCAAAGTGGAATTTCTAGAGCAGTAATGTACTTCCTCCCTCCTCAGGCAAGACCTTAGGGGATGATGTCAGAATACTGTAATGTCCTTGTTCCTAAGTGATAGTAAGGATGTCAAAATATACATGCAGTCACTGGGTAAAAGTATACCGAGATAGCTTTATACCCACCGGGAACTCAAGAGCATACCGACTATAATCTTGTTACAATTACACTGTAGAGCGGAATGTATTCCAAAAAAAGCCTTTACAGTCATAAATCAAAATACCTTTGCATAAACACATCTAAATTCATTACATATTGCTGAGAGAATGCCCTATATATTTCTGCCTTGAACGGACTGCGACTGTATTTTGACAGCAATGCAATTTGTATGGCACCTTTTATTAAAGGGCTCATAGAGTATTTTATTCACTTGAGACCATAGTTCTCTCCTATCCATTCTTCTAAATAATGCAAGCCTGAGACATTTTTGCACCTGCAGCAAATAAATAAATAAATAAATGATGGCACAATCTTCTCGGGGCTGATTTTGATCCTTTTAATATATATTTTTTACAACAACAAAGACAAATACTTTATGGGTATTCCATTAAAGGAATCCAGTGGTCGTGGATCCTGTCCGATGCCCTGCTGGCGGCTAGGACCCATGGTGACATCAGGGGTGAGCTTATAGTTGTATTTGCATCAACAGGCTCCTCCTACTGGTGGTTAACCCTTGTTAGACTCTCCCCTCCCTGAGGGGGTGGAGTCATGCTCTGTTGTTTTATCCAGTGCCTAAGCTAATACCTCTCACATGCTGTAACCAATAAAGTTGTGGCCTTTTTTAGCTCATTAACCTAACCAGTGAGCACTCAGGGCTGATTTCCCCAAGAATGGAGAGGTTTGATCTTCTTGCGGTCCATGGGACTCTCAAGAGTCTCCTCCAGCACCATAATTCAAAAGCATCAATTCTTCGGCGATCAACCTTCTTTATTGCCTTGGATTCGTATTGAGATCATTCTATCATTTTTGAGATTGCATCCCAGTACAGCACAAAAGCAATAGGAGAGGTTTTTTAAGGCCTAGGTTTGTTTTTCTACTAATGCCTTCCTTGAAATTCAGTTTATCTACTGATACAATGCCTTGTGTAAAGCTAGAGTAAATACAAATCTATCCAGAGTGTCGAGAGGATAAGGTTCTTAAGTCTGGCATTAGGGGAGGATATCCAGCTCCCAGATTTCCTGTATAATGGGTTAGCCATGAATAGATACTAATGGAAACATTCTAACGTGGTCAGAGTTATTACCCTGATTCACAATAAATGGCCACAGATGTAAAACCTATCACTGATTCTGGAAATTGAATGATTTTAAATTTTACATCAGTGCTGTTTAATGGCACTTGGCACTGGTTAGCAGAATAAATATGATTTTTTTTTATTTATTTTTTTACAGTATATATTCCCACAGGCTCTGTATGACCTAGGTCATATATTACCTGTTCCGTGCTTTTCCTCTATGCCGTGAAATACAGGAATATAATGACAAAAACATTTGCTACTGTAGAATGAAGTGCTTTGGTAAAAGGAGATCTTCAAATTCCATGGTAAAAGCTTGGAAACTTTTCTCGCTGAAACTCCAGATGGAGCGTGCCTGCAGCTAGGTATACACATGGCATTGAATCCACATCAACTTGCTCTGTCTTGTTCCAGTGTGAGGTATTAACATGTAGAGGCAGCTATTTACATGATTCCCCTTGATGCAGAAACTTTCTGTGCCAGGGGGACTTATGCTTAATAGCAGCTGATGCTGTCATGGAAACTCCACACTAGGAGAGAGAATTGTGGGGCAAGAGATGCTACCACCATTCTCAGAGTCACTACCCATTAACCATAAAAGCCAGGGCTGGCCTCAAGACATTTTGGTATCTGAGGCGAACCACAAAATGGTGCCCACTCCCCGCCAGGGAAGAAGGGGTGAGTAAATATCTAAATCAGGAACAAGAGGTTGAATCAAAATCTACATTAAGATCCACTACCCCTATGGATCCTGCCATCTGAGATGGTTGCCTCACCTTGCCTCATACATAGGTAGGCCAGCCCTGATAATAGCCATTGTCCAACAGTGACCACTCAAGCCCATTGAACTCAAAACAGCTTAATCATGTCTGCCTCTGTGCCATCTTGGCTGCAAGTCCTGAAAGGCCTGCTTCTGGCCAGAGCCGTTCGGGCAGATCTTCTACTGAGACAGGATGCTCCTTCCTGCCCAATATATCTCAAGGGCTGTCACATGGAAGAGAGAACAAACTTGTTTTTTCCTGCTCTGGAGAACCAATGGCTTCAAGATACAAGAAAGGAGATTACAACTAAATATCAGGAAGAACTTTCTGACAGTAAGACCTGTTCAACAGTGGAATGGTCTCCTTTGGGAGGTTGTAGACTCTCCTTCCTTGGAGGTTTTAAAGCAGAGATTGGTTGGCCTTCTGTCATAGATGCTTTAGTTGAGATTCCTGCATTGCAGGGGGTTAGACTAGATGACCCTTGGGGTCCCTCCCAACGCTGCAATTCTATGAGCCTATGATTCTAAGAGAAGTCAATGGCAAGCTTGGAAAGGGAGAGCTTGTCTAGATCTGGAAGACTCTTCTCTGAGTTGCTGTAGTTATACAGTTCATGACATGGGACAGTGGTCAGCGGTTCAGTTGTGCAGCTTACCATATGTGGTCAAGAATTCCTGATTAAGCCAGGGGAAAATTGGTGCAGAGATCTAAGAAAGATGCTGCCTGTCACAGGGTGATGGGGGGGGGGCATTTATCTAACAGTTCAGTGGTTCATTATGCAACACTCAACCCCAGACCTACTACATAATCATAATCATTTCTGGATAACTCTAATATTTGACTTGGTCAAGCTGGTGAGAAGTTCTTCCTCTCTCATGAATAGATGGTCTACAAAAGAATATGACTGAAGGTATTTGCTTTGCTTAGTAGATTAGGTGAATACCCAGAGATCTAAATATTGGGGGACACATGATACAAATTTGCACATAAGCCCATGAGATTTCCTTGCATCTCTTCTCTTCCTGGCCCCCAAAACATCATAGAACATATTCATACCTTTAAGACAGCCAAAGAGAAGTGCATTGTTTTATTGACTTGCTTTTGCTCTAGTGGTTTTAATTGGAAAACAAATTTGGCTGTTAGGCAGTGCTGACTTCAACAAGACAAATGTGTTACATTTCTTGTGAAAGAGGAAGGAAACATTTATCTTTATATAAAACAATAAGCCGTACAATAGGAGTGAAGCAGCGTGCTGACAAAAATAATCAATTGATGCATGGTTTCCTTGAAGTTATTCTTTGTCTTGCTAACATTAATTCAGCATCACAGAAAGAACTGTATGATGTGTTTATTTATTGTTTAGCTGTAAGGGGCCATAGTAATCAGTCAATTCTTACTGAGTTGAGCTAGCTGTGCATTTGTTCCTGCCGATTTTTAATGGATACCTAAGTTTCCAGGTTTGGGGGGGGGGGTCGGCCCTTGGCAAAGTGCCATCTGCTGGGCACTCTCCTGGGTCAGTGATCCTGCTGAGCTTATTTGTTGGGCAGTGGTGGTAGCAGCGCTCTGATCAGCTGCCATTCCCACAGCATCCCAGAGCAACACTATATCAGGGACATTGTGGAGAATTGCAATGGCAGCCTGGTGCCGAGTGGAGCATCTGAGTGACCAAAACAGGAAGCAGCAGTGGACCCTGCTGAGGCATCTTGCAGGTGCCCAGCGATGTCAAGTGCTGATGCTAGGCCTAGCAGTTTAGCCAAGTTCATTAGTGCAGGGACAGGGAAGCAATGGCCTTTCATATGTTGCCAAACTCCAACCCCCATTAGACCCAGGCAGCACAGCCAATAATCAGGGATAATGGGAGCTGTAGTCCAGCAGCATCTGGAGGGCCAGAAATTCCCCATCCCTATATTTGGGTAACTAAGTTTGCATAATTGGAGCACATAATGTGCAGCTTGTGAAGTGGAACAAACTGACTGACAAAATAATATTCAAGGAAGCATGTTCTGGAGATGAGACATTAAAAGTTGAGGTATCTTGTTCAGAGACTTAACAATGGCAGTGGGGCATGCATCAAGGCTTCTTGTTGGCCCCTGATACCGAGGATGGGGGGGGGGGAGGAATTAGATTCAGTTCAGATTTAAAGGTGAAATTATGAAGTTCACACATTCCAAAGCAATTTGTATACCAAAACACAGCAATCTTTGAAATTTGCACTTCTTTGAACTTTGCAATGTGATTCTCCAGGCAAGCATTTGTAGAAAAATGTTTATGCTTTTTTCTTTTCTTTTTTAATGCATACCCTAAATGAGGTCTGTCTTGGGACCTCTGGAGTCTTGGGCATCCTCTTTTCAATTCTGCTAGGGTCTGCTTCCCCAGCATGTTCTCTGGTGCAGCAGACCCCTTCAACTCACCCATTAGTGTACAAATGTAGGCCAAAACCTACTCCTCACCACTGGTAACCATCACACCAAATTGGGCAACAATACCTTCAGAAGTATATGAATCAGTGCACTTTAGAATAGTTTGGTGTGCCATCTTGATTCACAGTGATGTCCAACAGAATCCAAATGTGGCTGAAAATGATATTTCTAGAGGCGTTTGAATGCTTAGAGAACAGATGGACAAACCACTTCCCCAAACACACAGTAGATCCATCCACCCATGAACTGGGTCAAAGAAAGGCATGAGATTTCAGTAACAGAGGAAGAGAACTATATGACCGTAGTTCTGGGATAACACAGACAAATGATACCCCTCAATTTGCAAAGCAGTGCAGAATTGATTGTGACATACAACCCACCCATTCACTATGACTCAGGGCAGGTTTATTCCAGACATCAGTCCGCTGAAACGAGTGAGGCTGCCTAGGTAGAGCAGAGAAGCAGATTGACAGCCTACATTTCCCTAGGAAAGAAATACAAGTCCATGTCTGCAGTGGAATTTGGCAGAGCCGTTTCTTTGTTCCCTTGGGCTTTCCTGCCACGTTAAGCAAAGTTATCTCGGTTAGATCCACTGGCATTTATCCACAGGCAGGAGAGGGCAGATCATTAATGGCAACAATCTTAACATTTTATGTTAATTCTTAGGGACCAATTCTGTCATCTGCCAGGTGCCAGGACACTACTCAGCACAGTCACTAATCTTGTAAAATCAACCCTTCAACTTTTAGCCTTGAAAACTGGTTTAACAAAATGCACGGTGACAATGATATATTGGCATAAAACGTTGGGAAGGTTAACTGTAATCCTCATCATTACAGTTTGTTCTCATGCATTAAAATTGCCCTCCACTTGGATCAATTAACTGAAGCTTTAGATGATTTATCAACCAATTATATCAATAAACAGTGCCTTCCTATGCATATTCACTAGAAAGAAATCCCATTATGCTGAACAGGACTTCCTCCCTAGTCGGGATTGCAAACTAAAGGTTGCTGTTACAGTCCTAACCAGCACATCATGTCTTATAACTAACATTTCACAGGGCTACCTTACAGCAAGGCTGAATGATCTTATGCACTTAAACATAATGATCTTATGATCTATCCATCTTATGCACACTTACTTAGAAGTCAGTCCTATTGAACAAAGTGGGACTTACTTCTGAGTATAGAAGGACAAATCTGTCAATTTCTCATTTTTCTACTCTCTAGTTCTCTCCATTTCCACATGAGTTTGCAATTTTTTGGTCAAAAGTTCCCATGAAATTTCATCCGCATTTTAGTGTGAATGTTTAATATCCGTGTTTATATGCATTTTTACCTATAATATGCACATTTTTGCAAAGCAACCTTCGCTAATAAACTGCTATTTGTCATTTACATTCAGCACAGCTGAAGTGGCCTTGGAACCTGACACCCCCCAAGCAGCGAAGTGTCACCCTCACTTTGAAAGAAAACAAAATGGGGAATCATTTAATGCAGGGAATTCATCATTTTGTGAGGCAATGAGAAACTTTCCCTTGCAAAAAAAGAGAGAGAAAGTTAAATCACGTGGAAGAATGGTGGAACTAGTACACATCAGAGAAAATCTGGAGAGACCACTTAATTTGGAGGTTAAAACCAAGAGTTCTGAGTTAGGTGAAGAAAACACGTACGTAGAATAACCTCAGTATGAAATAGCAAAATATGTTTTCCCTATGAAATTGCAAGCTCCATTAGGGATTTACCTGGTTTGCTTTTTGTTTCGTTTAAAGCACTTTACCCCCTTCTTCAACTGAAAAGTTTGAGGTTTTTTCTTCTCTTCTTTCTGTCAACACCATTTATACTCAGGTGCAGAAATATTTCCTTAACAATGTACCAGCATTTCCAGTTGTCAGGAAGATGTCCTAAGGAACACAGGAAGTTGCCTTATATTGAATCAGGTCATTGGCCCTTCAAGTGCAGTACTGTCTACACCAGGAGTCGCCAGTGTGGTGTCTGTCGGTGTGCATCCATCCACAGAGCCCTTCCCTGGGGCCCATCCTCCCTCTCTCCTCCAGAGAGCTAGGACACCATATTGGGTAATAATAATAATAATAATAATAATAATAATAATAATAATAGATTTATTCCCCAGCCACTCAGGGCAGCTCCCAACAGAATATTAATTATATATTTTTTTAAAGCGATAAAACATCAAACATTAAAAACTTCCCTAAACAGGGCTGCTTTCAGATGTCTTCTAAAAGTTGTTGATTTCCTTGACATCTGATGGGAGGGCATTTCACAGGGCAGGCACCATTACAGAGAAGGCCCTCTGCCTGGTTCCCTGTAACCTCACTTCTCACAGTGAGGGAACCACCAGAAGGCCCTCAGTGCTCAATGTCAGTGTCCGGGCTGAACGATGGAGGTGGAGATGCTGCTTTAGGTATACTGGGCCGAGGCCATTTATGGCTTTAAAGGTCAGCATCAACACTTTGAATTGTGCTCAGAAACGCACTGTGAGCCAATGTAGGTCTTTCAGGACCGGTGATGTATGGTCCCAGCAGCCACTCCCAGTCAACAGTCTAGCTGCCGCATTCTGGATTATAGTTTCTGGGTCACCTTCAAAGGTAGCCCCACGTAGAGCGCATTGCAGTTGTCCAAGCAGGAGATAACTAGAGCATGCACCACTCTGGTGAGACAGTCCGCGGGCAGATAGGATCTCAGCTGGTGTACTGGGTGGAGCTGGTAGACAGCTGCCCTGGACACAGAATTAACCTGCGCCTCCATGGACAGCTGTGAGTCCAAAGTGACTTCCAGGCTGTGACCTGGTCCTTCAGGGGCACAGTTACCCCATTCAGGACCAGGGAGTCCCCCTCACCTGCCCGCCCCCTGTCCCCCCAAAAACAGTACTTCTGTCTTGTCAGGATTCAACCTCAATCTGTTAGCCGCCATCCATCCTCCAACCCCCCCCCCCCCGACACAGGACCTTCACTGCCTTCACTGTAGTAACACCACAGTCTCTTCCTGCTGAAATTAGACTTGAAGAAGCACTCTGTTGGAGCCAATAAAGCAGGATGCAACAGCTTCTTTGAGTTGCAAATGTGTCCATGGATCCAAAAAGGTTGGCAACCCCTCACCTAAACTGAATGGCAGAGGCTCTCCAACATTTCGAAAAGGAGCCTTTTCCAGCCTTTCTGTGGAAACTCTGAGGATTCTGTATGCAAATCATGAGCTCTGTCACTAAGTTATGGCCCTGACAACCAGCCCATTGCAGTCCATGGCTGAGCGGCTTCTATACTCTGCACTTTGGTTGCTAACTGCTTGTTTTGTCCGTCAAAAGTAGATGCTTTGCCTCTCGTGCTGGAATCAGTTCCCCCTGACCCTCTGGATGAGTTGCACCTAAGCTAGGAACCCCTATTACCCCAGCCTAATTACCCTAATGCATTAATACATGTCAGGCAGGCCTAATATCAGCACGCAAGATCATTGGGCGGCTGCCAGCCCACCCTCTTGAGGTTTCTCTTACATTCTTTCCTTTTCTTTCTTCAAAGCCACAGAGCAACACACAAATAATCTCAAACAATGTGAAGAGGACACATGCTGCTGCCAGATATCCAAAGAGCATTTAGGGAATGGTTACATCTCTAATATTTGGAGACTAATTAATTACCATCAAAAGCTACAGCAGAGACTTTTGAGGAGAATCTTCAGGGGCAAATTTGATTCCACTCTTGTTTGTTTCCCAGAAATCCAGAACAAAAGTGCCTGGGACAACTGTTTGTGTTAAGCAGAATCACAGCTTCCCAATAATTAGGTGAAAAGAATAATACCCAAATGAATGTCATGATCCATTTTTGGTTTTCTAAAGCTTGTGACACATTTTTTCAGATTCTGTTTCTGTGTTTGATCTGCATGTAAATTGTGTTTATGGTTCATTTGCCCTTGGGTATTAGCAACATTATTCTTAGTGACCATGGTCTCTGGAAGTGTTCTTGAGAGCTAATTTTTTAAAGGGGGAAAAAATGATACAAATTCCCCCTGGAAGATTGTTGCTCATTAATTACTCTTTGAAATAAATCTTAGGCATAAAAATGAGTGTGTGTCAGAAGAAACAAGAATGATGTATCCTTCTGCAATAATTAGAAATTCTGCCCAGTGAGCATTACATAGTCAATTATTTTTTGTCTCTTATAAATAACAGCTTTATAACACTGGTGTTTTCCAGAAGTACTGGGGACACCTCATCTCACCTGGACCAGGGACCAGCTGTGGCCACTCACCAAGTCCCCAACAGAGGGCGATGTTTGCAGCCCTGCCATCCTCCTGAAGCCTCGCCATGCTTTTGGGCCGTTGCTCCGCCCACTGGGCTGGCGCGGAGGCCTATGGGTTTCCGCCAAATCCTCATATTTGAATCAGCCAATCCACAGTGGGCCAGAGGGCAGAGCTAGAGGAGCGGACCATGGAAGTGCAGGTTTCACTTGGGTGAAGTTCAGTGGTGCTCAGCAGAGAGGTTGGCCTGTGTTCCTTGCAAATATGGAGTAAGCATCCATACTATTTCACTTTCTGGGGTGCAACTGCATTTTTGAAGTTTTAAATAGCTACCCTTTTGCCAACATTGTTGGTTTTTTGGTGAGGGGGGAGAAGATAAATTTCCTCAGTGGACTCAAGAGTTCGCTGCCCCTGCACTAAAAGGATTCCCTATAGCAGGGCCAGGCAAGATCTGTGCCCGAGAGCTTGGGAAATTACTTCTCATCAGAGCTGAGGGACTAGTGACCTGATTCAGTATATCTGGAGATGGGTGAATGTCTGTTTCTGACATCTGTCAGTTTCTCATCTTATTACCCATAATTCCACCCTTGGTTCTGTTTCAAATTAAGCAACTTCCCCCCTCCCTTAAAAATAGATATTCAAATGTTATTTTACTACATATGTAAAACTGTATTTTCCCTGAGAATAGGTGTTAAGGTATGTACTTTCTCTCAAGATTTAAATAAATATTTTGATACGTTTAAACCACTGCCTACTGGGTTGTCTTGTTCGCGGAAGTGCAGAGTCTGGTGGAGAGATAAGTTTCTGATCCATGTATTAGTCCAAGAGGGGCATATATTAAACCATTTCATACTGAAATTCACAATTATCAAATTATTCAAGCATCCCAAGAGGCAATTTCGTGCGTTTAGGTGCACAGCATTAAAGCAACTTCCAGTGAAAGAACTCTGGCTCAAATGTCTTAAATGGGCTATAAAGGCTGTTCAAAGCTGTAATCAAAAGCTTATTAAAAAGGAACCACACAAGGACTATTTCCACAAGGAACTTCTAACACCACCTCTTGCTTGGGTTTTCTGCTTGTTCAGAATTCAGCTCACTGACAGCAGTATTTTCCCTGTTCAGAAAATATATTTACAGTATGCTCGATGCTAATGATCCACTTATTTAACAAAGTTCCTTTCATTTTGTGCCCTAGTGCCTTCCTTCATGCAATGTAGATTTCAGTGCTTTTCAAACAAGCAAACTGCGAGATGCTACATTATTCATCTGTTTTCAAAGTATTCTACATAGAATTTAAAACACAGACACAGAAAGAATGGGAGAGAATACTCTTATTCAGCCTGTGCATTATCCAGTGGGGATATCCAACTGCAAGCAATATTCCAGCATGAGCTCCATTGAGCAGGAGTTGAGAGACTTTGCCAGCTGGTGGGTGGGGTCCTGACATCCCCCAACCTCTATAAGTCATCCTGATAGGTTAGTGGAGGGCCAATCAACTTACATCATCATAAGCGCTTTATTTTGCCTGTGTGGTTTGAAATTGAACAGTGTGGGCAAACCTGTCTTCCTTTGCCCTGGCAGCTTAAATTCAAACCACGCAGGCAAAGATGCAGAGGTTGACAGGCGCTTCCAAGTAGTTGGCAGTGCTTGCAAACCACGCTTTTTAGCAGAGATCTTCACCTGCCCCATACCTTACATCCTGTATGACATCAGGGGTAAAGCCGCTGGCTCTGGTTTGGGGAAAACAAATTAGGACCTAGAGGTTCCTCACCAGCGCCATTAGCATTGCTGGCCTAAGAGAAGGGAGCAAATTCCGTTATATGTACCCTGAGCTGAAAGGTTTCATCTCTTCAGCATTAATGTGTTGTTCTTCACATCCTGCAACACAGCACTCAACAGCTAAGGAAAGGAAAGCATTTGACAGAAAGAAGAAAAGACTTTAGTTCTGAAAGAATGCAGTGATGTTCGTTGTCAACCAGTGTTGTCAGTGTTTCAAAGGCTTGGGGCAAAAGCAAGGAGCTAAAGAGGACTAAGAAAGACTCTCATCTGACACCCTGGAGAATGGCTTCCAGGCAATGAAGACATGGCCAAGAAAGATGTACCAATAGTCCAACAGAATAGGGCAGCTTCTTATTTCACAGATGACCACATCTCAGGACTTTCTTGCCTAACAAGCCTGCAGGAGACGACATCTTTCAGCTCCAGGTAGTTTACAGATACATACCGTAAGTGAAGACTCTGCAGGTGTTTATTCATGATAACAAACTTGGTGGTTGAACCGTAATGAAAACAAAAAGGTAGTAAAACTATACTTTTATTTCATGCACACACACCTTCCTTTTTGGGGGGGATGATTGTGGAGATTACAAAATGTTCTAGCTCTTTTAAAATTAAAAGTTTATTGGCAGAAACAGATACAGAAGACAATAAAAATTATGGATATGGCAAATAAAAATAAATATAAAAGTATAAAAATAAAACACAGGTACAGAGGACAGGTAAAACACCAGGAAACTATTGAATGAGGCATTGCATTTTCAGCAAATGTTCTAACTTGAGATGGCCGTTGTATGAAACCACAGGCTTGTAACTATTCTGCATTTCTAAACATGGAATTTCACAGATTATGGGCTGCCACAGAAATTGCCCTATCCCAAGCCACCAACCTGCTGAATTTCTGAGGGCAGCATAACTACCCAGAGAGCCCCATCTTGCGATGTTAACACCTGAGAGGGTCTGTAGGAAAGAAGGTGGCCTTTTAGTATCTGTATTTGGGGCATATACTGTAGGTGAATGAGGTCCTGTATTTTCTAAGCCCTATATTTTCAAAAATTACAGGGTGAGAATAGTCAGGGAAGGGGCCATCAAATTATTTCAGATACACAGGGTGAGTCCTTTAAAAGAAGCCCTGTGGATACAGAGTACACATGTTCCACGGGGCCTCTTTTAAAAAGACTCACCCTGTACAAGTGCCTGTGGTCTTGTTCTGCTCCTGCATTAGCTTTTTACTGTGCAATTAACCAGTTGTGAAGCTTCATGGACAGCTCTTCACGGGCAATTCAAGACAAGAACGCAATATTTATGTCACTACTGGAACCAAGGGATAGCAACAAAACCAAAGAATGTTTGCAATTTTTAAAAAGGAAAAACACAACCCATTCGATTTATCCCATATCCCACCAATCTCCCCAAAGTAATATATAGAACGAAGAGTCTTCACACTATGGATTCTATAGACCCTCTAGAATGGCTGCTCTGCAACATAGGCAGCAAGTACTGTGGGAAGGGTATTGTTAGAACCCTATGCTAGCTTGGAATTCAGTCTGCAGAGTAAGACATTTGGATGGCACCAGGTTGGCAAAAGCTGGGTTAATTAAATTTGCATTTGATCCAGTTTTGTTCAGCAGTTACCTTCCTAACACATATACATATATCAACCATCTCCCCAAGATGTGGGAAGGGAGGGGATAGCATGAAGACATGTCGGATCGCAATGAGCACTCCTTGTTCAGCTGACTTGAACATCGACTAAATTTTTGGATGCAATGAACTTGCAATGAAATTCTGACCTTTCAGGTTTCTCCACCACCACCACCACCATTTCAATGCAAAATCAATGACCCTTTCATTAAAAAGAAGAACCCCCTGGATCAAGTAAGGGAGACTTTTTTTGATTGATCTAGAAATTATCTGGTGGTATCTCTAAGGGTTTTTACTGGAAGTTTCTCGCAGTTTCTGCTGATGGGCGACGGCAAGACTCTGAGAAGCCAATAAAGGTTTAGCTGAGGTGAAAAAGTGTATGCGGAGCCATGCTGCACTGAAGCTGTGCTGAATTTCAACTCACATCTTTCGCTTCAAGGATAATAACTGTGAACTCTGGGGCAACCTTTCCTTATAGAGAACTAATGAGTTTCTGTAGCTCCTCAGAACATCCTGTACCTGCTTGCTGGACCCCGAATTAAATTATGCCAGAACGAAGGTAACTATCATTTCTCCTGCAGTCTTCCAGTCAGAGGAGTTAGATGCTATTTCATGGGAAATTTGAGGGGGTGGGTTCCTCCTCTATACAGCGTCTTATCCGTTCAGGTAGTAAGCCAGCGTGTACTGGATTCTCACCTTGCAGAGATGGAAAAAAGGAGTTGCAGTGGAGTCCTGAGAGTGTGAAAAGCCAGATATAAAGGAATTTTGACTTCAAAAGCCTGGACCCTTTCTCTCTTTCATTATTAACAGTGAATTTCAACGGCAGAGGGTTTCTGCCATGCATGTCAAGCCCACACAACTTGTTACTCATCGAGCTAAATATAGGCCACCTCCCAGTGGCCTCCCAGGTCCTCAGTGACTTTTTCTGTAGTCCTCACAAGGCAACAGATAAAGGAGATCTATCAAGTCCTGGGTAGCCCACTGTACATTTAATTGATGGGTTTTATTTTAGGCATTTGCTCAACCAGAGGCTGGTTCACAACAAGCTTCAAAAACAAAACATCGACAACATGAATACTAAAAGCAACACCGGCAGATTTAAAACAATTAAACTTCTTTACTTAAAAATCCTGGGGGAATCCAAAGGCACCAAAAGGATAGGAAAACTGAGAGCCAAATGAGCCTCTCTGAGAGGACATTTTCATAAAAAGGGAAGCAACATAAAAAAAGGCCTTTTCTCTGCTTGTTGCCCCACTTCTCCTCAGAAGATGGAAAGACTCAGAGAAGAGCCTCACTAGATGACCTCAGGACAGATTTTATGTGAGAATCATCATTCCTTCAGTTCCAAGTCATCTAGGATATCCTTGGTTGGTGGGCTGTGTTCATTTTGCTGGGACACAAGCTACGTAGAGCCAAGTGAATACAAAACAAGGACAATGGGACTAGCACCATGAAACAGGGATAATGGTAGACATGCAACAACATTGACCTTATATATCCAGATTTAGTGTACAGTACACGTGTTTGAAAATGGATATTCTTGCACTCGGGTAGCCAACATGGTGCCCTACAGATGTTGTTGGCCTCCAACTCACATCAGCTCCAACAAGCATGGCTAGTGGCCAGAACGATGGGAGTTGATGTTCCAACAACATCTGGAGAGAACCATGTTGGTTCCCCCAGTGCGAGAATATCCATTTTGCTATTGTTCAAGCTGGGTCCAAAGGTTATTCAGAATACCAAAGACATGAAATGGGAGGAAGGGATTGTTCCCCATGCTGCAAACTGGACTCTGCAAACTTCCTTTCAAGCTGTAGATATGGCTTGCTGCTATAAAAGCTTTGTAGGACATGTTTGTGGTAGGCCTGTTACACCCCAAATGTTTGCAGTGAGGAACAACTCCAGGTTTTGTCTAGGGGCCACAAACAAGGCTATCATTTGAGGGGTTGTTTCGTTTTGATGTCAAGAAAAGAAGCCTGGAGGTTCTGAGTCATGTCAGATGCTATATTTTCAAATGAGATGAAAATGTTTAGCTCTTCAAAAAAAAAATCCCTTTGTGCCAAGAAGGTCTAGTGTTGTTGATCATTAATCAAAAAGCCAATTTTAGGTACTAAAATCCAGATTAGGGACCTGCCACTTCCACTGATATGAGTGAAAGAGAGTTTACTACATGCTTAATTGTTGGTTTTTCCAGTTCATGCCTGAAATCTCTACTTCTCAATCATTTCCATTTTTAGGTTGGTCAAAAAGCATATAAGGTAAAGGTAAAGGTACCCCTGACCATTAGGTCCAGTCTTGGATGACTCTGGGGTTGCGTGCTCATCTCGCTCTATAGGCTGAGGGAGCCGGTGTTTGTCCGCAGACAGCTTCCGGGTCATGTGGCCAGCATGACTAAGCTGCTTCTGGCAAACCAGAGCAGGCAAAAGTTTTTCAATCCCATTATTTCAATGGAGATAATTAAGCATGTGCTTACCTTGTTTAACTTTGCAGAATCATATCTGAAAATTCAGATTTTCAAAACTCAAATGCAGAAGCCCTGTCTAGTGGCTGCTGCATCTGAGTAAACGTGTGCCGTTCCATTACTCGTGAAATTGGTAACTTGAAAAGGAATCTGCAGCTTTCTCTTTTTTCCTATATTACTTCTTATTCAAATATGGATTTAAACTGAAGCCTTGACATTGCCCTTTTCTGTGCAGTCTGTATTAAGTACTTACGCTAATGAGGCACTGGAGTTAAACAAATGGCAAGGCAAGGATTGTGCTGTGAATATGAGAGAAGGAAAGATGTTTTAAAGTTCATCCCCGGGCTGATTGCAGGGCAGGGATTGCCAATGTGGTGTTCAGGGGTACCAGTGTGCCCATCAGGCACCCACAAAAGGTCTCAGTAAATATCCACTCAAAAAATCCACAATGCACAAGAGGCTGTTTGCTCTTTTTGCTCAAGGCAGCCATGGACCACTTAATTCCTTCGTTTGTCCCCCAGCCTTGCTCCTCTCCCTTGCCCATCAAGCACCACACCTGGAATCCTACTAACTATGGTTGGCAAGGGAAGGGAACCTAGGTGCCAACTCCCTGGGGCTCTGGGTGCCTGAGCAATCACAAAATTCCACATGAAGGGGCTGAGCACCCACAAATTTTGGTGCCAGGGCCATGCACGTTGCATGGCACCCACAACCCCGGGCACCAAGAGTCATGAGGCCAAGTCGATATTCCTGGAAGGGGAGATACAAAAGGACTGGGAAAAGAATAAGTTTGAAAAAGCTTCAGGCAGTTTGAGTCAGCAGAGGCTCAGGGAGCAAGGTGTGCTGGCAAAGTGTTGGAGGGCAAACCTGTGTGTACCACACAGACTGACCCACACCCCCTAAACTAGCCTGTTGCTCTCAGGTTAGGTGCAAGGGAGGGTGTTGTTCCATCACCAGTATTGAAATAAGATCCAACAACAAGTCCATTTGGTTTCTGTATGTGAGAAGAGGTGCGCCATCTTGTCCTTTGTCAGTATCCTGGCCTGGTCCAAGCAGCTGCCTCCTCTGCCTTTGCACTGAGATCATAAAAGGTGGGTCTCTTAATTACAACACAGCCACAGTTTCATGCTATCTTAAAGGTACGTGTTGGTAAGAGGCAATCTGCATCTTTTGCATGAATGAATAATGAAATAGAGCTTCCAGGTTGTCCTCCTGAGTGGGGTGGCTGCTCCTACAATGAAAGACGAGGCACACTGCCCTAAATTGAACTGTGCGATATCATGGAGTAGAAAGTGGAAAACGATGCAAGAGCATCTCAGTCAAGTCACCTTGCGCCTTCTCCTTACTGTGTCCTATAGATAAGAGCTGCTGCAGGGATGGTAGCTGACCCAGGTGAAAGTGTACATATCTCCCTTCATTTGACTGGTCACTAAGGGTGGATCTACACACAGGGGGGGGAGAAGCTATAAATAAGTCAGAAATTAGATTGTTATAACAAAAGAAAAAAAAACCCTATGGAAAATCGTGTAGAAAAAATTTTTGCTCTCTGGCACCATCTGGTGTTGCATGTTTATAATGCATTCAAATTGTCGTTTCTTTACTAATGTAGCTGAGTCCTATAATAGCCCTGAGGAATTAAAAAAACACATGACTTTGGTGGGATACATCTGTTCCGGTTATAGCAGAACAAAGACTGATAAATGTTATTTTCTTCCTTGTAACACTGGATCAAAATCAGATTTGCAGGTGACATTGTACATTTCCATAATGGATGCCTGTGTATAAGATAATATCAAATTAGACCCAGGAAGAGCAGGAAACAGAAATATTCTACTGGAGTAATTCTCTCTCTCTCTCTTTCTCTGCTACTCTTTCTTTATATATAGTGTGTACAGTTGTTGCAATTCTAATCCTTGTGTGAAACTGATACCATCTATGACTCAAATGCTCTAATGAGTGACTCACTAGTACTGAGAATAGCTATCAAAGGGTCACTTTGGGGCTAGAAGGATCCTTTTAGGAAACAGATGGAACAGACATTTATAATCGGTTCCTGCCTTTCCCTGAAGATGTGTTCAGCTGTTATGGCGAGATCAGTCTTTAAAATACTAGTTTCCCATAAAAATGACTGTTGCGGCTTATAAAAGGACAATGTCTTAAAGGCGAGGAATACCACCATGTCTTTTTTTTTTTTTTTTTTTTTTTTTTTAGAGACAAAAATGATGCACTGATGCAAAGCAAGGCTGGAAGGTCCTACACATCCCAGAAGTTTTTGTTTCCATTATGCTTAGCATACAATTGTTTTTAAATATGTGGTAAGAGACACCTTGGATTGCATGGTTAGACTCACAGGGTGCTACGTAGGTGTTTTCTTTAATGAATTGGTATTGATCAACATACAGAAATACATCCTTCCGTCATGTCCACTTCAGGAAGGAAAGAAAGATGGATGGAGAACTATGAGAAGATAGGCCCATCAACAGCAGGCATATGCTGTATAGATATATGAATCTGTATAGATTCTTATCTGCTGCAACCTCCATTCGTCTTCACAGCCATCGTAACATACTGCTTGTTATCATCCACCTGTTCTGCCGTTGAGGACTTCTTGGATCATTCTTTGTCTAGCTCCTCCCCTTTGACCTTACCACCTTGGGTGACCCTGCTGGGAGTATGAGACTCCTGACGGCTTTGCTCACAAGGGTCAAGGGAATGAATGTGCAAGCCCACTCACCATGACAAGGTGATGACCCAGTGCTCCAATTGGAGAAAAAGCCTTTACCAAAGGTGTCATGGGTTTTGAAGATGCTCAAACTCAGGACGAAAGGGAGAAACATGCTAAGAGGAAGGCACGCTTGGCAAACCCTCAGCGTGATCAACTCCTGCCCCTAAACCTGTGTCCCCACTGTGGAAGGACGTGTGGATCCAGAACTGGCCTTCACAGTCACTTATGGAGTCACTGTTAAAACCGTGTTTATGGAAGACAATCTTACTTGGCTACGAGTAATCACCAAAGAAGAAGAGCTGTATAGCAGCCTTCATCAACCTAGTGCCCTCCAAATGTATTTGGACTACAACTCCTATCAGAGTTGTAGTTTGAAACATCTGGAGGGTACCAGATTGACAGAGGTTGCTGTAGGGTCTCAAGACAATAGTTGTATACAGTGGTACCTCGGGTTAAGTACTTAATTTATTCCGGAGGTCTGTTCTTAACCTGAAACTGTTCTTAACCTGAAGCACCACTTTAGCTAATGGGGCCTCCTGCTGCTGCCACACCACTGCTGCACGATTTCTGTTCTCATCCTGAAGCAAAGTTCTTAACCCGAGGTACTATTTCTGGGTTAGTGGAGTCTGTAACCTGAAGCATATGTAACCTGAAGCGTGTGTAACCTGAGGTACCACTGTACTTCCTTTTAAGAATTATAGGGGCAGAAGTCCCCCAAAAAGATGGTTAAATTGTTTGTGTATGTTACGACAGCAGCGAGGATTTTGTGTGCTCAAAAAGAATGGAAGGAAGAAGAAATTCCCACAAAAGAAGAATGGATAAGTAAGGTGATAGACTATGCAGAAATGGCAAAGTTAACAGTTAATGTGAAAGAACCCAGCAATGACAGCTTTGTGGAAGAATGGAAGTCTTTTTTGGACTATTTAAAGAAATCGGATAGTTTGATGAATTTGCAAGCAGGATTTGAAGTTTGAGCAACAGAAAGATTTAGGACTTGCTGTAATATTGTTGTGATATAAGATATAGAAGGCAGGGTGCAGCAAAAGGGGAGGAAACAAAATCACTATGGAAAACGGGATGGGAAGTCGACAAAACAAAAAACAAAATTATGTATTGGAGTGTTTATGTAGAACTATTTCTCTTTTTGAAATTTAATTTTAAAAAAATTATAAAAAGAAAAGAAAAAACTTGTATGCTGCAGCCATCAAGGGTAAGGAATAGATGCTGATCAGTAATATTTGTCTTGTTCCATAAGCTGTACCATGAGACAGTTTGCCTTCTGCCTCAATATGATATTCATCTTAGCAAGACTGCCAAACTGTGCCAGGGAAATGCTTTGCTTTTCCTGAACTGAAATGCTGTGAACATTCTTTGCTGGCTCAGATTCATGTCCCACTAACAAGCTTCCATCAGTGGCCCCAGATGATTCTTGCTGTCCGTTAAGCAATATGACAGGTTTGTTTAATGTTGTATATGCTGAGCAGGGAAACATGGAGGAAAAATGAATGATGAATACCCACCTACTGATTTGGGTCCATCCCAATTCTCAGCAGTGGTGACCAGGTGGAAATATGGAAAGAAACCATTAACAAGTGCAGAACTAATGGTCGCTAATTCTATAAGCTAAAATAAAGCATAAAACACCACTGAGAAAATTCTTGCCAGTCTAATCCAACTACTTTGACTTCTGCGTAGTCACACTTCTCATTAAAATATTGTCAACAGTTCTTGTAAGGTAGCTACATAAAATGTCTCAGCTATCTTCTCATTTTCTTCATGCTAGATCAGAATTAACCTTTTCCCCCCTTGTTATTTCATTAATAGGAACTTAAGTAAGGCTGAATGCTTACCCTGAAGCACGGAGGCAACCAGCTGGATAACTCAGTTCTGCAGTTCTGTTTTCCAACCTGGGAAGACAGATTTCTATGCAAAATGCAGTTGTCACTCTGAATTCCAGTGGTTTCTGGCAGAGGGTCAGTAATTTAATATGGTGAATTCTGAGGTCAGGATTAGGGTAGAATCTACACACATATAAAAAAAATGCTGTGAAAACACCTTTTTTAAAAAAAGTTTTGAAAAATACATTGAATTTTGCATAGCTCACTGTCACCATCTAGTGTCACATTTTATATCGCACTATACAACACATTAAAAACGTTTTATTTGCAGCTGTGTAGCTGAGCCCTAAGTTTGCACATGCATGTTTTATTGCCTTGTGGCTTTTGTAATTTTGAGACTGCCCAAATAGCCACTTCATCATGCACACATGCATACATAAATGCATAAATGCATGCATACAGTGTATGCATAAAATACATTTATTTTAATTTGTAGGCCTCTTGCCTGTCCTCAATGGACTCCAAAGTGGTTGAAATAATCTAAAACACCAGAATAAAAGCAATAAATAAAAGCAGTAACAACAGTTGAGACAAGCTGAGAAAAGCTGAAAAAACCACTTGTGTTGCTAATGAGGGCACAAAGATAATTTGATAAGGAGGTATTACAGTTTTACTGGAATATACATTGGACAGTTTTCAAGCAATGAGTCCCATCAGTGGAAGCCCTGGAAAAGTACTTCTGCTTGCACAAATAGACTTCTTCCCTGTAGGCCCCTATGCCACCTGGAATTGGCTTGTGCAAGGGTAGGAAATGTGTAGTTTTCCAGGCATTCTTAGGCTCCAGCTTCCATCAGCCCCAGTCAGCGGAGCCAGTGGCCAGGAATGATGAGAGCTGTAGTCCAGTAACATTCAGTTCCATGGCTTATTTGAATGATTTGTCAAAAGCATGGCAAATTAGATGCATCAAAGTTTACTTAATTTTTTAAAAGTGGTCAATCTACTTGAATTCACTTTCAGTGCCCAGGAGCTACTTCACAGCCTAACAATCGGCAATGCATTATGTATTTTTGTGCAAAATTGCATTGAGTTGATTGGTCTTATAAAATTTGGAATTTTATCCTGGCGGTGAAATGAAATTAGTTGAAGCCGAGCAACCCAAAGTCGTTTTGCATGTTCAACCGGCCTCCGCTTATAAGGGCACCCTTGCAACCTTCCTCGATATATGGTGATTTCCTACACACACACACACACACACACGCACGCACACACACTGTAAAATCATACCTTTATTCATCCAAGCTCAGTAGCTTAAGTTTTCTAGGTCTTCAATATGAACTGCAAAGTGGGGTGGGGACTAGGGAGAGGCGACTGAGGCTGTGTGACAAGGGGTTGAGCTGTAGAAAAACCCTGTCAGAGAAGCCTCAAGGCCTTCTTCTTTGTAGACTGGAGCATATGCACCCCATCCTTTGTCCCAGAGTTGGCAAACTTGGTTCCCACCAACACAGCCAATAGTCAGGAATGATGGGAATAACTACAGGGCCCCTGCTCTGTCTCCTTCACCAAATTCCCCCTTTCTGGACACTCCTGCAACTTGGGGTTCTCCTGGGTTCCCCTTTCCACTGTGACTTCTTCCTCCAGGGCTCTGTGTTGCATCTGCAGCTCCTGCAATCCTTGTGACCATCCCTGTCAATCACAGCCTGTCAATCACAGCTACAATCAATTTCCCCTAAGATTAGTCTCACTATTTATAAGCATTTTTGGGGTGTTTCTCTTCATATATGCTTTTTCTTTTCTTTTCTTTTTTGGTATGCATGTTTTTGTCAGAGAACTGCATCACAAACTGTGGAGAGGTGTGAATTTCAAGAGATGCCTGCACTGCAATTCGAGAATTAGTTCGGGAAGTGGAAATTGGGCAGATTTGCATTTCTGAATGCCTTCCTTCCGCATCCCTGGCTGCCACTGATCTACCGTTATGGAGGGCAGACCGGGCTGCACCTTCTCCAATTCGAGGAGCATCAGTGTCACGCAGTTTGTGAATAGTACTAACGCAAAGGCGTTCATGCTAGGAGCTGATATATAGCCCTAGAAAGAAGAACTCTTTTGCTGTGATTAAATTAATTCAGACAAATCGATTGCTTTGCCATTTAAAGACTGCGAGGCAAAGGATTGCTCTCTTTCGGAATTCATTCAGACTTTTTTTCTTTTTTTCTTTTTTTGTATTGACAGAAATTGATTTTGCCATTCTGGAGAGAGAGAGAGAGAGAGAGAGAGAGCACCCTCTCATGTGCAATGATACAGAATAATTTTTTCGCTCTTCTCTCTCAGAAGATTGAATTATTGATAGTGGGGAAAAAGGAAGGAGACAGAAATCATCGCCATCTCTGCAAGCAGTCTAAGACACATTCCAGAAAGAGGATTCCCAGTGGCGAGCCAGCAACCATCTGCAAGGAACATAGCATGAAACTTCAAACACTGTCAAAGACGAGACAGGAATTTATAGGGAATGAGTCCATAAAAGTCCAAAAGTTGGACCCCCCCTCTGAACTATTGTACCTGTCTACAATGGTGGGAAAAAATACTGTAACCTTGTCAGACTTTGGGATCTTGCACTGGCCCCATGAACTGCCCTACTGGGATGCCTGCCAAACTAAGAGACTGCATCTGGAAGTGTAACTAGAGATGGCCTGCAGGGAGTGAACCTGTACCAAGTCTAGCTTTCTGTCACACCTGTCTCCTCCATTCCTGTACTCTAGTTCCTGGTTCTTGCATTCCCTGCCACTTTTGTTGCCTTCCCAAACCATAATGCTGCTGCTGGTGATGGTGGTGGTTTGTCAGCCTGTGAGCCATGCGGTTCTTAATCCTTTGCTGCAAGCATTGGCACTACTATTCCTTCATGTGATTTGCATTTGGTTGCTAGGTGTGCAAATAGGTTTGACATGCATAGCAAGAGCTGCTGATGCCACAAATATACAGATGGGTCCCTAAAGTAAGAGGGAAGGGATCATCTATCCCTATGGAGATAGGAGAGCCAGTGTGATGTAGTGGTTAAGAGCGGTAGACTTGTAATCTGGTGAACCGGGTTCGCATCTCCGCTCCTCCACATGCAGCTGCTGGGTGACCTTGGGCCAGTCACACTTCTCTGACGTCTCTCAGCCCCAGTCACCTCACAGAGTGTTTGTTGTGGGGGAGGAAGCGAAAGAAGAATGTTAGCCGCTTTGAGACTCCTTCAGGTAGTGATAAAGTGGGGTATCAAATCCAATCCAAACTATGGCAGTCCCCCAAGGGAAGGGGCCTTTGTGGGAGGGGCGTAGCATGGGTTGCTGGCACCCAGGGTGGGGTGAGTGTTGTGCTGCCTAGGTGGACTGGGCAGCGGCAGTCCCTTAACCTGCCAACGTCTAATCAAGGGAGCCTCTCCTTGAATATCAGCCCCAACCTGGGAGCAGAGATAAGGCAGAGAAACTCAAAGCCAGGAGTGCCACTGTGTCACCTCGCCTTCCTGTCCTTGCAGCGAGGTGCTTTGGGCAATGAACGTGGCTTCAGCAGTGATTTCCTACCTTCCTTTTTCTCCCTCCCTCCTCAGTGGGCCATGGTAGTGGCGCCCTCCTCCTCCTTCCCTCTTGGCCAGCCTAGGGGCAAGGCACACACACACATCCCTTCACTGGCCATGAGGAGAAGGAGGTGCCACCACCGCCCTAGCTCCAAAGGCCCTGCCCAGGTGAGGGTTGCTTCTCCGCAGCTCTGGCCTTAATGAGGGAGCCTGTTGTGGGGGCACCTGGTTGTGGCCCCTCAGAAATGTGCCCCCAGGGCCACAGCCCCCCGGCCCCCTCCATGCTGCACCACTGCTTTGTGGCAAGGGATAGAAATAGTCATATCCCCACCCCTTCATCTTACCTCAGCTGTTGACTTTCTGGCAGAAGCTTTCACAGGATCCTACACAGAGGCGTCAGCTTCTCGAGATAATTGAGGGGGCCTGGCAAGATGTCATGCGCATGACATCGCGAGGAGCCAGGGGGAGGAGCTAAACACCCTCTGAACATTGAGGGGTCAAAGTCCTTTGGCACCCAGGAGCTAGCGCCTGCAATCCTGCAACTTGCAGTCCCTGGATTCAGCAGGAACAGATGCTCCACAAAGGACTGTCAGAGACTCACGGGCTGCCTATGGGTCTAAGGTATGTTTTGGAGCCCTTGGAGAAGAGGAAAAGGCAGGAGGGGGCTTTTGGGAGGGGGGTTCAAGTGGAAAAGCTTTGAGCCCTGTAGGGTAACTGGGAAGACAATCACCCACCACAAGGCACTGCCAAACAGATCACTGATAGCCCATGCCACCACTGCCTCACAACACTCACCAAAACGGGTATCAGGACTCTTCTCTGTTGTTGTTCAGAAACGGCAGTCAATTCGTGCATGGAGCATCACCAAGCCAGCTATTCCTGGAAACTGCCTCCCCACCTGATCTGGGAGCTCATCCACCCTTCTGTTTGTCCTGTGATTGAAAATGAAAGTCTTGGGCCCAATAGGTCCTTTTCTCCTCCTGCCACATTCACTGGGGAAACCCGTTACTTGAAGCTGAATCAAAACAAACACCAAGCTGCAGAAAACCTGGTTGGCATTTCTTCTGATTCAGCAGTAAACAGCAGGTTTTCCCGGAAGAAAGCTGGGAGGAGGGGGGAGAACCTCTCAGACCTGTGTCTAGGAATCACAGGACAAACAGGGGTCTGGATTATGGTTGCCAGATTTTTTTCAGTGAATCCGGGGACCCCTTTTTTTTGGGGGGGGAGCTGAGTAGCAACAGGGAGTCATTAGTGGGGATGGTGATGCAAAAGACCCTGGGCCCAAGCACACATGCATATTGTATAAAGGTGCAAAGCCCTTCTTTCGCACCCTGTGAAACATAAATGCGCAGAATTTTCTTTAAAACTGGGCACCGCCCACCTGTGACTCCCGAGCCTCCTCCAATCTCCTCCCCCTTCCCCCTTTGTTATGACAAATCAGGGGAGACTCGGGAGTCGCGGGCGGGTGGCCATTGCCAGGAGAGGCGGAAGGCGCACAGTTTCTCTGACAGGCAAGGTGCAAAGCCCTTCTTTCGCACCCTGTGAAACATAAATGTGCAGTTTTTAAAAAACTGGGCAACAGCCACCCACCCACAACTCCCGAGCCTCCCCTGATCAGTCAAAACAAAGAGGGCAGGGGGCAGGAGATCTGTACCGCCGGATGTCCCCAGTTCCCCTTCGGCAGCAGCAGCAGACAGCAGCCTGGAGTTAGCCTGGTAGTGCAGTTGGCTCTGGCTGGCTTCAGAAGCTGCTCGCTGCTGTGGCACCCGCCATTTTCCCTCTCTGGAAGTCCCCACATGATGAGCCCTATGTTGCATCCCTGTAAATAAAAGGGAAAGTTTATGGGAGGTATAACAGAAGATAACGAGATGACAAATGCTCATAGCTCAGTGGTACAGCATTAATCCCCAGCATCTCCAGGTAGGACTGTGAGACGCTTACCTGAAACCCCAGAGAGATGCTGCCAGGCAAGATAAACATTAGTGAGCTAGATGGACCAATTGTATGGCTCAGAATAAGGCAGTTTCCTATCCAGGGACACCCCATCAGCTGGCATAAAATATGTCCTGCTCCACATCATTTTAGGACTGTTTTTTCTTCCTCTCTATTTTTCCTGAAGCTCAACCCTGGAAAACTCCCTTACCTCAATTGCTTCCAGAGCCTGGCTGTTTTCCCCTACCTTTGCAAGATTGTCCTTGGAGCTTCCTCGATAAAATATTGGTATTCTAAACGTTCTTAATTAATGTTTAGCTGCTAATTTAAAGCGCCTGGGGTGGATTTAGTCAAAATGAAAATCACGCTGGGCGTGAACACAACTCCTGGCTGTTAATGATTTGGGTGTTGAGTTGTGGGGCTGTGCTGGCAGATAGCTAATGCCACCTAGAGCTGGGGAAGCGGCCAACCGGCTTCTGTTCATTGTGAACGCAGCCCCCACTGGGATCAATTTACTTCTTCATTCACACCGCACAAAAGAATGTGTCAATGGCTCTGGAGATGACGTCAGTGCAGTCAGCTGCAGAGAGCCGGCAGAGAGAGAGAGAGAGAGAGAGAGAGGGAGAGAGGGAGGGAGCCCTGCAAATGGATATAGCCATGGGCAGTGTCCTCGCCTCTCCAATTACAGCATTTTCATCCAAAATTGCAGTCCCCTTTTATTGAGAAATTATTAATAAAGGGCTTAATGATTCTCCCACCCACCCTCTGCCCGCATTATTTGCAATATACATGGGTAACCCTAATTTTAAGGATGCCTTTCTTGGTTGCTACATTGGGGTCATTTTTTAAAAGAAAAAAGTCCATGAGCTTTAATTGGTGCAATTAATCAAGGAAGGCTGCAATTTTAATGCAAGTTTACTTAGTAGTGCTCTGTGGAAATCGGTGGGATGTACTCGCAGGCAACAGGGGTAGGGTCAAGGCTCCACAATTTTAATTGCAGATTAAAATGTGTCCATCGAATAATCAGTGGAGGATGGATTCTCCAGCTTCTTCCTCTGTCTGGCTTTTCATTCCAAAGTTATACTAAGCTAGCAGTTAGATTTACTAACTTTAAGGGCTACAGGAAATCCAAACAAGTGGTCAATTTATTTATTTTTTGCAACAACAAAAAAATTTCAAAAATAATAAGTGACTAGGTACAAGTCTAGTTATATAATACAATCTCCACCAAAATACATTACGTCAAGTTTGCAGTGTCATTGCAGGCATTATATGTGTGTGTGTGTGTGTATACATATATATATGTATACATATATGTATGTAAAATTTTACACCCTTAAGATATCAATGACTTCCCTTCTGCTCTTTCCATGGTTCATTTTACATATCATATATCCCTGCATATTTTACAAAAACTGTATTCCATTATTGCATCCATCAAAAGTTATCTACACTGTTGAATTTATCTTAATGCTGCCAGTGTTTTTAGCTGTACACAATTATTTCCCATATATTCAAGAATTTTCTTCCAGTCTTCTTTAAATGTATGTTCTTCTTGTTCTCTTATATATGTTAAGTCTGCAAGTTGTGCATATTGTGTCAACTTAAGTTGCCATTCTTCTTTAGTTGGGACATTGCTCTTTTTCCATTTTTGAACTAACAAAACATGGGCTGCAGAAGTGGCATACATAAATAACCTTTTTTGACACCTGGGCATTTCAGTCTGAATTATCCCCAACAGAAAGAACTCGGAGGGGGGAGTACTTTTAAACATTTTTTTCAATTCATTATGGATCATTTCCCAATACTCTTTTACCCTTTTACAAGCCCACCACATATGAAAGAATGTCCCCTCCACCTCTTTGCATCTCCAGCACTTATCTGATTCAGTCTTATACATCTTAGCAAGCCTACTTGGAGTTAAATACCATCTGTGAATCATTTTCAGGTTGTTCTCCAGGCATATTCTTGAGACATTAATGGTTAATATAGCCCCTCCAAAGACAAATTTGAGTAGTTGGTGGGAGAGAATTGTTTCAACAAAGGTATCTCTCTTTGGGCCTTCTAAGCCCAATTAGTCATTCTTAGATAACCACACCCAGTGCTTTTTTTTTCTAAAAAAAATGTTGAGGAGTACTCTCATTTTGACTCAAGAAGATCACCAGGAAAGGAAAGGAAGCCGTCATCGGAGGTGGTAACAACGAAACTGACCAATCACAGTGCTAGATTCCAACTCCTACTTCACACATTAAACACCCGCTTCTATCTGAGATTCTGGAAACACCATGACAGGAAAGTGGCCGCCATCAGGGGTAGCAACAGAATTGACGATTCACTGTGCTAGAGAAGAAACTAAAATTTTCAAAATTTTCAGTTTCTTCTCCAAACAGATTCACAAAATGTTTAGCGGTATGCGTACCCCTGCATCCCCCCAGAAAAAAAAACACTGACCACATCCCAAATGTTCTTGAACCATACCTCGAGAGATAGATCAGCCTGAGATTTCCAAAAGTACGCCAACACAAACATGCAAGCATCAGTAGAAAGAAAACAAAATCTTTATGTCGAATAGTGATGTCAGAATCTATAGATTCTGTGGTCAATTTTAAATCAAAAGCTGCTGCGCTCAGTTCCTGCTTGCAGGTGCTCCGCAAGTTGTGAGAACAAGATCAGGAGCACTGGCTTGCCCCCCGCTATTGAGGGGGCTGACGTCTGACGTCATGCAATACACTGACTTACGGCATGCCATGTCGCCACTCAAGATTGAGGGGGGCCAGCCCCCTCCTTAAGAACTGGGGGGGGGCAAAGTGCCTCCCCTCCCCCAAGCTGGAGTGCCTGAACAGGATATAGGACTAGATGGGCCTTTGGCCTGATCCCTAAGGGCACTTTTTATCTTCTCATGTTCTATAGCAGTAGTACATCAGTGATCTTCCATAATAGTCATGGGTCTTGAACGTTCTTTGAAAGCATTTTTGCTCTGTTGCATTACTTATTCACCATAGGCATTTTTTCACCAAAGCTTCAAGATGGCTTACAACAAAGCAATTGAAAACACAGAGGTAGATAAATTACTACAAATAGGAGTGTTGTATGTTCCCAAATTTGATTAAATAAGTAATACATTAGAGACAATCATTTCTTCCACTTAGCTTTTGCTTCTTAGTGCATGCTTTATCTTAGTATCCTCTCATTCTCAGGATTCACTGTTCACGCTAAATTTACAATGTCCAGTACTCACAACTTAATCAATTCACACATTAAGTAAAAGCTAGAGAGTTAATTTAACATAACACGAATGAATGAATTTTATTTTGTTCCCAACCAATGGCCACTGCAATCTAAGAATTTGTCCACAGCAGAGGAAACACTAACCAGCTTTATAAAACAAATACATATTTAAAATCCAAATAATACAATCACTACATAAAACAGTTTGAATGTCATTGCTTATGTTCAGGTTAGATTATTCAGGTGATATGAGATTAAAAATTGCTGAACTGATTTCAGTCAACATTTTGAAGTGAGCAAAACACGTCTTCATTTTTTTTTATCTTAATGCATTCTAATAGTATTAAGAGAAACAAATGAAATTGTGTGAAATAAATAAGGCAAAAGGGGGCCATTAAAAAAGAACTATTCCAGATGTACCCGTAGTAACAAAGAACCCATTGGGGGCTGATTCGAAATTAGATAGATAGATAGATAGATAGATGATAGATAGATAGATAGATAGATAGATAGATAGGTGATAGATAGATAGATAGATGGATAGATAGATAGATAGATAGATAGATGATAGATAGAGATAGATGATAGATAGATAGATGATAGATAGATTAGATAGATAGATAGATAGATAGATAGATAGATAGATAGATAGATAGATAGATAGATGATAGATAGATAGATATGGTTGCCATATTTCAAAAAGTGAAAATCCGGACACAAAAGTTGTTTAGCTAAAATAGATCATCTGTGGTGCTCTCACATAATCTATAAAGGATAGCCCCTGATCAAACTAGTAAAGGTAATGGGACCCCTGACCATTAGGTCCAGTCGTGACCAACTCTGGGGTTGCGGCACTCATCTCGCTTTATTGGCCAAGGGAGCCGGCGTACAGCTTCCGGGTCATGTGGCCAGCATGACTAAGCCACTTCTGGTGCAGAGCAGAGCATGGAAACACTGTTTACCTTCCCACCAGAGCGATACCTATTTATCTACTTGCACTTTGACATGCTTTTTCGAACTGCTAGGTTGGCAGGAGCAGGGACTAAGCATCGGGAGCTCACCCCGTTGCAGGGATTCGAACCCCCAACCTTCTGATCGGCAAGTCCTAGGCTCTGTGGTTTAACCCACAGCGCCACCCAATAGCCCCTGATGAAACTAGTCTGTCCTTAATCCACAAACAGGATCTCACATTGTTCACCCAAGCAGCCAGGTGTTTGTGAACCTGTACCTGTATTTTTCCCCACACAGGGCAAATTGCACCTTTGTGATAGAGGCCTCAGCTAGAAAATTATACGAAGGATTCCCCCTCCCCCCTCCAATACCTGACACTGATCTGATTTGAGAGTCCCCAGATACTTGGCTCTTTAAAATATACTGTGAGAGGTCTTGTTTACGAATGTTGTGGTCATTGGGGGTGGATGGATCATTCTGTTTCCAGTTCATGTCAGTTTTGCATGTCTTCATTCAAAAGTCTATGCCATCCTCTTTTCACATTGAACTGCTCCTTTAATCCCCTTGAAATTTTGTGTCAACATATGACTTTTTCTAAATACCTTTTTTCTCAGAAACGGAAGTAGAGGAGATGGGAAATGCTGCCGCTGTGGCACTGCCAAGGGAGACTTTTTCCACCTCGGCAGGGATAAGTAATACATCAAAAAAAAACTATTGGCAAATGGTTATCACGGTTCTTTGTGTAATATTTGGCTGCAAGGCAAAATTAGACCCTCTCCTGTATTTATTAAAATATGTAAATGAGCATATGAAATATGCATTTTAATGTGCATTTTTCTAAGTGCGGGGTGTTGTTGTTTTTTAGTTGAGAATGGCATTGAAAATTCAGAGAAGTGTGAAATCTGAAGGATTCCAATCTGGCCATGAGTCCAGAAGGTGAGGATAAGATCAGTTCATTTCATAAATCACAAAGAATGAATTCCTCAAGTGTCCCTGCCTGAATATGTATACTTTCACCCAGTGCTGCAGTGGCGGCTGGCTCTAGGCTGCCCCTTCCATTCCTGCTTGGCCAGGTTGTCTCATACATACCTGACTTCCCAACTGCTGCATCTCTGCTGCTTACCAGGAGAGAAAGGAGACAGTGGGGAGGTTGGTGTGCTACAAACACACTGGTGAAGCCAACCCAGTGCTTCCTCCTTCCTCCCGCTCCTGGTAAGCTGCAGCAACTCAAGAGCCAGGAGGTCAAGTGAGTGCCACCGTGCTATCACACCATCTGCTCCTGCACTTCTGATATTTCAAAGTACCTGCCTTCACCACAAAGTTCAGCAAGACACTGAGTCGGAGGCTGTGGAATCACTGCCCAAGGAACCCAAATGGCTTCCTGACTCTTAAGCCTGTCACTGGAGACCAGGGAGCCGCTGAACCCAAGATTGGCAGGTGGAGAATCCCTGGACCAGATCCCACAGAGAGCCAAAGCGAGGAACCGTGAGGGCTTCTTTCCTCTGGATCCAAGGAACCAAGTGCCCCACCAAACTACCTCACTGGTCCAGCAGAAGAAGAACCACACCAGGTCATGGAACACAGAAGAAATGCAAGCCACTGTAGTTCTAGAAAATGGATTGGGGCCTAGGACAAGTGGGCAGAGACTCAGGAGGCCTTAGTCCACCTTTAGCTTCCCTCAGAGAAAATTGCTCAGCCTTGAGTACACAAGGAGAGGGAATAATATAATAATAATAATTTATTATTTGTACCCCGCCCATCTGGCTGGGTTTCCCCAGCCACTCTGGGCAGCTTCCACAGAAACCAAAATACACTAAAATATCACACATTAAAAACTTCCCTGAAGAGGGCTGCCTTAAGATGTCTTCTGAATGTCAGGTAGTTGTTTATCGCTTTGACATCTGTTGGGAGGGCGTTCCACAGGGCGGGCGCCACTACCGAGAAGACCCTCTGCCTGGTTCCCTGTAGCTTTGCTTCTCGCAGTGAGGGAACCGCCAGAAGGCCCTCGGCGCTGGACCTCAGCGTCTGGGCAGAACGATGGGGTCTTTGGGGAGCGAGGTGTTTTTAAAGTGACAAATTGTAAAAATGGTCATTTGTGATGACTGATCTCCCAGGATACTAAGGCCACCTTTTGCCCTACACAAAGGATGGGAGGGGATGTGATGAGGATACATAATAATGGAAAGCATAAAGGATGGCATCCGACCCAAACATCTAATCTTTTTTTATCAGACAAATGTTCCTGCATGTGAGAAATTTCCTCCTTTAGATCTATCAGCCCCTCAGGCAATGTTTAAACCATTCTTTTAAAGAGAGTGATCCTTCCAAGTCTTACTAGCAGTTCATTTGATTTTAATAGCACCTGAACTTTGCCTCTGAGAATCCCATAACAGCTGCTGTTGTCCAACTGCTTCCTCCATGTCCAATCCTCTTAAAGCTCTCTGTGGACGCATGTGCTTGCTCCCTCTGATGCCGCACAAAGCCTCAGAAAGAATTCAGCTAGCTGGTCTGATTATTTTTAAAGGCAGAACTATAATTTCAGCTCCGCCAGCTCCGTTGTTTTGGAAACACTGGTCGTTCAGCAAGCCAAGAGAAAGGTTGCACAGAGAGGCCTCGAATGGAATCTCATTTGTTCCAGTGTAATTCAAAATTGGACAGACATCACCCCATGTGATGATAACCCAGGAAGAAATGCCATGTTTATGAATTGCTATGAACATCTAGGATGTCCTTTTCTTGTGAAACGGAAATGAACTAGAACTTCCATTATGGAGCAGTTTTTCAGTTCAGTATAGTAAAAACTAGTGTATGTAACGGGTCACCAAGCTTTTGGGGGGCCAGTGGAATTTTGAGGCTACACTCAGGGGTGGCCAGTGCACTGCCTGCTTGTGCAGTTTAGAATGAGCCCTGGTTTTATTGAGGGTGCTGAAAATTCGCAGATGGGTGGCCATTTGGGAGCTCCCTCATGGAACAGCAGTTCCCAAGCTTGCCTGAGGAGAAGGGATGAAGATGGAGTAAGTATACGTCTGTAGAGTTGATAAGCTGAAAAGTAATTTTTTTCAAATTCACCTCAGCCACAAAATTGCAGTACAGCCTCAGGCGAGCACTGTTCTGGGTCCCGAGACAATATGAGTATATAATAAGAGCGCTGGTTTGGCCTCTGGGGTTGTTGTGACTTGCAAGACAATGTATATGTCATATGAACTCCTAAAAGGTGCTACATGCTGATGCACCACAACCATGTGCATGTTTACTAAGAAGTAAGGTCCATTTTGTTCTGTAGGGTTGACTCCCAAGTAAATGTACAACCTTGTTATTACTTGAGAGACTTGCTAATCCCTTCTACACCAAGCAGATTGCTGTGGTCTGCAGGAGAAAGTTCAAGGATCTCAGTAGCCAGCTCCACAGTAACTCAGAGCAGTGCTTATAGTGTGGTTGCCCCTGTTTTGTGCAATAGCACTGCTGCCAAGACATGACAGGCACCTACTTTCTGCACTTCCTGGAAACTGTGGAAGACATTTTTGTTCCAGTAATTTTTCCCAAATGGATAGCATGAGTGTCCACTTGTTGGCATTTTAGTCATATTTCAAATATATAAGTTGCATTCATTTTTGAACTGTTTTTAATTATTTTATGTTTACATAGCCTTGAGATGCTGGTTTAGAAGGCAATCATCATCAACAGCAACAATTACTAAAGAGTTGATTCTGATGGAGAAGAAAGACAGAGCTGTCCCCAAACCCCCTGATGATTACTCCCAGCAAGTTCATATGGACGTCAGATAGTATGGGGGAGACCGCGTTTCTGACTACTGATCGACAGGGGAGCGCTGGCATCAAAAGCTGCTGATGGCATCAAAAGCTGCTGAAAGATCAAGGAGAATTAATAGGGTGGCAGTCCCCACCTGCCACCCGTCCGTCCTGAAATACAGGTCATCAATCAATCAAGGTGATCCACAGCATTCCAGTGGTGAAACCAGGTCTGAAGCCAGACTGAAATGGGTCTAGGTGATTGGCTTCCTCCAAGCAGATGTTTGGAGCTGAGCAGCAACCACCGCCCTCTCAAGCACCTTGCCCAAAGAGGGAATATTAGCAACTGGGTGATTGCTGTCACATACTTTCAGGGAGGGCTTCTTAAGGAGACAGTGCCTCCTTCATGGCCAGAGACACTATCCTTCTCTCAATGGCACACTCACCTCTCCCTGGACACAGCCAATCATTCCCTCCAGCTATCATGGTGTAGGGAGGGTTGTTGTTTGTTTTTCTGTTTTGGCAGATTTCTCTCGATTCTCGGTGTTGCTAGTCAAAAATGGAGAGATGCCAATCTAATTGCAGGTTCAACAAGCTACTCCTCTATTCCCTGCCGACCTCACAGCACACATTTCATAGAGAAAACCCAAAGAGTGTTCTCCTATGGCTGACTAACCCAGGGCTTTCTCAAACAAAGGCATGACCTACATCAATCAACAAGAGCAAAGTATGTGAGCACAACCTCGCTGTGTCATTTGACAGCTTAATATTGTGAGCAAACAAGCAGGTGCCTGTCTTTTACACACCATTTACTGGCTTGCAGACAAGCCACATTTGATTTCCCTTGACATTGTTTATGGGGAGAAGGAGTATCCCTGCAGCCTTCAGAATGCAGATGCCGGTCTGCATTTCTCAGCTCCCTAATTTCTGCTTTATAGTTCATTGGTGGCAGACCAGTGTAGGACAGAGATTTAATTCATTCAAGGTTTATTCATGCCAGGACTAGGGAAACCATGGTGCTGTTGGACTCCCAACTCTCAACAGCTCCTCAGCCAGCATGGCCAAAGTTCAGGGGTGATAGTGGCTGTAGTCTAATAGTCTCCCCATCACTACTTTAATATGTTTCCAATCCAAATGTCAACAAGGAAGCACATCTGTTCATTTCTTTCCACCCTTGTACTTCAAGCAAAGAGCAAGCAAGAGAGGTAGTGTAGTAAGAATTGTTATAAGCCGGATTGGTGTAGTGGTTAGAGTGTTGAACTAGGACCTGGGAGACCAGGGTTCAAATCTCTACTCAGCCATGAAGCTCATCGGGTGATCTTCTTGTAAGTATTAGAAATAATTCATACTTCCTGTAGAATACATATTGGTGCTGCATATATATTTGCCAGGACACACACACACACACACACACACACACACACACACAGGATTGATGTTTGACAGTATTCAGTCCCAACTGAAGCCAACTCTTTTAAATAAATACTCTTGGAGTGTACTTATTACTAAACCTTTACAGTACCTCTTTTTTATTGAACCCAGCCATTTCGGTCCTCTGAAAGAAACAGATGTACTATTTACATTATTCAGTTTCACTTTGGGTGGTTGAATGTCTTGTTTATACAGCTTAGGTCCAAGATCAACTGAGAACGATGAGAAATGTCTAATCTAAAACATGAATCAGGAGTAGGAATGGGTATTTTCAAAAAGAAACTTTCAATATTCATGGGAAAACAAAATTCTAGCACATGAGAGAACAAATATGAAATGGCTTAGCTGTCAATTATGGGTTTTCTCCCACTGAGTTATGATCCTTTCCTTCCCGCATAAGATGAGGCACCTCGGAATAAGGGTGTGGCAGGGATGTGAAGCAGGGATGTCTACATAGTCTGGTGCCTTTGCTTAAATTCTTTCAAACAGAATCACTTTTGCAGCAAATGTGTCTGCTGATGCTGCTTGGGAGCCCAAGGCTTGCAGTCAAGTCCCAATCATCCTTCTGAAACAAGAGTTTTCCACAGGCATCATTGTGAGCTCTTTGGCAATTGGCATATGTGCACCTCTCTCCCATTAGTTGACAGAATGCCTTCTCTTCATATGCATTGTTGTACATTAGTTTTTCATGCTGCCTTTTGTTGTTCATATATATAAGGTAAAGGGTAAAGGGACCCATGACCATTAGGTTGAGCCGTGACCGACTCTGGGGTTGCGGCGCTCATCTCGCTTTATTGGCCGAGGGAGCCGGCGTACAGCTGCTGGGTCAAGTGGCCAGCATGACTAAGCCGCTTCTGGTGAACCAGAGCAGCGCACGGAAACACCATTTACCTTCCCACTGGAGCAGCACCTATTTATCTACTTGCACTTTGACAAGCTTTCGAACTGCTAGGTTGGCAGGAGCAGGGACCGAGCAACGGGAGCTCACCCTGTCGTGGGGATTCGAACCGCCGACCTTCTGATTGGCAAGTCCTAGGCTCTGTGGTTTAACCCACAGCACCCCCCACGTCCTCTCATATATATATATATATATATATATATATATATATATATATATATATATGCTTTAGGTGTTATCCTTTGGCGTTGACATGTTGTGAAGGGAGGGATTGCTGGGACATGCATGCTAGATGCACCCTGCCCCTGGGACACCAGCGAACAAGAGGCTCTCCACTTCAGAAGTTCACACCCAACTTATAGAGGGCAGCAGAAATAGCAATGGGGGCTCGCAACCCCATGTATTAATACAGTACCGAAGAGCATCTGAAGAGGGCTCTTATTTTGGACTACATGTAATTATACCTCAGCAGCATCTTTATTTCTGGTTGTTATGGATAGGCACTGCAAGTGCTCTAAAAATGTGCTGCTTTTCTACGGCTTGAACTGACATATATATCCAAGAGCAGATCTTTAATGCATGTTGCAATTCTTGCCCTATCCAACCCAAAACACTTTGCCCCTCTGCACCAGAATGGCATCCCTGGAAGACCCTCCCTCTTTATTGATGGTTTCCGCCTCTTCCCCTCGTCTTTCAGCGACAATGAATGCCGTACAAACTGAGCAGAATATCAATAAATGTTTCATCGACCTGAAGCTGAAACACATCCAACAAAATGTTATTTTTAGCTTGTGTGGCGTGCTGGGCTGGAACAATGCAGGCATGGATAAAAAGAGATGGGAACTATTCAGAAGAGAAAATGGGAAACGATTATGCTTTTGGTTATCTTTCAGAGAAAACAGAATGAAGAATATGCATTCTTTGGGATATTGGCGTGGCCAGGCATCCAAATTTGCCTTCATGTAGGAATGAGGCTTGTGAAATTGCAAAATATCCACGTATCACAATACTTCAGATTGCTGATATAATTGTTTTTAAATGGTGAAGCATTATCTTTGTTTAGCTATACAAGCCAGAACCAAAACAAAAGCATTGCTGGATAAAAATACACTTTGTTACTTCAGTATAGTCCACTTCAGATAGCTGTAAATGAAACTATAATCTGAATCCCTACTCCTCAGTAAGCATTCTGCAGATGGCATCAGGACAACCAACTCCTAAGCAACAGTACTGTCTATTTTCCACCACTGTTTCCACCCCATAGCTATTACTGGCGGGTAGCAAGTGCATAAATGAATGACATTGAAAGAAGGGTAGACCTGTCAATTCTAGAACACTGTTTTCAGGCCCCCTTCTCTAGACCATTTTGGAAGTTTTGTTCATGCATTGTAATGATGAGAAGTGAGCATCACCCTGCTGGATAGCTCTGACCCCAGAACTGCATGCCTCCCTTTATCCAATATCCACATGCCAAGCATAGAAGACTGAAGCCTACCTGCGCAGAGCGATTTGCAGAGATTCCAAGAGTGCAGCACACCAAAGTGAATTCACTTCCTAGCACATCGTTCATGTGAGAGTTCAGAACTTAACTGGTTAAGTGTTCTGAGGTGTGCGTCACTTTCTGACGTCAGCCTTAGAAGCTGGGAGGAGTCTGGGAGGAGACTGTACTTGTTGTTCTCTCTGTGTGTCTTGAGAGAGACGGACATGTTTTACCATGGCTGAAAGAAGCCCCGGTCTTATATGGGCTGAAATGTTCCAATAAAGAGCTGTAAATAGACAAACCTGTCTGTGTATGCTTGCATGGAGAAAAGGAGAAAAAGACTGCTTTACACCGCTGTATGCTACTCTGCTAAGCCGTGGCTCAAGAGACAGCAGAATTTGTTGCGCAGCTAGGAAGGAAGTGTGCCGGACGCTGTAAATGACTGATTGGGGTCGTAAAGCTATCAGTGGCCACGGCTCAACGATCAAGCTCCAAAGATCGTTATCTCAACAGGTTATGGAAGGTCAGTCAACGCTCGTAAAACAGTCGGCTTTGAGCTACTGGAATGCTTTGAAGCTAGCCGGAGGTTGGAAGCTGCATTCCGTGAGTCTAGCCTGATGCCGGGAAGCAGAGGAAGTTTTTGCCTGCTTCTGAGAGGCAAGAGAGCTGCTGAGAGACAGAGCTAAACGCTGGGAGCAGCTGAAATCGTTCCTCCACGGAAGGGAGAGCCGGAGCAGCTGGGCCGTTTCTCCATGGACAGGAGCCGGAATCAGCTGGTACTGAGTAAGTACAGCTTGTGGGGCACCTTGGGAGAACGGGAGAATATGGCAGAGAGCCAAGATATACCGGTGGAGAAGCTCACTTTAAAAAGTTGGGCAACCTGGAGCAGAAGAATAAGGGGCTGGTTCCTGGTCCATGGGCTTTCGGAAGGAAGCCAGAGAGAGCCAAAAGCACCACCCCTTAGCTGGGAAGATAGCCAGCAGAAAATGCTTCAGAGAGAGCTGGATATGCTCAGAGCATGCGTTCATGCATCGCTGAAGCCTCATTTGGAGGGTGTACAGTCAGCAAGGGCTGCCTGGGATGTGCTGAAGGGCTTGTGTGAAGCTTCAGCAGAAGGCCAGAGCCCTGGAGACGCTGGACTGGCAGGCCCATTTCCCGATGTATCGGCCTCTAGGAGCGCTGGTGAGCAGATTGGGGGGGCGAAGAGTTCCAAAGGCAAGTTTAAGAAACTTTCCACAGGAAGTGCTGAAGCGAAGAGGAGCTTCAGGGGGGGCAAGGCTGGTGAGAGGCGCCGTTCCAGGAGAAGGAAGGCCAGGCCAGCTGGGAGGAGCCCCGGGCAGTGTTTTTCCACTGGAGTTCAATGTCTGCGTGGCAGTTGCCCCCACCGGAGCACACAGGCACGGCAGGATGTTGTGAAGGACACTTCTCATGGGAATCAGGCGGGTTTCCATGGCAACAAGCCTGCAAAGGCAGGCAGGCGTGGGATTGAGTCCGGCCGATGTGGTGAACAACAGGAAGAGTCTTATCAAGTCACTGCTAGCATGGCTTTGTTTGAGAACAGCTGTGTGGAAAATTCCGAGCTTAGCTTTGTCATCGACTCTGCGGCTAACCGCAACATGGTTCCAGAGACCCCTGCAGTCGAGATGTGGAATTGCACGGCAGTTCCAAAAGGACAGGGACAGACTGTTAAGTTTGCAAATGGACAAAGAGCTAAAGTTTATAAGTTTGCTAATGTTTATCTTTCTGTTTTGCAGGAAAGGATGGAGTTTTGTATTGTCCCAGAGGTGCATCACTGTTTGTTATCTGTGCCTTATTTGTTGAAAAAAGGGTTTCAGGTTTGTTTTCAGGATGATGTCTGCACAATCTCCAAAGGGGAGAGGGTACTTGCCAAGGTTAAGAAGGGGCAGAATGATCTTTTCATTCTTAAAACGTCTCTTGGGAGTGAGGGGAAGGTTGAGAGAGCACAGGCGCAGCGTGCTACAGTTCCCACTCATGTTCAATGTGCTTGCGCATGGCATCAGAGGACTTTTCATGGTTCTCTAGAAGAACTGCAAGTACTTCCTGAGGTTACCAGAGGGTGTAAAATTAGAGATTGTGGACGTGCCATTAGTTGCGCCACTTGCAAGCAGGCGAAGAAGAAAGGGTGCAGTTACCCAAAGGTGGAACGGGTAACCACTAAACCTTTTCAGCTGGTACACATAGATCTGTTCAATCCTGTCAGGGAACAGAGTCTAGGGGGAGCCAGGTATCTGCTAACGTTTCAGGATGATTTTTCGCAGAACACCTGGACCCACGGTCTCAAATCCAGGGAGGATGCAGCACAGCTGATCAGGAGCTGGATTGAGGGGGTGGAACTAAGGTTCTCCACCAAGGTGAAAGCAATCGTCAGTGACAGAAATGCTAGGTACACTGGTTCTGCTTTGCAGCAGTTCTTTCACAAAAGAGGGATAGGTTACACAGTTACTTCACCCAGTAAGAGGGGGGTGGCAGAGCTGAGGAGTGAAGCTCTGGTTAAGGCTGCACAGGTAATGCTAACGGAAGCTAGGTTACCTCCGAAGTTTTGGCTGGAGGCAGTCCGATGTGTGTCTTTCACCTGGAATCGTGTCTACAACTCACTGGTAGGTGACACACCGTACTCTTTGTTGAATGGCAGAAAACCCCAGGTTCACTTTCTGCGCAAGTTTGGATCTCCTGCGGTTGTCCCTGTGCCTAAGGCTTTGCAAGGGCCAGATGGAGCCAAAGTCCAGAAAATGATCTTCTGTGGGTATGAGCCAGACGCTCGTGCTCGGAGGTTTGCTTACCCGTCAGGTGATCAGAGTAAGGTGCTGATCAGTAAACACGCTGAGTTCCTTGAGCAGGATGAAATGCCAAAGATTTCTGCACAGCGTGATGTTCTTTCAGAATGTCTCTCTGATCCAGAGGACAGTTCTGTTGAGGAGGAAGGAGAGGCTGAGTCTGCTGATGACGACCAGGTCACTGACCAAGGTCAGGAGCAGGATGGGGCGTCTCCACGAGTTGTTAGAAAAGGACAGCCCAAGAGTGAGCCTAGTTCTCCTGTGAGTGTAATGGAAAGGGTTCGAAGACGCTTTAAGTCAGAGGGGGAATCCCGTGATGCAGAGGACACACCTGCTGGTGACAGTGAGCCAGAGGAAACACCAGAGTTTGTGCCCAGGCGATCCAGTCGCACAACCAAGGGTATTCCACCTGAGAGGTACCAGGCCACAGGTACGTGGGTAAGTTTCGCACAGTGCGATTCTGAGAGTTGTGAGGTGGTTCCACAGATGCCTAACAGGTACTCCAAGGGAGGGCGCAAGGCATTGGGGAAGGGATTGATCTCACAGGGTGTTGCTGAAGATGTTACACAGGTCTTGTCAGAAAGCAACGCAAGGGGGTGTGTGAGAGTTCAGAACTTAACTGGTTAAGTGTTCTGAGGTGTGCGTCACTTTCTGACGTCAGCCTTAGAAGCTGGGAGGAGTCTGGGAGGAGACTGTACTTGTTGTTCTCTCTGTGTGTCTTGAGAGAGACGGACATGTTTTACCATGGCTGAAAGAAGCCCCGGTCTTATATGGGCTGAAATGTTCCAATAAAGAGCTGTAAATAGACAAACCTGTCTGTGTATGCTTGCATGGAGAAAAGGAGAAAAAGACTGCTTTACACCGCTGTATGCTACTCTGCTAAGCCGTGGCTCAAGAGACAGCAGAATTTGTTGCGCAGCTAGGAAGGAAGTGTGCCGGACGCTGTAAATGACTGATTGGGGTCGTAAAGCTATCAGTGGCCACGGCTCAACGATCAAGCTCCAAAGATCGTTATCTCAACACATCAAGCCTGGAACATTTGCAGAGAGATTTCCAGGGGTCCCAAGACTGCTGCCCACCTACATGAATTCACCTCCTTACTTATATAGGAAGACATCTGTTATGTACTGAGTTGAATAGGATCCAAACTGCAGCAGTCTGATTGGTCCTAGAACAATAGGCTCCAAAAGGCAGCAGTCTGATTGGTCCTAGAACAATAGGATTCAGAATGCAGCAGTCTGATTGGTCCTAGAACAATGCAGCAGTATGATTGGTTAGCAGGAACCACCCAATCATGCTCCAGATAGAAGTGAATCCACAACCTGATTGGCCTACAGTAGAATCCTGGAATTAGCCAATCATGTGCAGCCCATTGTGTAAATAATGTATATAAAGCAGATACTTTGAGGGGACATTCATTCATTCCTCCTCACCACTATGAGCTGAATAAAGAGCATGAAATCACTTTGCGACTCTGAGTATATTTCACTGGCGACGAAGGTGGGATCCCGCTGAGCTGACTGCCACACACAGCACCGCAGCGCCGCCACCTGCCGCACCGCTGCCTCGCACCGTGTATCCAGGCTTCAGCTCCGGGACACAAGGAACTCAGAATGGCAACTGACAGCAGCTTCTCGCCATTCAACCCAGCATCTGGAGACTGGGAAGCGTACGCCTCCCGTTTCACCTTCCTCCTAGAAGCCAAAGGGGTCACCGATGAAGAAGACGCCAAGAAGAGGGCAATATTCTTCAGCGTCTGCGGAGAGGAGACATTTGAAATCGCCCGGGCTCTCCTTGCGCCTGAAGACGTCGCTACTGTTCCATACAAAACAATAATGGAACAGCTGAAGGGGCACTTTTCGCCACAGCCCTCAGTGGTGGCTTGTCGAAATGCCTTCTACGCAAAGCGGCAAGCCCCTGGGGAAACCATAACTGGGTTTGTGACCTCTCTCCGCCAAGCCGCCCGGTTCTGCAACTTCTCAGAGCTGGAGAACATGCTTCGTGACCGCCTCGTCGGTGGCCTGAAGGATGAGAAGCTGCAACGACGCCTCTACGCTAAGAAGAACCTAACGTTCCAGGTCGCTCTGGAGGAGGCCCTGGCAACGGAAGCTGCTGAGAGGTCGACGCAAGAGGCACGGCTGAGCCAGCCGTCCCAACCGAGGGTCCACCACGAAGACCTCACCAACGACTCGGGATCCGACAGGGAGGAGGTGCACCGAGTACAGCAGCGCACTCAAGCAGCCCACATACCACAGCTGCCTCGACGAGAAGGAGGGAACTGCGCAAGCTGTGGAGAAAGTCACGAGAGGAGGACCTGCCGTTTCCGCAACGCAGAGTGCAGGCAGTGCAGAAAATTGGGACACATCGCCCGGGTGTGTCGGGCTCGGCCCACCCGAAGCCAGGCATCAGATGACCAATCCAAGAGCCCCAGGTCCCGGGGCCCAACGCACCAAGGCAACTCGACGGAGCTCACAGACTTCCAGGTATACCAGTTGCCCCACCCCAACGTAGAGAAAATTTATGTAGAGGTACAGATAGAGGGGGCCCCATGCCGCATGGAGCTTGACACGGGTTCAACTCTATCCATAATCTCGGCAAGGACCTTAAGGAAACTGTGTCCTACTGGGGGTCCCAAACTCAGGCCGGCCCCATTCACCCTCCGGGACTTCCAGAAACGTAAGGTCCCCACAATGGGGGTGGGGACCTTCAGGGTGCAATACCGAGGGCGGACGCGGCAACTGGACTTGCTTGTGGTCAAGGGCCCCTACATTAGCTTACTGGGGTTGGCATGGTTTGGACCACTGGGACTAGCCATCACCGGGGTGAACCACATGAGCTTACAAGTGGACGTGGACGCCATATGCAAGGAGTTTCCGGGGGTTTTCGATGGGAAATTGGGACAGTATACAGCCCCCCCATTGCTCTACAGCTTGACCCCGCAGTACGACCAGTCAGGCTCAAGGCCCGCCGGGTCCCATTCGCCCTGAAACCCCGTATAGACGAGGAATTGGACCGACTCGTGGAGCAAGGAGTGCTGGAGCCGGTGCCTAATGCCCCCTGGGAAACCCCAATCGTCACACCCGTCAAGCCTAATGGTTCGGTCCGCATCTGCGCAGACTACAAATGTACCATAAACAAGGCCCTCATGGCCCATGCATACCCAGTGCCAGTGGTCAGCCATGTCCTTGCCACCCTGGCTGGGTCGAAAATTTTTGGCAAGCTGGACTTGGCCCAAGCATATCAACAGCTGCCAGTAGATGAGGCCACAGCAGAGGCACAGACGATTGTGACGCACAGAGGAGCGTTCAGGGTAAAGCGGCTGCAATTCGGGGTCAGCGTGGCACCAGGCATATTCCAGAATCTAATGGACTCTCTCCTTAAAGGGATTCCTGGTGTCACCCCCTTCTTTGATGATGTGTTGATTGCCGGGCCCACACCAGAGGAGTTTGAGGACCGCCTCCGCACTGTTCTGCACCGTTTCCAGATGGCGGGTCTCAAGGTGAAGCGGGAAAAATGTCTACTAGGAGTGCCTCAAGTGGACTTTCTGGGATTTATGGTGGATGCAGAAGGGGTTCACCCGACTGGGGACAAGGTACGGGCCATTTGTGATGCCCCAGCGCCCAAGAACAAGACTGAACTTCAGGCCTTCTTGGGATTATTGAACTTTTACCATTCCTTCCTTCCCCACAAGGCGGCGGTAGCGGAGCCCCTACACAGACTCCTGGACAAGCGGGCCCCTTGGGTGTGGGGCCAGCGCCAGGAGGCCGCATTCCAGGCAGTCAAGGAATTGCTTGTCTCAAACTCGGTCTTGGCACACTTCGACGAGAGGCTGCCGGTGGTGCTAGCATGCGACGCCTCGCCCTATGGCATCGGCGCTGTCCTGGGACACCAACTCCCGGATGGAAGAGAGGTACCGGTAGCATACTTTTCCCAGACACTCAACGAAACCGAGCGGAACTACTCGCAAATCGACAAGGAGGGTCTGGCAATCGTGAAGGGAGTAAAAAAATTCCATGATTTCTTGTACGGGCGGCCCTTCACCGTGGTGACTGACCACAAGCCGTTGCTTGGCTTGTTTGCCCCCGAAAAGCAGACCCCCCAAGTGCTGTCTCCTCGCGTCCTCAGGTGGTCAATTTTCCTTGCCAGCTACCAGTATGCACTGATTCACCGCCCTGGAAAGGCGATGGGCCATGCAGACGCCCTCAGCAGGCTACCACTACCGGAAACAGGCCCCGACCCAGCACCTGCACAAGAGGTTATGAGCCTGGAGCTGCTTCCTGACCGCCCCATTCAGGCACAAGAAGTTGCACACCATTCCAAGAAAGATAGGGTCATCTCCCGGGTCCTGGACTGGGTGTGGAGGGGATGGCCCAGCCGCAGCCCCGGGCCAGAATTCGCCGGCTACACAACCCGCAAACATGAACTGTCAGCCCACAAGGGGTGCCTGTTATGGGGAAGCAGGGTCGTTGTTCCCCAGCCCCTCCGCAAAAGGGTCCTCACAGCCCTACACGAGACACACCCAGGGGTAGTAAGAATGAAGGCCCTTGCCAGGAGTTATGTGTGGTGGCCGGGGATCGACGGAGAGATAGAGGCCTGGGTCAAACACTGCCAGGCCTGCCAGGAATCCCGCCCAGATCCCCCAAGGGCCCCAGTCCAGTCCTGGGAGTCCGCCCGAGCACCATGGTCACGCCTGCATGTGGACTTCGCTGGCCCCTTTCAGGGGAAAACATTCTTCATAGTGGTGGACTCCTACACCAAATGGCTGGAAGTCGCACTGGTACCGTCCACTTCTACGTCCGCAGCCATCCGGGTACTACGCAGGCTGTTTGCAACCCACGGGCTCCCTGACACTCTCGTCTCAGACAACGGGACTGCATTTACATCAGGAGAATTTCAAACCTTCACAGTGCAGAACGCCATCCGCCACATCCGTTCGGCGCCATTCCACCCTGCCACCAATGGCCAAGCAGAACGCATGGTGCGGACCACCAAGGACACCCTTCGCCGCATGACGCAAGGGGATTGGGAGTACCGCCTTGCCACATTCCTTCTAGCACAGCACAGCACCCCCAGCTCAACGACTGGCCGGAGCCCCGCTGAACTACTAATGGGTCGGCGCCTTGCAATCAGATTGGACCGCCTTCACCCCGATAGAGCTCAGGATGAGGTAGTGGTGGGGGAAGGCAGGAACCCCCGGACCTTCGAGGCCCAGGACCCAGTGTACGCAAAGAATTTTGGGGCAGGCCCTGCATGGGTACCTGCCACAGTCACCAGGGTCACGGGCCCCGTGTCGTACGAGGTGCTAACAGATGGGGGGCAATGCTGGCGCCGCCACTGCGACCAGATACGGCGACGATTCCCGGGAGAAAACCAGGAGGAGGAGGACAGGTCAGAGGAGTCCCAAGGGAACAGTGGGGCAGTGAGGCCCATAGAGCAGCAGGGGCAAGCAGGAGAGGCAGAATCAGTAAATACAGAGAGGACCCGCGAGGCCGAAAGGACACCGGAACCAGAACCACGACTGAGCGAGCCGGTTGCGCCAGACCAAACAGCCCCATCCTTGGAACACGAGCCAGAACCTGAACCCCGGACCAGGGAACACCCCAGGCCGCAACGCACACGTAGGCCACCGGCGTACCTTGAGGACTATGAATGCGACCTTCCGGGCCGGACTGGAACTTAGAGGGGAGGGGTGTTATGTACTGAGTTGAATAGGATCCAAACTGCAGCAGTCTGATTGGTCCTAGAACAATAGGCTCCAAAAGGCAGCAGTCTGATTGGTCCTAGAACAATAGGATTCAGAATGCAGCAGTCTGATTGGTCCTAGAACAATGCAGCAGTATGATTGGTTAGCAGGAACCACCCAATCATGCTCCAGATAGAAGTGAATCCACAACCTGATTGGCCTACAGTAGAATCCTGGAATTAGCCAATCATGTGCAGCCCATTGTGTAAATAATGTATATAAAGCAGATACTTTGAGGGGACATTCATTCATTCCTCCTCACCACTATGAGCTGAATAAAGAGCATGAAATCACTTTGCGACTCTGAGTATATTTCAACATCCTTGCCTAATTCATGGAAATCAAGGAAGTGATCACAGTAATGCATATGATATTGCAGCAAGGACTACCATCTTTTCCAACTGGCATAGATTGTGAAGTCACTGAGCAGGAACCATATAATGGCTACGTTGTACAACACTGAGCATCCCATTAGTACAGGGTCAACATTTCACAGTAATGATAGTAACATAAAAACTTCATCTGTGGCAGCCTTTGAATATAAGCAATAAAGTTTGTATCTAGCAATACTTAGCATTTATCTGCATGCTTGATTGATTGTTTACAAGATTTTCTCGCCAGCCTATCAACAACAAGCTCTCAGATTGGTTTACAAAGTATTTTTGCAATGAAAACATCAACTCTAGTCAGCCAGCATGATCAATGGTCAGGGATTATGGGAGTTGTAGTCCAGCAACATTTGAAGGGCGCTATGTCACTTAAAAAGCAGAGACATTACCTTGTCAACAAAGGTCCGTATAGTAAAAGCTATTGTTTTCCCAGTAGTGATGTATGGAAGTGAGAGCTGGACCATAAAGAAGGCTGATCGCCGAAGAATTGATGCTTTTGAATTATGGTGCTGGAGGAGACTCTTGAGAGTCCCATGGACTGCAAGAAGATCAAACCTATCCACTCTGAAGCAAATCAGCCCTGAGTGCTCATTGGAAGGACAGATCCTGAAGCTGAGGCTCCAATACTTTGGCCACCTCATGAGAAGAGAAGACTCCCTGGAAAAGACCCTGATGTTGGGAAGGATGGAGGGCACAAGGAGAAGGGGACAACAGAGGATGAGATGGTTGGATAGTGTTCTCGAAGCTACCAGCATGAGTTTGACCAAACTGCGGGAGGCAGTGGAAGACAGGAGTGCCTGGCGTGCTCTGGTCCATGGGGTCACGAAGAGCCGGACACGACTAAATGACTAAACAAGAACAAATATCACTAGCAACTGATGTGGAGTGGCAGCACTGTGGAGCTATCCTCATGACACCAACTTCACTCCAAGCACACCTGGGACAAAGCAGCAGTGAGGTACGGACTCTACAGACAGAGTAGAGGAGCCAATCCAGTGCTCCCACTCACAAGTACACAGCCGCAACCTCACCTTGCTCTGCCCCACCAAGTGCCTTCCAGGTAAGTCGCAGCAATGCCAGTGTTGGGAGGGGCAGTTTCACGATGCTGCCCCACCCAAACTCATGTTTTAGTAGTAAGGGCTAATTACTTAATCATCAATATAGCTCAACTGAAGCCAGTAATGAAAACCAAAATAGTACCCTCACTGTGAATAAGGAAATGGCTTCTCCAGCGACTAAAATTGCCAAAACTTATCATGACCCATTTATCTCCATTCATAATCCAATTCAGAAACAAGCCGGGGAGTATTATGACTTTTGCTATGAATGAAGGCAAATGTTCTTGGAACCCACACATTTCCGAATACACGGTATTTTAAGCAGCAAGACAAGCAAAGAGGTTAAAGGAGATAATGGATGGGCCGCAATGAAAGCCATGATCAAGCTCGATGGTTTTCATCTGGAACCCATTGATCTCAGGAAGCATTAGAGGTCTCCAAGTCCATTTTCATCCTTCTGAGTCATCCTCATTAAATTCAAAGGAGCCCAGAACATCTGTGGAACTGTAAATTGAATTTTAACACTCAAATGAACAGCGACCAAATGCAGTCGCCTGTGCCTGATGTAAAGCCGTGGGGGGAAGGGGCGGATGGGAAAGAGTTTGCGGCCTGAAGGAGGGAATTGCCTGAATCAGAAACAGAAATCTGAATTCAGTTAGAAGTGGCAGGCATGAGAGACACCAGATCTGAAATTTAATTTCCAACACCTGACTTGACATGTAGACCTTCATTTCAAATCCCATATCCCCACTGCAGTAATAATTACAGACGCTTCAGGTTACAGACACTTCAGGTTACAGACTCCGCTAACCCAGAAATAGTACCTCGGGTTAAGAACTTTGCTTCAGGATGAGAACAGAAATCGTGTGGTGGCAGCAGGAGGCCCCATTAGCTAAAGTGGTACCTCAGGTTAAGAACAATTTCAGGTTAAGAACAGACCTCCAGAACGAATTAAGTTCTTAACCTGAGGTTCCACTCACCATGAACACCTCCCTTGTTCTCTTATAAAGGCAATGGTGCCCACCTGAGAGGTGGCAAATTCCACCTGGGGGCAGTAGCCCTGGTGCTAAGCCTATTATGACTACAATTCTAAAGGCATTCACCTGGGAGTAAGTGCCACCAAACTAAATTGGGCTTACTTATGTGAAGAGACACCAGAGAGTTCCAACAGAAAGGGAAACTGGAGCAGAAGTGGCCAACATCACTTACATGCCCCATGTCTGCAACAGAAATCAACCCAGCGAATCCAATCGGTATTCACTGTTGCTGCTGCTTTCAGTCCACAAAGGATCTGTAAGTTTCCCCCATTCTCACTTGTGCTTCCTTTGCACTTCCTGGCAACTTCCTAGCAATTGGTATTCAGAGGCAGATCACTTCCGGTAGTGGATGTAATACCTTCCAACCTGCATCCATCACATGCAGCACTGCTTCCTATTCCACCGAAGTTCATCTTCCACCCAAAATGACATTCAATGTCTCGCTGTCCACAATGGCCAATTTACATTTACTTGCGTAAATTACATAAATGTCATTAAGTTACTCCACCCTGTTCATTTTCGTGCAAAGGAGTTGCAGGGTGGGGGTGTACAGTGGTACCTCTGGTTACGTACTTAATTTGTTCCGGAGGTCCATTCTTAACCTGAAACTGTTCTTAACCTGAAGCACCACTTTAGCTAATGGGGTCTCCTGCTGCCGCCGCACCGCCGGAGCACGATTTCTGTTCTCATCCTAAAGCAAAGTTCTTCACCTGAGGTACTATTTTTGGGTTAGAGGAGTCTGCAACCTGAAGCATATGTAACCTGAAGCGTATGTAACCCGAGGTACCACTGTAATCAATTGCTTGTCATTTGCAGACTGAAAGCAACAGCAGCACTAAATGCCGTAAATCGTTCTCGCTGGGTTAGTTTCCATTCCAGACATGGGACGAATAAGTGGACAACAGCAATTTCCACTCCCCATTTCTGTTTTGTCCAAATTCTCCAACATCCATTGTAGCAGACGGTCATCATGACAAGCAGCCGTTTATTTATTTATTGCTTATCATACATGAGTTTCTCTGGTCCACTTTGAAAGCCACCTACATGGGCAGCCATTACTACATCTTGAGCCATTTGAATGAGTTTAAGCAATGGTGGTTCTGTCTTCTCTAGAAAGAAATACAGAAGTTGAAGCAGCAGCAAGGAGAAGTCTGTTGGAAGGATAAAGTAGAAACCTCTCAGAAGGAACGGAGTGGCCTAGCTGGGGAATGCACAAAAGACTGAGTGCAAATACGGGAAAGAAAAGACACACTTTGCTTTAATGTTTAAGGAAGAAGCTGTAATCTTCAACTAAGTAAAAGCTAAGCCCATGTTTGGATAACCATGTGAATGTAAATACTTTGCATATATTCTTCTTTAGCTATATGTTCAGCTTATGAAAATTTTAACCGGTGTATGGACATGGTTTTAATTTCGAGAAAAGAGTCAGTATTGCACATGATTTGATTGCAATTTAGCTACTCTGCCAACACACCCTTTATAGAAAATGCAAAAGCAAAGAATATGCCTTTAAGTTGAAAAGGTGGTTTGCTTATTGAAAGGTAAAGAGCAAGCATGCTTTCGGCTCAGTATAGGTCAAGTCATGCACTATAAATGTCCTTATTTTGTTTTGCTCCTTCTAGAAAAGGAAACTGGGTTTGGGGATTTTATTATTTTAATTTTTTTGGATGCATTGCAGGAGATGTTTGCCTAAGGATTATGTCGAAATCAACCTAATTTTCCGTTCCCCTCTCCTGTGTCAATGAATAACAGTTTTCCAAATTAGTGTTTGCTTTGTTTCCTCAGTGAACGATGAAAGTCAAGTAACCCTGAATTTATCAATTTCATCTTGTGGGTTTGCTGCAGACGATTAGCTAGTCTGCTGGTGTTTTCAGAGTAGGCATTCATATATAATCTATGCATGCTTTATTTAATATTTATGAAATAATGACTAGGTATCATTAAATGCATTAATAAGTTATCTGGGAACATTTTTACAAAATACATTAGGAATAAATTGCTAACAAACAGGACTGTAGCATACAGCAATACTGTATATAGCAGCATTTAAAAGAAAGTAGAAGTAAGATTAACATGGGGGAGCTCACTAACTCAGTGGCATAATGAACCTTGGGTAAAGGACCATTAAGTCCAGTCGTGACCGACATTGGGGTTGCAGTGCTCATCTAGCTTTATTGGCCGAGGGAGCTGGCATACAGCTTCCGGGTCATGTGGCCAGCATGACTAAGCCGCTTCTGGCAAACCAGAAAAGTGCACAGAAATGCCGTTTACCTTCCCGCTGGAGTGGTACCTATTTATCTACTTGCACTTTGACGCGCTTTCAAACTGCTAGGTTGGCAGGAGCAGGGACCGAGCAATGGGAGCTCACCCCATCGCGGAGATTCGAACCACCAACCTTCTGATTGGCAAGTCCTAGGCTCTGTGGTTTAACCCACAGCGCCACCCGCTTCCCTTGAACCTTGGGTACCTCCAGTTAAAATGATAATTCACAGTGCTGAGGAACAGTCCTGTCCAATAATCTCAAGAGGGGCTCCTCAAGTCACACAGGGTTCTCCATCAAGGGAAGTGGTCTACATACATAGAGTAGGTTTTCCTCTGCAGGCAATCTCTCAAACATATGGGCAGCACATGGAAGAGCCAATGGGGATGTGATGGCAGTGAAGGCAAGCTCAACCCTACTCTCTCACTCGCAGAATTGTTGACTGTGTCAGGGGAATATCCAGATTGGCCTTATGTCAATCTGTTTCCTTTGGAAGGTTGTAGACCAGTGGTTCTCAACCTGTGGGTCCCCAGATGTTGTTGGACTACAACTCCCGTCATCCCTGAGCTCTGGCCTTGCTAGCTAGGGGTGATGGGAGTTGTAGTCCAACAACATCTGGGGACTCACAGGTTGAGAAAGGCTGTTGTAGACTCTCCTTCCTTGGAGGTTTTCAAGCAGAGGTTGGTTGGCCATCTGCCATGGATGCCTTAGCTGAGATCCCTGCATTGCAGGGGGTTGGACTAGATGTTCTTTGGGGTCCCTTCCAGCTCTACAGTTCTACAATTCTATGTTTCACTGTGCTCTTAACATCCATCCCATCAGCACTGGCGTCATTGAGTTACTCCAAATATATACATTTGGAGGGGTAGACCCTTGCAGCAGCAGCAACAACAACAAAATTATTGTAGCACCTCAAAGACCAATGTATATATTTTATTCAATGCACACAGCTAAACTAATTCCTCGAGTCTTTCGGCTATGGTGATGTGGGGATTAATGGTGCTGAAACACACAAATACACACAGGTGAAATAATTTCATTTTTTGTCTTCCACACATGCTGCTTGGTCTGCCAAGCAAAAGGTGAAGTTGAAGAAATGGCAAGGATGGTTTCTTCCCTCTTTTTCATTCTGAGGTCATGTGTAGTGATGAGGAAAGTGGGGAATATATATGGGCTAACACATCCCCTTAGCCATTACCCCTGAAACCCCGCTCTTCTAATCCTCAGGATCTTCTAAAACCACCAGGCCAGATGGTGCAGTGATTTTGTCGAGTGCTCCAGTATCCACTAGAGTTTATCATCGAGCAGGTTTCTTTTTATTGATGTCGGATATTTGCCACATACTGGCAGAATCCACTGCTTGTGAACATTTAACTCCACTTGTGGCACTGAGAACAAACCTGCATTCATGTTATATAGAGCTTGCTGGTCCTGTGGGCTGAAAAGTTCCTGTGTGTCATGAAAGCTGCAGTCCCTGTGGTGCTGCCCCAGCAGGCTTGCTTTAATTCCTTTCAGAAATGGCACTTAACACTGGCTGCATTCAAATGTGGGACTTATTGCTAACTAATTGTTAGTTTTGCTGGTTATAATGCTAACGCTTCTGTCCTGATTGCTAATAATCCTGTTGTTTTATGGAGGGGTGGCTTTTCCATTGATATACCACCATGTCAAGCTAAATTTCATTCCTACCAATGGCCATGGTGTTGTCAGTTTGCATTTCTTAGTACAGAAAATATTGATCTGATGTGTAGAGATCTTTCCTGTTTTGATTAATTCAAGAGTGTTCTGGAAGGTTTCTTTCTATATGAAAGAAACAGGAAGGTTCTTGTTTGGGTTATTGCTTCTGAGAAGCTAAGCACATCTGGCTTAAAATGGTTCTGTTATCTTTCTGTCAAGGTTATGCTAACTATAATAGTAAAGCCAGAAGGATCCTGGGTCTCATTTGCTTTCTCTTTCTATCTCTTTGTTCTACTGTGGTGTTCTGTATGCTATAGTGATAAGGTTTAGTCTTATTGTAAGTTTTATTGTAAGTGCTGCAACTGGATTTCTTATGGACAGTGCCAATCCTGAATGTATTGGATTTGTGACCATTATGCTCATTTGCCTTCAGTAGCAGTAAAGATCTGCTGAATGAAGCACAATTGCCTCTGGTCAATTTTTTTGGAACTCTGCATTGTGTTTAAGTTTTTCCTTCCCCAACGTGACAGGTGTAACACAACAATGAACACCATTTGGCATGTTGTCGCTCCACACTCTTTTCACTCATGTGCGTTTATGTTCCACCATGTAGTATGCCTAACTACTGTCTGAAACTTATTTATGCAAGCAGTGGGTGGGTGACCCATGAAAACACATGGGAAACCTGAAACACAAAACTCCCATGTTATTCCAGGTCTCCAGGGTTGCAAATGGATTTTGTCTGGAAACGATCAGCACAGAAACGAGTGCTAAACTTCTGCTAGGTTTCCAGAAGTGGCTTTTGCATTGTGTGAAAGATCACATAAAACATGAAAAGATATGGAAACATTAGGAAGACAGGACAGAGTGTTGTCTGAATGCTGTCTTTGTCTCTTGGTTCATGGGCCCTAGCAGCAGCTGATATGGAAAAGCTTGAGGACGCTACTTTTGCTCATCTCCGATTCACCTGAGCATGGCCAGCATGAGACTGCTCTCTTCCAGAAAATGTAGGCCTGCCAAGTGTTGCATCTCATCTAGCATACGCCTGCATCCTTCCTGCTGCTGCAGCCCCATTTCTGCATGAGAGTACCATGCTACTTGCATCTACAGCTGAGGAAAAGGTGCCATAAGTTCTCTGCTGAGAACTGTTAATTCCAAATGCCTCTTTTCCCATTCTCCAAGCCCTCTTAGCTAAGCATGAGGGCAGTGACCAATATCATCCTTACCACTCCCACTTTATGTCTGATAGGCTAAATGAGGTTGTGCCAATCCTAAGAGTAGAAGGAATATTGCTCGCCAATGAATGGTTTCAGAAGGTGCAGAAATACAGAAAACTATAGGAAAGTAAAATAATGGAGATAAATTTGGACTGATAAAGACTGTATAAGGAAAAAACTAAGAATATGGGAATATGTATTTTTCTTGTTCTGAATGTACGCTTTCTTTGTGAATTTAATAAAGCATTAAAAAGAGGAGGAGGAGGAGGAGGAGGAGGAGGAGGAGGAGGAGGAGGAGGAGAAGAAGAAGAAGAAGAAGAAGAAGAAGAAGAAGAAGAAGAAGAAGAAGAAGAATGGTTTCAAAAGCATCAATGCAGCAGGCTCTAATATAACAGAGCACGAAAGCTTTCTGCTTTGCAGGATAACCAACACGGAATGATCCCATTCATTAATTCTCCTTATCTGCAGGAGAATGCGGCAAAGAAGACCCAACCATGGGTGGGAGGACAAATGGCAGAGAGACTTTCTCCCTGTCTTTTCCCTAGTTGTGCCTCAACCAAGAGAAGAAAGCCTGCAGTTTTGAAGTGTATTTGATGATGCTGAGAACAGTGCAGCAAAAAGATGCCTGCTCCTCAAAATCCTTTATCTGCACCATTTCAAAGGCAGAATTTCCATTTCCAAATGCAAACCACCAAAACCAGTAGCCGCAAATACAAGCCTGCACCATTGCTTCCACCTCTTGCCTCGGCTTCCCATTTCTAACTTGAGAAGTGGATTTAGATGGAGCTATATCTTTTTCGTAAAATGTAGGAAGTATGTGCACCGTGGACTATAATTACAGAAGTGGAAGAAGAGGAACTACTTATTTTTGTGGGTTTCTTTATATCGAACTGCTTTTCCCACATCCTCTGCTGTGCAGTAACTATGCCAGCACATTTTTTTTTCATGTGTGGCAAGAAGCTGAAAGTTTCCTGAGGTGCATTGCTACCTCTAAGCCTTTTGCTTCCATGACAAATGAGAAGTGAAAAGAGATTTCTTCTTCATCAATAGAAGCTGCTCAGGGTGCTACTTAGAAATGAGAGAGAGAGAGAGAGAGAGAGAGAGAGAGAGAGAGAGAGAAGGTGGTAAAAGTGGACCAAGCTGAGCAAAGACCGTCCAGATGGAGAGCCATTAACAACAAGAGGACTAGGCCAGTGGACTAAGAGGTTCACTAAATCCCCAGATCCCTTTTTTTGAAAAATCAGCTCCCCCCCCCCAACTAAGTGTCCAGGACTTAGATGAAAAATAGATGAACTTTTTGAGGGGAAGTTAAAAACTTACTGAAAAACTGGCCTTGTTTTATATAAACACGCACACATGCACAAACACGTGAGCATAAAACTTAAAGGTCTGTGCCAACATTGCCAATCAGGAGAGAACTCTCAGAAAAAGCTTGTCAAATAAAGTTCACCATAAATAACAATTCCAAATCAAACCGAGAGAGCTCAGTCATCACTAATATTCAGTGGACCAGAACTCTTTTGCTACGTTTTATAAATAGACAACATTCATTCAACAGGAAAAAGTAAAGAGACTTTTCTCCTCCACTCACCAATTTAAAGCTGGATTTCTCTGCTGTGTACTGAATCTGCAATATGACCAGCTACCCAGTGTGGTGTAGTGGTTAAGAGCAGTAGACTCGTATTCTGGGGAACCGGGTTCGCGTCTCTGCTCCTCCACATGCAGCTGCTGGGTGACCTTGGGCAAATCACACTTCTCTGAAGTCTCTCAGCCCCACTCACCTCACAGAGTGTTTGTTGTGGGGGAGGAAAGGAAAAGGAGATTGTTAGCCGCTTTGAGACTCCTTAAAGGGAGTGAAAGGCGGGATATCACATCCAAATTCTTCTTCTTCTTTTACCCAAAGGCAGCTTATGCTCCCTCTGTAGCCCCTCCCTGTTTCGTGATAGACCCAAATTCCACAGCCAAATAAAGGAAAGAGAAATCTACAGAATTTAGAAGGACACTGTGGGTGGGGGCATTCTCCAATGGTTGTGATCCAAAATGTTCCAGCAGCATTCTAGCTGTACAGTAGGATAGGATGGGGAACCTGTGGCCCTCCAGGTGTTGTGGGACAGGAACTCCCTTCATCCATGACCATTGGCCTTGCTGACTGGGCTTGATGGGTGTTGTAGTTGACCCTTGGGGTCCCTTCCAACTCTGCAATTCTACAATTCTATTATTCTAGCCACCCAGTATCTTGCAACTTAAGCTTTAGTTACCAACGTACAAAAGACAGCAAGAGACCAGGGCCACCTCTTGTATTTACAAGAGGGAGGGAGGGAGGGAGCCAAACCTTCTATGTTCCCACTACATTAAATGTGATGGGCACATTGTTGATGAGTTATATAAAAAGTTGCTATGGCACAAGCCATTCCGAGGCTTACAAAAGAGTACTTTTGTAACTACAGGAAAGGAGTGGAAACTTCCTTGCACTTATCCAACAAACATGTGCATTTTTAGACATAACTAGAACCAGGTACAATTTGGAGAGCATCATGTGTGCATGTTCGCCTGGAGAAACAGCCCATGAATCACACAGTCTTACATAAATATTGTCCTTGCAATGCTACCAGTATTGGTCTAGTCTCATGTTTCCAACTATGCAAGGGCTTGCTGCGAAAGCAGGCCTGCGCACAAGCTAATCCCTCCAGCCAACTTTCCAAGAGAGCTGTGTGTTTGCAGACTGACACAACTCAGAAAGGCTGCAGTAATTATTTCCTGTATTCTCTTTCTTTGCCCTGGGTCAGTCTGAGTATTTATCGCCACTGCCTCAGCTGTTTTTCACTTGTGGTCTCTGAAACATGCTGTGGCATGTTTCCATGCTCACAAGCTCTGGGGTCCAATCCCTGGTATCTCCAGGTACAAGGATCTCAATAAGAAAGACCATCACCTTGGAAAACCACTGCCACTCTGAGAAGACAACAGGCTTAGCAAGTTAGATGGGTGGACTTATAATCCTCCTGATGTTGTTAGACTCTATCAGCCCCAGTCAGCATGGCCAATGGCCTGGAATGTAGAGCATCCAGAAGCATCTTTGGGACCACTGGTTTACCACCCCGACCTGCAAAACCTTCTTAGCTTTAAAACACTAATGGAGAACACAAAGTGAATCTTCCAATGTGGAAAGGAGATTTTCTGCTGTGTTTCAAAACAGCACAATTAGCAGGTGGTCCTTTGCCCAATTCCACCGATGCCACAGTCTTGCTTTAAGCTAAGAGCCATTTGAGCTCGACTGGGTTTAGTTCCAAATAAATCTGTTTAGAATTAAGTGAAAAGAAATATGCCTATGACCTGTACTTCTGTTTATCCCCAAGAAATATGTGAGGCTGAATTATAATTCATTTCATTTTTCTACTCTGGAAATGTGTTATGCTGCAGCAACCAATGAACAGAGCCATAAAATATACCATCTTTGATCTCAAATGCCTCAGGGTTTCTTTGGTGCCTTCAACCATCTTTGATCCCCCATTGCCTCCTGCAATGGCCACCAGAAGCTGTCAGACGCAGCAGCCTAGTATAGCCTAAATGCTGACTGCTTTGATAGCCAATTCCATACCAGGAGATTCACCTGCAGAGTGGCACTTAGGAGTCATAGAATCATAGAATTGTAGAGTTGAAAGGGACCACCAGAGTCATCTATAGTCTAACCCCATGCAAGGCAGGAATCTTTTGCCCAACGTGGGGCTCAAACCGACAACCATGAAATTAAGAGTCTCGTGCTCTACTGACTGAGCTATCCAGCATCATGGGAGAAAGTGAGGGCATATGGACCTATATATGTACACCTTTGCCCCACTTAAGTAACTATTGTACCATTGTCTATGTTAGTGTGTGCTAAATGTATTATAAACCTCCTTGAGAAAATTTGATTTAGGAGATGGGATATCAATACTCCAAAGCAAATATTTTTCTTTAAAAAAATACTTTGCAAAACTCAAAAATCCAAATCTGCTGAGGTACAGAACATAGTTCCTAAGACTGTCATGTCCTATTTCTCAAGCATGGCATCCAAATCACAGCCTCCGTTTGAAAATATAAACTATTGCATTTGGCACAAGCGAAACTTTGGAATGCAAGTCATTTTTTTTGCCTCATATTTTGTCTGCCAAGTCAGCCCATACCTTTTATTTTGGTCTCATACAATTTAGGCTTATATGAGGGTCTGGTTTCAGTTAAGGCTAAATAGATGGCATTGGACAAAAGGCTCAGAGAGGCCTATGAATAATACTGGAAACTGCATCCACTTCCCAATGCCGCAAGCATGTTTAAATACCCAAGCCAAAGTTAATCTTTTGAGTTCCAGGAGATAGGAAAAAGTGGTTATTTTAAACACAAAGGTCTTACATATAAATACATGTGGTATCATTCCCAAAACACTGAGGCAAAGAAAATCATATATGATTCAACCTACCCCTGTGTCTGCATGCATTAACAGTCTCTGAAGACCTTGGTAATTTAAAAGGCAGCTCGAAAAATAAGAGGAAATAATAATAACATTAATCACTTACTGATACCTATCTTGGTGGTATTTGGGGAAATGCAAGGGCAAAATTGGATTCTAAAAGGACTTGAAATGTTCCCTGAGGTGCTTCTACCTTTTTGTGTGTTTATCTTTGGACTTTATTAGAAGCCACTCAGAAATGAAAGATTGCATCCTCAGTTCAAAAAAGAAATGCTCAGGGTTCAGAATTCAAGGTTATGTGAAACGCTGACAGGTTGGAAGACAGGTTTTGCTGTGCTTACAACTCCAGTTACTTTGATGGCAGAAAGTGAGGAGGAATTAAAGAACCTTTTAATGAGGGTGAAAGAGGAGAGTGCAAAATATGGTCTGAAGCTCAACATCAAAAAAACGAAGATCATGGCCACTGGTCCCATCACCTCCTGGCAAATAGAAGGGGAAGAAATGGAGGCAGTGAGAGATTTTACTTTCTTGGGCTCCATGATCACTGCAGATAGTGACAGCAGCCACGAAATTAAGAGACACCTGCTTCTTGGGAGAAAAGCAATGACAAACCTAGACAGCATCTTAAAAAGCAGAGACATCACCTTGCCAACAAAGGTCCGTATAGTTAAAGCTATGGTTTTCCCAGTAGTGATGTATGGAAGTGAGAGCTGGACCATAAAGAAGGCTGATCGCCAAAGAAATGATGCTTTTGAATTATGGTGCTGGAGGAGACTCTTGAGAGTCCCATGGACTGCAAGAAGATCAAACCTCTCCATTCTTAAGGAAATCAGCCCTGAGTGCTCACTGGAAGGACAGATCGTGAAGCTGAGGCTCCGATACTTTGGCCACCTCATGAGAAGAAAAGACTCCCTGGAAAAGACCCTGATGTTGGGAAGGATGGAGGGCCTAAGGAGAAGGGGACGACAGAGGACGAGATGGTTGGACAGTGTTCTCGAAGCTACCAGCATGAGTTTGACCAAACTGCGGGAGGCAGTGGAAGACAGGAGTGCCTGGCGTGCTCTGGTCCATTGGGTCACGAAGAGTCGGACACGACTAAATGACTAAACAACAACATGGCTGAATGAAATGATAAAAGGCAGGGATGGGGAACCAGGCAGCTCCAGGGAGCACAGCCAATGGTCAGGGGTGGTGGCAGTTATAGTCCAACAATATTGAGAGGGACAAAGGTTTCTTCAATAAAGGATTTAGCACTGGAAAGGAAAACACAAGTGCAAGCGAACTGGGCATCCAATCTTCATATAAGAAGTCTCTTTAGCATTTCGCAGAAATGCTTTATACTTAAGGTCTCCATGCTTGTATTCCTTCCCACTGTATGGCCAAGATACTACTGTGCAAATAAATTAACAAAAACAAGCCCTCTTGAAAGGTCACGCTCCTTCTTCCAAACTCTCATATTGGGCCACATTCACACCATGCATTTAATACACTACGATGCCATGGCTTCCCCCGAATAATTCTGGGAGCTGTAGTTCATTAAGGATGCTGAGAATTGTTCAGCGGCTCCTATTCCCCTCTCAGGGCTACAGTTCCCTGAGTGGTTGAACAGCCAATGCCTCTTCCCAGGGAACTCTGGGGATTTTAGCTCTGTGGGGGTAATAGGAATCTCCTAACAACTGCCAACACCCTTACAGTTCCCAGAATTCCTTGAGGGAAGCCATGACTGCTTAAGTGGAACTGTATGGTGTAAATATGCCCTTGGTGCGTCATTTAAAAAAACAGATTCAGTCCATAGCATGTGTATGAGAGAGACTGAGTTTTAACTTTTACTTTTCCCTTCAGGTGCAAAATGTTCCAGACCATCTCTGATTCTAGTTTTAAATCCCCTGGCATATTATGGATCTACTATAAATCTATGTACTACAGTGGTTTTTGCCAATCTGGTGGCCCCCTCAGATGTCTTGAACTACATCAGCCCCAGCCAGCACAGCAATTCTAATTCAGTGGGACTGATGGGACTTATAGTCCAAAATCTCCGTAGAGCACCAGGTTGGCAAAGGCCTGTACCACAGTTTGTTTGTGTGTGTTTAGCTGACTCATCTCTCTCTCCATGCTTGCATGAGCGGGAAGCCAGTTTTAAATCAATCACATATGGGTGAGCAACACTGCTCTTTCTCATTTACCTCCTGTATAAATAGAGATTCTTATATAACATGTTCTCGAGGAGCAGCTGAAATACAGATTATTGTTTTTTTAAAAAAACACTTTTATTTTACTTTCCTTCACTAAATGGTAGTAAGAAAACAAAACCCAGTTTTCCAGACCACACTTGAAAGATATTGCATCCGATTTTCTACCCACACAGAAGTAAATATATTAAACTAGCCCCTGCCCTCTCCACTTGCCAGTCCTGCCCACCCCTTTGCCAACTGTCCTTCCCACACACCTGATCAATTCATCTCCCCTCACACCTCATTCCAACCCACTTTTCAAGGAGAGGAGAGATGCTTCACAGGCTGCCTTGCTTAACTGCTGAGTGAAGCATCTCTCTGGCCTGCTAAACCTCTCTGCAGCTGCATTTCATTTCACTGTTGTTCCTTGTGCTGAAGCTGGCATGGCTGCAAACTGCAGCGTGACAGCATCCTTACATTTTTATGTCTATAGGAAGATAAAACTTACATGTTCAAAAAAGGGGGTGCTGGCTAGAAATTAGGCCTTAAACATAACACACGGATGCTATACTGTCAAGTCTTTTGTTCCAGAAAAATTTTAAAGGTGTCTTTTTAATCTGTAGCCCAATTTGTATGTAACGCTAAGCCAAACCATGGCTAAGCAAGAATGAGTTAGCAGGCACGTACTCAAGGGAAAATATTGTAGCTACTGTGCTCCTCCACAGTCCTGTGGCTGCCATTCTGCGCAGAGCTAAGCCATGGTTTGGCTTAGGTCACATAGACACCATATATTTTAAACACATGACTCCTCCCCTCGTGAATCCTGGAGTCTCCTGGAGAATTCTGGAGAATCCTATTCATTAAAGGGGTTGGGAATTGTAGCTCTGGGGGGGGGGATAAACTACAGCTCCCAATATTCTTTGGGGAAACTCATGTGCTTAAAATTGAATTTTTAAGAAAACAGTGAAGTTTCCACCACAAAAAGGAATGTGATTCACATTAATCTCACGTGGAAATTATAGGAACTACTTTCAGGTATAATTCCAAAATTTTGGAAGTAATTCAGTCAATTAGTTAATCTAAATTAGCTGATTTCAAGCACCGAGACAAACCATGGCTTAGCTCCAAGTAGCATGGTGGCATCAGGGCTGGGGAATTGAGCAAAGTGGCCTCAATTCTTCCTCTGAGTTCTTTCACACACTTCCGTTCACCACTTAGCCGTGGTTTAACTTAGCATTATGCGTGAACCAGGGCTCTCTGTGCTTTCAGCTGATGAAGTTCTCAACAGCTGAATAAAATCCAGAAGCATTTAGATGTGATGCAGGAGACAAAGGAGCAAAAGTTTTGCTGTAATAACTGGCATGCAGTACAATGCTGCCCCCTTTTCAGTATTCCGTGAGTTAATTCCAGTGCATATCTCAGATTAATAGAGGATGAAATGGGACTACCAAGTGCACAGAAAGCTCTGGTATGCCCCCTAAAAGATCAAGTTTAGGCCCATACTAGAGCTTTATTAATATTTATCACACCCTTGTCTTAGATAATTATTCTACCATTCATAATGAATAAGCACTATCATTCTAGCTAGAGCCTGTTGTCATTTGCAATTCAAGTTAATGGATTTCTCCAGCCTTCTTGCTCTAGGATTCCTTTCATGGGGGTTTCTGAGAATCGAACAAAAAGGTCCTGCTGTGAGCTCCACCTTCACTGTCAAAATTCCTTAGGATGTTTTTACACATCTCCTAAAGGCATCATTTGCAAGCCCAGGTGATAGCCCAGATAATAGCTTAGCACTGAGTCAGGTAGAGCTCATCCGCTTAATTCTGCTGATCCAACTGAGACACTGAGCTCTGTGTTTACATGACCCTTACTTCCAGTGCTCCTCATTCAGTGGCTTCCCTTGCCAGCAGGAAAAACCCTGTAGATTTTTTTAGGGTCAATTTGTTCAAGATAGTGCAGAAAGATTTGTATCATTGGGATTTTCCTCAGGTCCATAGTCTCCCAGCAAGACAGCTTGAACAATTACCTATAACCCTTTCACTGTCCTTTATACCATGTCCTCATAATCTTTGGGTCTGAGAAGCATTCCATAAATATAGCAAATAAATGAACTAAAAGAACATTACAGGAAGGCTGGGTGATGCATCTTTGCTCAATTAAGGAAACTTTTTGAAGTTGGTCTGTCTGTGAAATAGCAAGGAGTGTTCAAGGAGTGCGGCCTAGGAATGCCCCCAGGCTGGGCATAGCCTTGTCTCTTGTATAGTGAAGATTCAGGCACAACAAGAGGGTCAGTGACATCATCAACACCTTACCATACCAAAGGGTTTTGAGCATGCTAGAAGAAGAGTTTAGATTTTATATCCCGCTTTATCACTACCCGAAGGAGTCTCAAAGCAGCTAACATTCTCCTTTCCCTTCCTCCCCCACAACAAACACTCTGTGAGGTGAGTGGGGCTGAGAGACTTCAAAGAAGTGTGACTAGCCCAAGGTCACCCAGCAGCTGCATGTGGAGGAGCGGAGACACAAACCTGGTTCACCAGATTACGAGTCTACCGCTCTTAACCACTACACCACACTGGCTCTCATGGACATCTCTGCAGCTGCATATCTGGAACTGACAGACAAATCCATTTCAAATTCTATGATCCAGTTTTAGGGGAAGTGGAAGTTCCAAGCAGTTACATCCATCCTATAAAGGGTTTCAGTTGCAATCCTATAGTCACCTACCTGACAGCAAATCCAACTAAACTCAACAGGACTTGCATAGGAATGTGCCGTTATTCTATGTTTAAAACTAGTTGTTTTTTTTTTAATTATTGGCTTGTTGTTGCTGTGGATAGTTTGCTAATGTTCTAGTCAGTGCTTTTTTCTTAAAAAAAAAAAATGTTTAGGGCTACTCTCATTTTCCTGCTCATATTTAAATGCTGCCCCTCAATGAGGCCAAACTTAGATTCACAAAATGTTTAGGGGTATGCGTACCCCTGCATACCCCCTAGAAAAAAAGTACTGGTTCTAGTTGTATCAGATATGGGGGGGGGTCAAAGACAGGAGATTTACAAGACCATAGCAACTGTTTTCTATCCTAAAAACTGAAAATTGAGTTAAATAGACCATTTCATTTAGGAACCAGTTATCTGCTGACATCATAACAAAAATCACAATAAAATCACGGTGAAGTTGCCTTTGTGGCTATATGTAGAGAGAGAGAGATGTTATATAGATATAGGTGGTTTGTGTGTATGAAGCAAGGATACGGACAATGAGATGAACTTTCAAGATGACATGTGAAGTTCAGTATTGATTTTTGCCTTCCTGTGTTTCAAGTTCTGCACAATTGTGTCAGCATAACAAATGGCCTCATTTCATCATTGAAAATTTTGTTGAGTGTAAAATCCAGGAGTTAGAGACAGAGCCTAAATAAATGATGAAAGGAAGATTGGCAGCAATATTCCTGCCTGAAACCCATGCAAGTCTTTTCCAACCTAGGGCCCCATTCACCAGGAGTGTCCTTGAAGCAGCAAGGACTATTATTTGAATGCCTTGTGTAGCTATCACTTGCTTTCTTAGTTACAGACACACACACACACACACACACACACACACACACACACCAAGGCAACTCTCAAGGGTCTGAGGACCCTCTGCAGTGACATCTGATCCAAAACTGGGATCAGAGGGCAGCCTCCACAGGCAACTGTGGAGCATGCTAGAAAGGCTCCTTCTGATCTCTCACCTACTCAAGCTCTCTTCCTTGCTTTTGGTAGAAGTAGGGTGGCTTCTGCTAGAAGGATTAGGAGCCAACAGCCCCTTGGACAGGGGTTAACAGAACTGTATCTTGGTGAGGACCCACCAGAATCTGAAGCTGGCCTTCATCTGATTCAATGAAATGCATGGAACTGCATTGGGAAAGTAAAATCAACAGGATTTCTGCATGCTTGTGGAAGTAGGTGCACCAGGTGCATCCATGGGACTCTTTGGAAACCTGGTGTATTTTAATCTACATCAGGAATTGTATGGTTGGAAAGAGTCATCCAATCCCAGCTCCCTTCCCTCTACACACCCACATCATCCTACATCATCCAGATCATAGTATAGACAAACAAGTCATCCTACATCATCCAGATCATAGTATATACAAACAAGTCATTGCTGGCTCCATATTTAGAAGCTGAACCAACTGGATCCATATGCATTGAAATGCCTGGCTCGCCAGTGCTTTGGCATAGACTTTGGCATATGCCCTGGGAAGCAACTGGAAACAAGGCCATTAATATGCCCAGAACCCTGATGTATTTGTCTGGCTGGCCAGACATAAAGTTAACAGCTGGGCACATCTGAAATCTGGGGCAGCAATAAATGAAACATGAATTCTGCTTCTCAAGAATTGTTAGACTGGGGATAAACAGATAGAAACAGCAGGGGTGGGGACCTGTGGCCCACCAGATGGTTCTTGGATTAAACCATCATCCCTAACAACTAGCCATGCTGGTTGGGTCTGATGAGACTTGGAGTCCAACACAATATGGAGGGCCACAGGTTCTCAATCCCCACCATAAACCCTGTGAAGGTCCGATAAATACATGTGGCTGCCTCATTCTTTTGTACATCCAAGAATGCTCACTATACAGCTAACTAATGTTGTGTGTGTATATATATATATATATAAACAAATAAATTTAGGTGATATGTAATGTCCAGACTCTTTATATACTAGCATATATATATTAAAAACACCCTTTACTTTCATAAACATATAACTTAGAAGTATATTTACAACCTCATACTCAGGTTCCTCCCTATTAACATTTAGGGATCTCCTCTGTCTGTTATACTTCAGACAGATCACACTGACACACACTCTGTCATCAGCAGTATCTTGAGAAGTCCCTCTCAGCAGCCATTCTCCCTTACACACACACACACACACACACAGAGAGAGAGAGAGAGAGAGAGAGAGAGAGAGAGAGAGAGCAGAAGCAGAAAACAGTTAAAAACAACAGTTACTTGAATAACAGTCACAACATAATGGAACGCCTCTCTCATGTGATTCACAGTCAGGCAATCACATGAGAGGGCTATTGTCAAAGGGGGGGAACCATGCTAAAAAAACACAGTAATTAAACATGAGCAAACATTCTCATTTCAGGAAATTAAACCATTATCGTTAACACCTAATGCTAACTCATTGCATGAACAGAGCTTTCCCCAACATATAGAAGTGAAATGGTTCCTCCCCATGCAAAGCTCATGTGCACATACATTAGAAGCCACTAATGCCCATTAGGATAAAGGAACTACGTGAAAGTTTCATCAGTGAAACTTATCTTCCGAGTAATTTAGTTAGCGGGGCATGATTCTCAGATGTCCAAACCCTGCCGCAGCTTGCCTTTCTGTATGAGTCATATTCCATCCGAATGTTTAATTTTGTTTTCCATTTCCATTGAAGACTTGTCTTGTAGAACACATCGGTGGAAGCTTTCCAAAAGAACATTATGTCATCTTAATGCATTTCAGATCCAGCCCGTTCAACTGCCTTCCGTTTCAGGCTTGTTTAATTAAAGGTTATAACCTTCCAAGAGACTACGATCTCATCCTGGGTGCCAGGATATAAACCTCCAGTTTCATTATTGATGCAATGTGCTGCCAGTTGTCTCGCTAAGAGCTTAACCAAAATATTTGTCCATCTACAGGGTTCAAAGCTGGCGCTTCAGATCATTTACATTTTAAAGACTACAAATATCCGGGAGTTGGAATTTATGTTAACATGTGTTATATACCGTGAAGTCGTGTAGAAGTAGTATAGCAACCAGCTTCTGAAACACAGCAGGTATATCAGATACAGAAAGTGTCTTGGTTGGTACAATTCTTTGCCCCTTCTCTTTTTCTATTGCTCTTTTTTTAACAAAAGCTACATGCACACCATTAAGAAGGATGTGTTTTCTTATGTGATTAATTTTTGCTTTGAGTCTGAATGAAATGCAAATAGCTTCCGCTGCTTTTTAGTAATGTGGATAGAGTTGCCTGTTCTAATAGAGTAATAGACTATCAAGATAATCATACACCGTTCCTGCATTTTAATAGCTTAAATTGCATCAGATTTTTGATTCTCTATGCTAGATACTATTTGTGCGAAGGAGTGCCACCATCTTCCCCCACAACACTCTCTTTGTGTCCATGCCAGGGGCTCACACCCGTATCACTTTCTACTAGGTATTTCATCAGAAACCTTATCTCAGCTTCCTCAACCACCTCCCACAAGTCCTATTTATACCTGCAGCCTGACAGCAAGACCACATGGAGTTAGATCAAATTCTCTAGTTCTTGGATAATGTGTCCCTGCTTCCCCAACTCTTCCAGAGTGTTCTGATTGTTGTCTGCACAAATGGATGCCTGCATTCTATTCATCCCTTGCCCTGTCATTCCAGGTTCGCTAAATATAGCAGTCTTGATTACTTTCCTTGATTACTTTCCAAGTGTGTTGGTTGCTAGGCATACAAATAGTTCTGAGAAGAAGGTGCAGATTGGTTAGGACACAAAAGTTGTTGAGCTTATTATTATTATTATTATTATTATTATTATTATTATTTTATTAGACAAAGTTGTTATCAAAAAAGAAGTTTTGAGCTACTTTTGCCAAAATCTACGCTTCCGACATGGGTGGCTGTACATTCAGATTTTCCTGGACATTCCAACAATTTCCGCCCAGAAGCCATTCAGACGTAGAAAGGTGGGCACCAAAACAGAAAAACTTGCAGAATACAGGATAAAATTGCAAACCATGTTTTTCTTCTACATTTTAAAAAGTATGCACATACACAAACAAATGGAGCAAAACAAATGTTACAATTTATAGTGTGATAGCTCCAGCTAGTTCCATTATTTTGGGGAATGAAATTGTAGTGGCCCATCCACACAGCATTGGTTCATGTTGCTGGGTTTTTGGTGGTGGTAGTTTTGTATTTTTGCATCCACACCAACTATGGGATGTGTTCAGATTGAGAAAATTCTGTGCCTGTGACCTCTCACCCCTTCCATCCCCTCATTCCACCAACCAGCATATGTCAGAGTTATGAGCAAGTTCACATGTTACTGATAGCCCTTTTGCTTTTCTTGGTTCTCCGTTTTTGTGTATAATACATGGTATTCTGGAATTCTGATCCACATTGAAAATATTGTGGAACTATTCTGGATCATTCTCAAATGTTGGATTTTTTTGTGTCAGAAGGTGGGGGAACAGTCGGACGACTGCTCTATTCTGGAATGTCATGTGGAAGCATGTCTTGTGAAAGCATGACATGTCACATGGAAGCATATAGAAAATTATGGGGAACAAACAGATGGACAGGCAGCACCTATAGCACTACAAATGTTTGCTTGGAAGGGTCCATAGACACAAACTGAATTTAGACCAAATGATGAAAATGATATATAGATGGTACATGACCCCAGTTAAACTTGCCAAAATATACCATTTGTCTGACAACAAATGTTGGAAATGTAAAGGAAATGAAGGAACATTCTTTCACCTCTGGTGGACCTGCCCTAGAGTGAAGGCCTTCTGGGAAATGATATATAATGAGTTGAAAAAGGTATTTAAGTATACTTTCCCCAAGAAACCAGAGGCCTTCCTCCTGGGTATTGTCGGCCAGAGGGTGATAAAGAAGGACAGAACTTTTTTCCTGTACGCAACAACGGCAGCAAGGATACTCATCGCTAAGCATTGGAAAACCCAAGATCTACCCACCCTGGAAGAATGGCAGATGCAACTGATAGACTATATGGAACTGGCCGAGATGACCGGCAGAATCCGTGACCTGGGAGAGGAGAGGGTTGAAGAAGATTGGAAGAAATTTAAGATGTATTTGCAAAAATATTGTAATTTGGTTGAATGTTAAGAAGGATGCTAGATCATAAATAATTGAGCACCACTAAATTAGATGGAATTGGGACGACAAGTGAGAAATATAAATCTTCTGGAGAACTATTAGACTATATTTAAATGAATGGGGCACAAGAATGTAAACAAGATGATAAATTGCTGGTAAAAATTTACAATGATGTAAGTGGGAGCGGGAGACGTGAGGGAGTCCAAAGAAGTTATGAAATTATGCTACGATACATGTTATATTGGTTATTATGTTTATCCTTGTATTTAAAAATCTTAATAAATATTTTTTTTAAAAAAAAATGAATTTAGACCAAATGACCAATCCCGAACTGAGATTCCTCCCTTGTTCCTGCAACAACCAGGGCTACCTCCCACACAGTTCTGAATCGTCCACTCAACCTTTTGGAGCACCATTTCAAGGGGAACAACTGGAGATTAGGGGGAGGCAGAATCAGCAAAAACCACCTTCCCCCACCTCCTTCCTCCAGTGGAATAATCTCATGGATGGAGTTCCACCAAGTCAGAAGATGGATCTTAGTTATTAGCTTAGCAAAGGACTCTTAGCAGTTGTGTGAACCATTCAAACTCCCTGAGAGCTTTCCTTTCAAACCCTGCACCAATGAGGCAATTTCCGCTGTGGATCATTATGGCAAGCAAAAGCACGCATAGCGCAACATGCCACAAATACACATCACCAAGCCAGTTAACAGCACATTGCTTGAGAATGTTGTGCATTAATGCATCCTCCTAAGAATTCTGACTTGTTGAGTGGCATGTCCTGACTGATTTTCCAGCATGTGATGATAATTCCCACGCATAGGAATCGTACAAATGGAGAATTTGCATTCGCTAGAAATACTCCACCTCGCACACATAAAAAAAAACTGATGCATTAGTCTAGCTGTCTGATAATATATATATATATATTGTGCACAAATGTTATTGCTCTCTCATTGTCTGTCACATTCCTTTCCATCAATGCTCCCTTTCATTACTGTGCCATTTTTCAAAAAACTGAATCCCAAATGCTCATTTTAGACTAATGAGGTCAGCTATTGCTTTTTCTTCTGATATCAAGGAAGGAGAATGTTTGTCTGCCTAATGACTGGCAAGCAAAGAGCTGTGGAATACATTCCAGGCTATGGCTTCATTGAGCCGGAGGGAGCATCCAGCCATTTGCCTGCTGTGCTTCTCATCTTCCAGGCAACTGAGAATGTGCCCATTAGGCTCACAGGAGAGGGAAGTGACACAAACGAGTCAAGAGGCATCGCATGAAATCTGGCCACAAAAACAAAACAACAACAACAAGCTGCTCAATGAATCATCCGTTTGCCAGAGCCAATGCTGCCCTCTGATGTGATCCCAACTCTCAGGAAAAGACTTCCTAAATAATAGCTGCAGCTGGACGTAAGAACGTATGGCTCATTTCATTCAGCATCTTGTGTTCTCGCAGTGCATACCCTCCAAGTGCCCCGATTTTCAAGGGACAGTCCTAGAATTTGATCTGATCCCAGAATGTCCCTATTTCCCCTGCCAGTGCTGCTGCCACCAAGCTCAGGGAGGAGGGTGAGCTAGCACTTGCCCCAGGTGGTGGCAGCAGCAGTAGTAGCTGTGAGGGAGCTTCTCCATGGCCTCTCCATGGCTGGCCTTCTCCCTTGGTGGCTGCCGAAAGCCCACCTGGTGCACTTTTCATTTCCCTAGAAAGAGGGCATTGTGTATCAGCAGGGGCAGAATCAGTGGCTACACGAGGGAAACAGGCAGACTCCAAAAGCCTGGGTCAGAAAGTCACTTTGACCTTGCTCCTGAACATGCCTCGTCCTTTGGTCTTATTTAAACCCATACCACGTGGAAATATTTAGCTACATGGGTAGGTAGAAGAGGAGGCACTGAAGAAAGCAGGTGTAGAAAGCATAAATGGCTCCTTAAGTCTCAAGAAGCCCATGCTAGACACGTTAAATGCTGCTAGCAACGTGGTAATTGGTTTTCCTTTTTGACCATTTTCTGAACTCCCAAATCCCTTGCTATGCCTCCATCCATCTATTTTCCAGCACCTGCATAATCGTTAGACGCTTCCAGTGCAGCCTTCACCTAATTAACTAATAATTGCCTCTTATTTCTGACTTTTAACAGAAGATTTACATATAACAAAACTTTCATGAAAGTGCGTGCTCAAGGCACATAAAGGAAACATTATCAACTCTCATAGGCACAGGAACACTCACAGCTTAACAAATGAACTCTGTGATTCATTGAAGTATTTTAATGTTTTCTCTTTCATCACCTTTGGGGTTACAGAAGACAGAAAATATATCCTATTGCTGTTGGTCAGTATAATACAAACAGAAAAATCTAGTGTTTTATTACTCTTTAGCGTCTGCGGCCAAATTACATCAATGGTATTTTTATATAAAAACAACAGATTTTCATGATGATGGGCAATGACGTGGATTATTTAATGATGTTGTTTTATGGAGTTCTGTGATATCGAGTATAAGCCACTTTCCACTGACACCAAGAACTTGCTTTTGACCATAAACTCAATATACCAAAGCCAAAATAGCATCTTGATATATGCAAATTAAAGTCTCAGTAGTATTTTGGAAGATCTGTGTTTAGAAGATGTACTACCATTTATGTTGACTGAGCAACTTCAACCTTAGTTGCTTCCCATTATTTTTGTTAGAAAAGAACACAGCTGAAATTCCATCCTAAATAATGAAATATCTCCTAGCTTTGAACGGAGGAGCCCTCTAGAAACCTGAAGGGAAAGATACATTGAAGAGACTTTTTCTCCAAATTTGGCAGATTTGGAAAGTGTCATTTGTATTCAAAGCAGAACGCCCTTCAAGAATCCCAGGTCTTTGCCAGGCTTTATCACATGTTTAGTTAGTTAATGTACTAATTCAAGCTTGAAAATGTCAATAAAATGTTGCATTGTTACATACACGCCCACATCCCTGAGCAGTGAGAAATTACAAGAAATCATGAGAAATTACTGGAATTTGTTTTCCTTTGGAGAAAAAGATGATGATTATTATTATTCAATTTACATAACTTTCTTAATGGAGTTAGAATCACAGGGAAGTCAGTTTACAGTCTAATAACTCAGAAGTGCGTAACATTGTGCATAATTGAATATTTTGTTTAGTATTCATGGAAATATATGTTGCACAATATTTTGACATACCTCTTTTTCAATTTTTTTTTAAAAATCTATATTTCCAAAAAAAGGGGGAGCTCTGGCAAACAGGGGAAGTGGGAAAACCGGAATAGTGTGTGAGAGCCTCACAGGGAATTTCAGCCAAGATACATGGTTCACATGAAGAAGATGATGGAGTTCAAATATTTGAGTTGATTTACTAAAATATAGGGTGAGCCTACTTAAAGCCTGAGCTTTTTGCCACAGTGTGTTCTGCTAGGACAACAATCTTAGACTAGCCCCTCTTCTTGTTTCTCAGTTCCAGTACAAGAGGGCAGCAGGTGACACAATTGGCTTGCTAAGTCCATGCGAAAGGAATGCATGATTTGAACCTATGTTCATACAACTAGATCTAGACACCTAAGCTACCCTGTCACCATGGGCAAACCTGTGGCCCATTGACTCATCCTAAATGTGGCAAGCGTTCCTAGGGTTTTCACATGTGTGAACCAGACCCCGGTGAGCAAGATCTGAGTGAAAGCAGCTCGGGGATGACTTGTATTGCTGCAAATAAGTTACAAATTAGCTTCGAGGTACTTGAAAAAGCCACACAAATCTTCATTAGAGGAGTAATGAGCATTAATGCACTGTAACTAAAATGGTCTGCTTCCTTTTCTTGTTACAATCAGGATGATAGATGGAAACCATTTCCACTTTCTGATTGCCACTGCAGTTCAAATGGGCATGGTGAATAAATACACAATTGAAGCAAACATGGGGAACCAAGAGCACATGGCAATGATTTCGCAAATTACTCCTGCCACCCCTCCACCCCCAACCTCCAATTTCCTCCATGCACCAGTTCTGAAGAGGATTATGTAGCTGTTACATTGTGTGACAATAATGGCAACAATTCTCTCTCTTTTCATTGCTATTTTGGTTTCCATCCTCAATTCTAACAAACAACACCCCCCCCCAAAGCAAACCCATTCTACATTTCAAAAATCTGTCTTTTATAGGACTCTTTTGGATTCGATGCCCTTTCTTCTTCATTTAAAACCATGTTTACAGCAGTCGAAAGCCATTTGCTGCAACCTAAGGGGTTTGATCTATAAAGTATCATAATCCACATTCACAGGAGAGACGGCAGTGAAAAGATTGCTGCCTTTTCCACAGAAGCATGGCTTGAAAAATAGTGCCCTTTTTTTTCCTGGGGTGAATATCGGTTATCTTTTTTCCCTCCATTCTCCAGTGACTTTGTCATGTTACTTTTTTCAGTTATATGCTGGATCCACACACAACTAGGTTCTTCTTTGCGGATGCATAAAACCATGGGTTTTATGCTAAGGCCCAGGGGCTGGATCCGGCCAAGTTGCCTTCTCAATCCGGCCTGCGGACGGTCTGGGAATCAGCGTGTTTTTACATGAGTAGAATGTGTGCTTTTATTTATAATACATCTCTGGGTTATTTGTGGGGCATAGGAATTCGTTCATTCCCCCCCCAAAAAATATAGTCCGGCCCACCCCCCACAAGGTCTGAGGGACAGTGGACCAGCCCCCTGCTGAAAAAGTTTGCTGACCCCTGCATCAAACTATGTCCCATGAAATTTAGGGAAAATCCTATAGCAAGATCCAACAGAAAGAATGGGGTTTGGATCCAGCAGATCTCCAGCTGAGCCTGGAGGTCCCTGGTTACAACCAGGCTACACCAGTGTCACTCCACATCTCCAGTTTAGTTGAAGATATGCCAGAGTAACACCCTGATACTGGTGGGAATTTAAACTGGCATAACCCCAGTGAAAGGGGCATTCTGGGGGCCTGGCAGAGGTGAGATTGGAGGGGGGGAACTTAGGCTAAGATCCTAAGCAACTTCAGCTTGGTCGCACAATCTGGCAACGTGGCATAAGTTGGCAAAAGGGATTTCATAGAATCATAGAGTTGGAAGAGACCACAAGGGCCATCGAGTCCAACCCCCTGATTTCTCTGATTGATTTAGACAACAATTTGCACACCTAGCAGTGCTGGATTTAGGGTGGTGCAGGCAGTTCCCCAACACAGGGGGCTATGCTGAAGGGGTGCAAAACAGAAGATCCATTTGGGGGCATCATATTTTGCAGACCCTCCAAGTGTCCCTATTTTCCAGGGACAGTCCCGGATTTACAGAAGCCATCCTGGTTTCTGATTTGACCCTGGAATGTCCCGCTTTTCCCTAGGGCATCCCTATTTTTTGCCGGATAAATGCTGGAGGGTATGGAGTTATGCAACCCCCAAGCCAAGGAGACAAGTAACTATACAACCTTTAGAAGACATGTGAAGGCAGCCCTTTATAGGGAAGGGTTTTTTTTTATTTTTAAAACATGTTTTATATTGTTTATGTATGTTGGAAGCCACCCAGAGTGGCTGGGCAACCCAGTCAGATGGGCAGGATATAAATAATAAAGTTGTTGTTGTTGTTGTTGTTGTTGTTGTTGTTGTTGTTGAATAAGATGTCCCTATTTTCATCAGAGAAATGTTGGAGGGTATGACTTGGGCCTCGTACCGGGAACCATATACAAAGTTTGCCAAAGTCTGTCCCTGTTCCTGGTGGTCCCTAGTAGTCATCACATTGGCATTCATAGTCTAGGCCACCGAAGCAGCTATGGAATGTGGACCTAATGGAAAGGGCCTGGTTATTAAATGAAGAAAGGTTTACACTGGGCCTCCTCTACCACTCCACTGCAGGTCTCCGCTGTAGCATTGCGGAGCTGGCTGGGTCAGATCAGCCTTGCTAGGCCAGATCAGGACCCCCAAACTGGTAGCTCACCAACCCTGCTCTAGAATTTAGTCCTACTGGTCTTGATAAATGCAACAAACTAGCTGCAAAACTGAAGAACCTGGCTTCAACCCAAAGATTATTTACTCAGAAGTAAACCCCTCTTAAATCAATGAGACTTGCATTTGAGAAATCACTGCTCAAAGTCCCACAAATGTTGGTTGTTGTTGTTTAAAGTTTCACCCTAAAGTTTTACAGGCACCTTCCAAGTATGCCAGCCATGAATCTCACTTTGCAAAGCATTGCTGCACCAAACAAAGATGCGCTCACATCCCCAATACAGCTGATACACTTTCAATTGCTGGTAGGAAGCTAGCATCCCATAAGCTGTCACTTGATTTAATTTACACACTGCTACAACAGCTGCCACTTACTCTCTGCTGGGCCCATGCTGAGCTTAATTGGTCCTTGTGTTCTGATTATTATGGATAGGAGAAGGAAGGAAGGAAGGAAGGAAGGAAGGAAGGAAGGAAGGAAGGAAGGAAGGAAGGAAAAAGAAATCTGGGAGGGCATAATATGCACCTAAGAAAGTAGTCTTCAGCTTACTTTTTAAACATTTCATGATATTATTGGCTTGATGTCATGAACACTCTCTGTGGCCTGCCTGCATACTCAATGAATAAGAAACAGCCGTCAACTTCTCAGTAGATGCGATCTTTAATAAGGAGTTATTCACTGTTGGTTCTTTGAATACCATTATACAATCGCACAGAGTGTCAGGCAAAACCACTTGTGAGAAGGTGCCAGCTTTTGTGCATGAACTGGCCCTACATTAAGGATTTAAGGCAGCTGCATGGAACCTTTGGCCCTCCAGATTTTTCCAAACCACAACTCCCATCAGCCCCAGCTAGCATGGCCCAGAAAGATGGGAGTTGTAGTTCAACAAGACTTGGCGGGACAAAGATTCCATATACCTGATTTAGGGCAACAAGCTGCACTAAACTCCAACGTATTGTTTCCCCGGGACTAAATGTACCCTCTGTTCTTGCTATAGTTATATGCCACAGATCTTCAAGATAAAGGGAGATCCCTAGTGTAATTAAATAATGAGTCCATCCTGTATTTTTGAGTCATTAGACTTTAAAATGACAATCTAATGAGACGAGGCTATCAAATTGCTTCATTTTGAAAATCATTTCTCTCTCCTCCACCCCTCCACCCCCATTTGGACTTCGGCATGGCTACTAAAATTAATAGCTTGCATTTGCATACAGAGATTGCCGTCGTGTTTACTACTAAAATATGTCACTCCCAAATCCCTCATCAGGCTTCTGGTATTCATTTCCCTGGCTGAGTAAATGGTTCTTAATGGAGTGCATTTGCATAAAAGTATCATTGCTTATCTAATTAAGCATTGTGTTAATAACAGCAAGCATCATGTAAGTATTATCTGTGCATTTATGCTGAGCATAAATACCTTTTTTTAGTGTTCTGCCTCTTCTAGTACATCTTTTTAAAAAAAACACCTGAGGAGCTTCTGAAACACTGAACAGTTTTGAAACTTTTAGAAGTAATTGTGCATGTAGTTTAGCATGTCATAAACTGTGAAATGTGCTGGCTTGACAGCCTGGTAGATAGCCTATTATCGGTCCATCCTGCCACCCACTCAAGGCATTTTACTGTCTAAACTGGAGATGATTTCAAAAGACCAAATTAGCACGTAGGTGTCTAGTTTCTACTGATGGTTAAATTTGTACTGAAGACCTAAGTATCCTCTTCCCCCACTTTAAATCAACTTGCCTTAAGAACACCTTGCTTTCTCTAAGGTCAAAATACTGGGGAAGCAGTTCAACACAAGCCCAGGGGTGCTATCACAGCTGTGTGTTCCTCTCACTTATCAGTCGGTCTTCTTCTTCTTCTTCTTTGGCGATCACTTGTGGCTGAGAAAGATTGTCTTCCATTAACACGGTCTTAACAGTGAGTCCATAAGTGACTATGGAGGCCAATTCTGGATCCACACGTCCTTCCACACTGGGGACATAGGTTTCTGGGCGGGAGTTGATCATGGCAAGGGTTTGCCAAGTGTTCCTTCCTCTTAGCACATTTCTCCCTTTCATCCTGAGTTCAAGCATCTTCAAAGCCCATGACACCTTTGACAAAGGCTGTTCTCCAAATGGAGCACTCACAGGTCAGTGTTTCCCAGTTATCGGTGTTTATACTACATTTATTTTAGATATGCGTTGAGAGCGTATTTAAACCTCTTGTGTTGACCACCAGCATTACGCTTTCCATTTTTAAGTTTGGAATAGAGTAGTTGCTTTGGAATATGATAATCAGGCATCTGAACAACATGGCTAGTCCAATAAAGATGATGTTGAAGAATCATTGCTTTGACACTGGTGATCTTTGCTTCTTCCAGAAGACTGGCATTAGTTCGCCTGTCTTCCCAGGTGATGTGTAAAATTTTTCGGAGACACTGTTGCTGGGATCTTTCAAGGAGTTGGAGATGGTGTTTATAAGTGGTGCATGTTTCACAAGCATACAGTAAGGTTGGTAGTGCAATAGCTTTGTAAACAAGCATTTTGTTTTCCCTGAGTATGTCCCGGTCCTCAAACACTCTGCACTTCAATGGGGAGAAAGCTACACTCGCAGAGCTCAGCATCGAAATCAGTCCGTATTGCGCCTGCCAGTATAAGAGGCTGCCATATGTCAGATGGTGAGCTCAGTGCTGGTCACACTGGCAGCAGCTCTCATGGGTCATTGGGACAAGGTCTTTTGTAGTCTTGCCTGAAGATGCAAGGAATTGAGCATGGGAGCTTCTGGATGCAAAGCATGCTAATTACCACTGAGCTCTACCACCCTCTGCCAATCTTATGCTAAAGCAGCGGTCCTCAACCTGTGGGTCCCCAGATGTTGTTGGACTACAACTCCTATTATCCCTGAGCTCTTGCTAGCTAGGGGTGATGGGAGTTGTAGTTCAACAACATCTGGGGACCCACAGGTTGAGAAAGGCTGTGCTAAAGTGTGGGTAAGAAATCCAATAGAATAGATTAATCCAGTGGTGGCCAGGGGCCATTGGGACTGGAAGGGCAAAAGCCAGGACAGCCTACAGCAGGTGGAGCCAGAACCAACAGCAGGCCGAGTCAAGGGCTGGATTTACACTGACGTTATTTCCACCTATTAGAACGATATTAGATATGTCATTCTAAAATGTCATAGGACATACTTGTTAATTAAAACGTTTTTTCACCTTGGCTTTTTCCGTCAAATGTAAGTAATACCCGGCCACACCACTTTCCAAAAAGCTGTTTCTTTCCCTGTACTGCTGCTGGTTGCTGGTCGCTCTGCTCCACCCTCTGGTGTCACATTTTAATTCTTCCTCCCTCCCTCCGTGTGTTTTGTTATCTGCCTGTTGAATACTGCTGGAGGGGAATCGGGGTTTGAAGGCAGTAAAAATAAAAAATAAAAAGGTAAAACACTACGTAGGGACATATGAGCAGTGCTTCACCAATACAGCAGCATCGAACAATTAAAAATGAAGCGATAAAAAGGCAAGGCAATAACACATTGTAAAAAGTAGCTCCATCCATGTTATCAAAACTATTCCTTAACGTTAAAAACCATGAATGTAGATCCGCCCAAGGAAACCTCGTTTTGTCCCGGTCCTCCTCTGGTTGAGTTCTGAAAGGGCAACACAGAATTCCTGCTTCCCAGGCCATGCTTTTGACTGGTTGAAATATACGTCCGGTTCGAAAACTGGAACATTTACTTTAGGTTTTGGGCATTCAGGAGCTGAAACGTTCCAAAATGGAGGTGTTCGGGAGCCGAGGTTTGACTGTATTTGGGGATCATACCATCCTGGCGGCAGCATGAGTAATGTTGCTTTTCCCTCGTGTTGAAATTGTGTTGAGAAGCTCTCAGTGAAACTAGATTTTAATTGGCCGTATTAGAACAGGAAACTCTAATGGTATTAGGCGACTAGCCGGGGGCGAGCTGAGAGGTAGTGTGTATTAAATTGATTGCTTTTTCAGGAGGATGAGCATAATCAATTGGTCTTGTGGATGCACACATGTTGTCCATTGGGTTTATTAAATGACTGGCTTCTTTGAAGGGTGAGTGGGGGTGGAATACTTTGCTAGACTATCCCCCGCTGTCAATTTTCGTAGGTGCCAAAAGGATATGGCTGGTTAATGTCTCCTGTCAGATTCTATTGCCTTGACAGTCACAGAAGAACACAGCAGACCTATTCCTGTCAGCTCTGATGCCTTTTGGACACATTTCACTCAAGCAGCAGGCCCTACTTTACTCTTAAATAATCATTAAAACAGAACAAAGTCCCCCCTTCTCTTCACCCTGCTCCATATGGAAGGCATTGTTTCGTTCAGCGAATGAAGTAAATATTGACACCATTTCCCAACCCTCACACATGTTCCAACTGAGGCAACTTTTAATATCCAATATTTTTTTTCTTATCTAGAAAGCAAGTAGATCCAAACACAAGGAAATGCAGGAACCTATTTTGGTTCAGTGTCCCCCGAGGCTTGTATAATTAACCCTCTAAATTAACCCTTTCTACTTTTTGCACCTCTTCTCCCAGAGCAGACTGGAGGCAATGTCACAAGATGAAACTGGGGGGAAATGCCTCTGAGTGCGGAAGGTTCTGTTGTACCCAAGTCCAGCTTTTGGGCTTCCGAAGAGACTCCTGGAAAGCCACTGTGAGACCAAGGTGCTGAACTAGATGGACCATTGGCCCGATCCATCCATCAGAGCTTTTTTTTTTTTTTAACTTTATACCCTCTTGTTCAGGGAAGGAGTACCGCTGAGCTCAGCCCACCAAAACCAGAACAGATTAAAGCTGTGTACATACCATATATCTAAAGCACACGACTTCCCCCAAAGAATCATGGGAACTGCAGTTTGTTAAGGGTGCTGGGGATTGGAGCTCTGTGAGAGGTAGACTACAGCTCCCATGATTCTTAGGGGGAAGCCATGACTGTTTAGAGTGGTATGATGATGCTTTAAATGTGTCGTGTGAATGAAGCCTTAGAGATGGGAAAGAACAGATTTGCAGATTCCAGTCTTAACTCACTGCTCAGGAATAATCCCAATCAGGTGGCATTACTAGAGTGATAAATTTGATTTCTATCTCTAGTATCAGAATGCTGTGCCTGTCCTTTGTTTCATATTGCAGAAATGTTTAGGAAATCATTCCCATATGTGAACATTTTTCTCCAGGAATGCCTTCAGGGAGAAAAAAAATATTTTCCATTCTTTATTGCATGAAGGATTGCTGTTTATCTTGACTTAAAATTGTGATAAACTCTTCAAATGTTGCTTCCCTTCAGCCCACCCCCAGGAAATTCTATGCAGATTGAATTTTTACAGTTTCCATAACACAAAAAAAGTTTCTGAGCAGCAGAGCTGAAAGATTTCTCTCCTCTTTCCCTGTTTCTGAGCTTTGAATCGAACCAACTTGTTAATGGGAATTAATTAATTAATTAATCTGCAGGGCAATCTGCATGTTGCCTAGGTTGCAAGGTCATACTATGCCTGAAGAGGGAAGCCATTGTGCCTTAATTTGACTCCAAAGACTCCAGGTATGTTCCACTGTTACTCCACTATTTGTTCCACAAAATGCACAGATGAAACAAAGTGTGCGTCTCCAAATACCGCCAATCCAACATGGCAGAAAAATGTATGGAGGTGTCTCAAGGTCCACTGAATCTAATAAATCAAAGCATATCATATACCAAAATGCTCAGGAAAGTGAGATCCAGCACAAACTAACCTTCTTCCAAAATCACCCTCCAGAAAACTATCCTACAGCCCATTTCATAGTGGGGTTTTTTAACCAGTTCTGTTCTGTTTACAACTCAACAGCTTGTGAAATGAACGTTATGGAAGAATGAATACAGCAACCACCACCAGAAACAGCATTCTTCAAGCTTCAAATTGCATGTATTGTGTAAAGGTTATATCTGAAGAAACGGACACTTGGTGGAATAAAAAAATAAGGTCTTATTTTTACATTTTGGCTTTTTAGAAGTTCTATATAATTGCATACAGCAGTGGCTTTCAACACTGTGCCGTGGAACCCTGGGGTGCCTTGAATGATGGGCAGGGGTGTCGTGGGCAACACTGGCCTCTGCCCCCTTTCCTTCCCTCCCTCCTCTGATGCCCTTTTGCGTCTCTGCCTCCCAAAGGCTTGCACAGCTGTTTGTTGCAGCAGCCCTGACTATAAGCTCTCCAGGCGAATGGTGCCGCCGGGGCTGGCCATGGGATGCTGGTTTCCAGGAGCTGAGGCGGCCTCAGAGTAAGCAAGCAAACAGGTGAGGGAGCCCAGCCAGCCAGCCCTTGCTGTTGGGAATGGACAGGCAGGTCCCAAACCTCTGTGGGGCAGTGTGAGGAGGCACCTCTCTTTGGGGCAGGGAGGGGGGCAGCTCAGAGACGAGGGATGGCAGCAGGAGCTGCCCAGAAAGCTCCCAAAAAGAGGGAAGAGGAGGCTGAGGGAACACTCTGCAAGGGAGGGAGTTTGGAAAAGGGTGAGAGGTTGCCAGCTCTGCAGGCCAAGGGTGATGTAACGGGACTCCTGAGCCCCATGGGGGGGGGGCACAGAAAGAATGTAGTTGGTCAAGAGAGCCGTGGACTCAGAAAGGTTGAAAACCTTTGGCGTACAGAGTTGTGTAAGCTGTGTTTCTTTATCTCACTGTATTCCTTTGTGTTGTGATTTGATCAAATTGATGCACAGCACTTTGGCGTTGCATGCAATTCAAGATAACACTATACGGGAGGCAGCGATGGTCACTGACTCAGAGGGCTTTAGGTAAAGGTAAAGGGACCCCTGACCATTAGGTCCAGTCGTGGCCGACTCTGGGGTTGCAGCGCTCATCTTGCTTTATTGGCCGAGGGAGCCAGCGTACAGCTTCCGGGTCATGTGGCCAGCATGACTAAGCCACTTCTGGCGAACCAGAGCAGCGCACGGAAACACCATTTACCTTCTCGCCGGAGTGGTACCTAATTATCTACTTGCACTTTGACGTGCTTTCGAACTGCTAGGTTGGCAGGAGCAGGGACCGAGCAATGGGAGCTCACCCCATCGCGGGGATTCAAACCGCCGACCTTCTGATCTGCAAATCCTAGGCTCTGTGGTTTAACCCACAGCACCACCCGCATCCTTCAGAGGGCTTTAAAAGAGGATTAAACAAAATCATGGAAGCGAGGCTATTGATGGCTACTAGCCGCAATAACTGTGCTCTGCCTCCACAGCTGAAAGCAGCAATGCTTCTGAATGCCAGTCTCTGGGCAGAGGAGAGAGTGCTCTGCTGGTTGAATCCTGTTTGCTTGTTTCCCAGAGCCAACTGCTTGGTCACTGTGAGAACAGGATGCTGGACTAGATGGGCCATTGGCCTCATCCAGCAGGCTCTTCTTATGCTCATGGCCAGGAATGTTTTCACGAATGAGGGGGAAAAATGTTTGTGCACTGATAGAAAGGTTGGCAGTTTTCCTTGAATTTGGGATTTTTCGGCAGAATCCGTGACCAAGGAAAAGAGACGGTGGAGGAAGATTGGAAGAAATTTAAAGTTTATCTTAAGAATGATTATAAAATTAATGAGTGCTAAAATCTTGAGGTTAGAGAAAAAAGAGGATCACAGCTGTAAATGATTAGGTAAGAGAGAAGGGGGAAAAAAGAGTAATTAGTTAAATTAAGTGAGGATTTGCTGAAAGAAATCTGGAAATAGGGATGCAGAAAGGAGAGGTATGGGGAAGTCGGAGAAGTAATGTTTATGAAAAGAAGGTTTTGAAACTATATCTGTGTGTGTTTATGTGTTTGTTTGTCTTTGTATAATGTATTGTATTGTGTTTAATATGTGTTGGAAAATCAATAAAAATATTATAAAAAAAATGAATTTGGGATTTTTCTAATCAGATATTTCATCTCAAAATCAAAGCCTGTTTTCAAGCACAAGAAAAGGCATATAATGTGCCACAAATGTAGTATCCGCAGAGCAGGGTGATTATATGTTAGCATTTCATATTTTAAAAAATGAAACATCAAACCAAACAGGAGAAAGCTGCATTAAGGTTAATTTCCTATCACACAACCGGTGTGCAGTTTTGCTGGCTAAGTATTTCTTACCTTTGTAGGCCTATCCTATATCAGAGGCACATGGAAAAGTAATCAATCTACTGTTTACAATGTTTCCAAACGGAATGGCTAATGAGTTTAACACATTCATTTTTCAGGACAAATTAAACCTGTCAGAGTGACTCACGTGCCTATATAGAGGAAGTTTGAAACATATTTAAGGGGAAATTTACCTGTCAGAGCCAGTTAGGTTGCTGAAGCCTGAGCAATCCCATGGTCCTTGGGAACATTACAGAGAATGATGTGCTTGCCGCATGAAGGTCAGCGCATGAACGGTGCTGTTTAGCACCACGACTGGAGGAAAATATATAAATGAGAAGGTACAGAATGCAGCAACTCCACAACTGTGAACAGAGAAACATTTATATAAAGGATAAAGATTATTTCATCCCACTCTGTTTAAGTGGAGCTGCATGTTCAAGCATGCTACCATGCAAGGTCAAGAGCTGCAAGCATAAATCTGATGTGCATCTCAGGGCGCATGAGGATGTGCTGTTGCCTGTGATGCCATTCATTTGCACTGCATTGCTTTCCCCATCGACATGCCTACAGAGCCAGCCAGACCGTTTAAAATCATGGCCAGAGTTGGAGAGATGGTTTATCGACACTTAATTGAAGAACTTGGAAGTGATTTATTAAAATTCTCACGGAGAGTGAGAAAATAACATTAAGAATTACGTTCTATACCAGGGGTCAGCAAACTTTTTCAGCAGGGGGCCGGCCCACTGTCACTCAGACCTCGTGGGGGGCCGGATTATATTGCGGGGGGGGGATGAATGAATTCCTATGCCCCACAAATAACCCAGAGATGCATTTTAAATAAAAGCACACATTCTACTCATGTAAAAACACCAGGCAGGCCCCACAAATAACCCAGAGATGCATTTTAAATAAAAAGACACATTCTACTCATGTAAAAATACGCTGATTCCCAGACCGGATTGAGAAGGGGACTGGGCCGGATCCGGCCCCCAAGCCTTAGTTTGCCTACCCATGTTCTATACTTTTGTATCCAACTTCGTCCAGTTTCTTCAAGGCAGCCTTGTGATCAACATAAGAGAGTCATAAATTATTGGGGAAGGGATAGAAAGTAATAGAAATATAATACATTCCCTGGGGTACACATTTATTAACATGTTTCTCTTCCTCCAAGGACCTTAGGTAAAGGTAAAGGGGCCCCTGACCATTAGGTCGAGTCGTGACCGACTCTGGGGTTGCGGCCAAGGGAGCCGGCGTTTGTCCACAGACAGCTTCCAAGTCATGTGGCCAGCAAGACTAAGCTGCTTCTGGCGAATCAGAGCAGCACACGGAAACGCCATTTACCTTCCCGCCGGAGTGGTACCTATTTATCTACTTGCACTTTGATGTGCTTTCAAACTACTAGGACCTTAGGTCTGCATATATGGCTCTTCCACCCACTCATTTTATCCTTTTATTTGGGTGCTGCTGAAATTGGAGACCCCGAAGTCCACCACTGTCTGGGGGACCCACTGGCCACCCCATAGTTTGGAGAGGAGGCGATACAACACATGATGTGATAAATGTGAGCCAATGCAACAAAGGTAGTCCTTGTAGGAAGGCAACAGATATATGGCTGCAAGCTTAGGCCAACCACACATTTGCTCAAGTAAGGCAATTTCTCTCATTTCTAAATCTCTCATCGAATTTTCACAAGGAAAGTAGTGCTAATGGTCACTGCCTATTTTGCGCCATCTCCCCCCCCCCCCGAAAAAATAAATGAATCCCATTTTCTTTTTCTCGAGCTGCAAATGCTAATGCAGTGTCATTTAGTGCAATCAAAACTGGCATCAATACTGTGTATCAATAATAATGTGCATTTTCAGTTAACCAGATGGAACAGGAATTTCCTGCTGTGAATACCTTGGAGAGAACAGGGAGAAGCGTATTAGCTTATCTGGTTCAGACCTGGCGAGTTGCTATGCCAACAAAAGGGGAGGAAATCTGCTATTGAAACATATCATTTAGGAAATGTGGTTACTCTTAACAGCACACAATGGGTCATTTCGCTACGTTCAGCCTGGTGCCTTCTTGTATTTTTAAAGCCAGCTTTTATTATGAAAGGTACGGTAATCTAACATGCAAAAGCTTAAGGAATAAGTGAGGAAAAGAAATTGACCAAACACAGGAAATGCAGCTTGTTCTCTGAAACGCAGAACAGCTGGTAATATGACATGTTTGGCAAAGTAAGTCTGATCTCGCTGCAGACAGAGCACCGTACATGTTGTCGTCTGATTCTTAAGATAACACCGAGATTTGCAGCCCTGACATGATATGACTTCAGGATAGGTGCCTGCTATTTATGTACACTGGAAGATGCAGAGTGTCTATAGAAAAGTGACTCACTGCCTTGAATAATGCCCTTTGGCTTCTTTAATTGCCTGCTTCTAAACTCTAGAAGTTGTGTGTGTGTGTGTGTGTATCCTGACTATGTTGCAGTGGCAAGGATATAGTGACCTGTTCCTGTGAGTCATCCCCACCCCGACCACCCAGTCTGCTGACCACCAAACCATCGTGTAACGGAGCAGGGACAACGCACAGCAACTTATTTCACAGCCGGATCAGTGATGTCATCTCCTGGAAAGCTATATTTATGGTCTGGACAAAATACAAAGACTTATTAGAAGGTAAGACTCCGAGGTGGTTATCACCAGCGGAGGCCAAGGCCAGAAAAAGACTCAATATGGAGGTCGGATGGCCAAAATATTGGGAAATAATAGGAAAAACTGGAGATAATTGGAGGCTGCAGAGCTTTGAAAAATTAAAGAATAGGGTGCAAGACTGGCTTCATTATGCTCAAATTCAAGAGGTTTTTAAGTTGGACAAAAAAATAGGATTCCAGGTGGAAAAATCGAAATTAGAGACACAATTGTTAGAACCTAAGACCAAGGTACTCTCGAGAATGTATAACTTGCTGCTTAAATGGAATACCCAGGATGAGATAGTTAAATCAGCCATGATAAAATGGGCTCAGGACATTGGGTACAACATTATGTTCGAAGACTGGGAAAGGTTATGGACCACCGGAATGAAATTTACGGCATGTAATGCCCTGAAAGAGAATATTATGAAAATGATATATAGGTGGTACATGACCCCAGTCAAACTTGCAAAAATTTACCATCGGTCTGATAATAAATGTTGGAAATGTAAGGAGGCTGAAGGGACATTCTTTCACCTTTGGTGGACTTGTCCAAAAGTGAAGGCCTTCTGGGAAATGATCTACAATGAGTTAAAAAAGGTGTTTAGGTACACCTTTCCCAAGAAACCAGAGGCCTTCCTCCTGGGCATTGTGGACCAAAGGGTGTTAAAGAAGGACAGAACACTTTTTATGTATGCAACTACAGCAGCAAGAATACTTATTGCAAAATATTGGAAGACACAAGATCTTCCCACGCTGGAAGAGTGGCAGACGCATTTGATGGACTATATGGAACTGGCTGAAATGACTGGCAGAATCCGAGATTTGGGAGAAGAGACAATGGAAGAAGACTGGAAAAAATTTAAGGACTATTTACAAAAACATTATAAGTTGTATGAATGTTAAGAATCTGCATGACTTGGAAAATTTAGCTCCTGCAACTAGATTGAGAAAACAGAAAATTAAGTTATAAGTAAGAAAAAGTTGAAATTTAAAGCTATTATATGTATTATTTTAAGGTATAAATATTTGACAAAAGGTACTTTAAATTTAGAAGAAAAATATTTTGAAAGATATAAATAAGACATGAAACAAGGTAATAATTTGCTGATATGTTTTATTGTAAAGAACGCAGGGTGAGGGAGATGTGGGGAAGCTCAGTTAACAATTTAAAAATGTATTCTGAAAGTTGGATTATTTTTCTTTTTTCTTTTCTATCCTTTTCTTTCTTTTCTGTAAACTGAAAATATAATAAAAATTTTATTTAAAAAAAAATGATGTCATCTCCTGGGGCGCCATTAGCCAACATTCTTCTGCGTGCCACATCTATAAGCTTTTCTCAGCACGACCTCTCAGGGTCTAGGCCTGAAGGCACACCTGAGGCCACAACGCTGTAGAAGCTAAACGAAGCAGGTCTGGAACTGATCATAGTCTGTCTGGATGGGAGCTCCTGTTTCAGCAGTTTCAGATGGAATGGGACGTCCCTATTTTCATTGGAGAGATGTTGGAGGGTATGGAGAAGCAACTGGTGGAAATGGTGGAAAGAAGGATTGAATGAAGGGAGTCTGTGGAAGGAGAGGAAGCCCAAGGAGAGGCTGCTCCAGAACCTGTGACCCCCCACTTCAACCGGGTTTTGCTGTCTCAAAATACACGCTGCAAGCCAATCTCCCATGCCTTCATTTGCATAGTCCCACAAGACTCCCCTTTAGAGGCTAGAATGCCACGTAAGCCTGTAAACCTACTTGAGTTACTTGAGCCACAAAGAATTAACATATTCAGGGAGTTTCCCTCCTGTTGTGTTTCTGTAGCTATCTGAATGAGACTTTCCAAAAACCCATTCCTGCTTACGGAATGAGCAGATGTATTATTAGCCCAAAGAGCAACATCATCTGTCGAAACGGCAATATTCGTTTTATAGCTTTGCATACAATAGACTACTGTTTATTTTTTATATAGCACTTTAGATTCACAAAGCACTTTACAGTCTGTCCTGCACAGGCCCCGAAAAGAAGCCTCCTCTAGTACATCACTGTGCTATTGATTTGGTTTTTTTACACATGGGAAACTGAGGACACAGCTACATTGGCAAAGAGAAAGCACTTTATATGTGTTGTTTATGCATTCTAACACTGTGACACCAGATGGCATTGCGGAACTCCGTTTTTGCTAACCAGATTTCTCATACAAAGCTTGCAACGCATTTAGCTGAAACGCTTCTTTGATGCCTCTAGATCCAGTCTGAGTCAGAGAGACTTAGAAATAAACTCAGTTTCTATTGTTGGTTTACATAAGCCTCTACATGTCTCATATCCTCCAACATTTCTCTGAAGAAAATAGGAACAACTTATCCCACTATATTTATATTTATAGTTATAGTTATAGTTATACAGTGATACCTTGGGTTACATACGCTTCAGGTTACAGACTCCACTAACCCAGAAATAGTACCTCGGGTTAAGAACTTTGCTTCAGGATGAGAACAGAAATCTTGCTCTGGCGGCGTTGCAGCAGCGGGAGGCCCCATTAGCTAAAGTGGTGCTTCAGGTTAAGGACAGTTTCAGGTTAAGAACGGACCTCCGGAACGAATTAAGTACATAACCAGAGGTACCACTGTATTTATATTTATATTATTTATATTTATATTATTTATATTTATATTTATATTTATATTTATATTTATATTTATATTTATATTTATATTTATATTATTTATATTTATATTTATATTTATATTTATATTTATATTTATATTTATATTTATATTTATATTTATATTTATATTTATATTTATATCCTGCTCACCTGCTTGTGTTGCCCCAGCCACTTTCAGCGCCTTCCAACATATATAAAATAATAATAAAACATTAAACATTAAAAAACTTCCCTATTCCGGGGTGCCTTCAAATGTCTTCTAAAGGTTGTTTAGTTACTTATTTCCTTGGCTCAGGAGTCGCAGAACTCCATATCTTCCAACATTTACCCACTGAAAATAGGGACATCCTAAGGAAAAGTGGGACATTCCGGAATCAAATCAGAAACCTAGCCTGGCTTCTGTATATACAGGACTGTCCCTGGGAAATAGGGACACTTGGAGGGCCTGATGTCTGTCTAATGCCCACAGAGGCTTATTGATGGGCTTTCATGGGGAGGAATACAGAGGAAATAGTTGTGTGAACGCTGACATTTGAGTGCTGCATGCAAGAGCCTATGCGAACCAATCACTGGTTGCAGTAATAATTTTATCATTTATACTTCACCCATTCCTTCTGGATTCTGAAGGCATCCTGTGTACAGTATCTGAGCAGACATTGTGGTCTGCTTGCTGAGTCTATATAACTTTGGGGCAACAATTTATGCCACACGCTAGCAGCAATGATCAGCTCCAAGTTCTGTGGTTCTGCTTCTCAAAAAAGGATGAGCCAAAATGGTGTTTCATTCCCCCTGCCATTTTGGGCAATAATAACTCAGTAGGCCTGAGCCACAGGGAGAAAATGCTTTCCCATTCATGATGTCGTTGAGTAAGTGACACCACAGTGTCATCAAGCTGGCTATATATGATACCCAACTGGACGGGCCTAATGGCTTGCAAGAAGAAGAACCCTTATAAAAATGAAAGAAGCAACTGTTGAGATGGCCAGCAAATACAGTAGAGCAATATGTTGTAAAACTGAGAGTGCCATGGGGTCATTTGGCAAACATTTCAAGGAGCTCCGAACTCTCCTTTCTGCAACCGGCATGAAAATCTGATCCCACCCCCTGTGTCTTTCCTTTACTGAGACCAATGGCACAGCTGATTGACAGAGATTGGCATCAGCTCTCGGGGGGGGGGGGCGCAGATGTCTTTCCTGACCCTCCTACTTCAGATGCATTGTCTGGAGATGTCAGAGACGTTGAAATTACACATTCTACCCCTGAGTTATCTCATCGGCACAAAACCCATTCGATGTAGGTTTCTGGTTCCTGGCCTTCCAACATGCCATTGGTCAACCTCCTGACCATATCGAAGAAGTGTCTCAGTAAATGACAAAGGCTGACAAGCAGCTGTGTGGATAAGGGTTTGAAGTCTTAAAATGGAAAGGCTGTTTCATAATTCTTCGGCAGAGTTTGAAATTATTATAATTGTGGAAGTGTAAACAGGATATATGTCATGTGTTTTTACTTAGGCCTTGGACAAGTTATATTTGGCGAGGCAAAGTCTTGCAGCCTGTCAACTGTGTATTTTAGGTGCCGGCTCCGAGTTAGCGAAATTGAAGCCCTTCCAGAGATGCTAACAATTGGTTTGAGGATGTCTGACCATGCTGACTTTTCTTTTCTTTGCCCCCCACCCCCCGACCGCCCCGCTCATTTCTTTTTTGGTTCTATAGTATTTGTTTCTACAGCAGTAGGAAATGTGGTCTGAATGAGCAAAGGGAATCTGCTCGATCTGCCAGCGGCATTAAGTAATTTACAAGTTGTCAGGAACGCAAACAAAGTGGTAATTCTGAAAGATGGCTGATGAAAGAGACACATTCCTGAGTTACACAATATGCTTTTCATTATTTTCCAGTGCCTTGAATGGACCCAGGAAAGCTGACGTTGAGGCACAGTGTGGACAGCTTACTGTACTTCACTGCAATAATATGAGTAAACGGCCCGCATGCCAAGAACAGACCGAGCTGCAGAAACAAAGAAACACCCTGATTTATTTATTTTTACGAGGGGCAAAGAAAGAGCACGTACACTTCTCTTTTTCTTCCAAAGAGGTTTGCTTTAGGAATGTCCTGGCGCTTACCATGTAGATCCCTTTCATGCTATAGCTTAGTTGGTAGAGCATGAGACTATTAAACTGAGGGCGGAGGGTTCAAGTCCCACATTGGGCAAAAGATTCCTGGATTGGCGAGGGTTGGATTAGATTACCCTTGTGGTCCTTTCTAACTCTACGATTCTATGATGTGCAGCCATCGAGGTGAACGGCCATTTGCAAGGCAAGCCCAGGGGGTGGCGCTCTGTCTGCAGTCCCCCCCCCTTCCTCAGTGTGTTCAAACTGGATTTTAAGCATGTCAGTGCAACCCCTCCTTGGTATTGAAAGAGTAGTGAGAATCTGAAAAAAGTGGGTGGTGAACAGGTCAGCTACCACAAACAGCTTACCATGTTGTTGGTGCTGTTGATGATGATGATGCACTGGAAGAAGTCACCCAGGGGAGAGCAAATCTCACCCCTACCATCTTCCACTCTGCACAAGTTCCATTTAAACAGCAGTCACACATTATCTGATGCTACCTCATCGGCTACACGCAGCGCTTCCTCTGTTCGTATTGCAACAATCAAGTAATTCGGAGTGTTTTCAATGATCAGCCTTGCATGGAGCAACCCCAAGGGCTGATTTAGTTCAGCATATTGTTCTCATAAGCAAGCAGACAGCAGAAAAGAACAACAGGTCCGATGTTGGCCAAATGTATATAAATTGCTCCCCATCTTTGACCTACTTTGGACCAATTATACTGGCAATCAACTGGGGGAGAGGTGGCTCATGCAGTGCTAGACCATCATAACAGCATGAAACTCACAACCCATAAAACCTGTCGGTGGCTTTTGGAAGGTGGATGAGCTTCATCTCAAACTCTCTCAGCACAGACATTCCCAATATCTCCATATGCTGTTGGACTTCAAGGTAGGATGGGAACCACAAGTCCTAAGATGGTTGCACCAGTGACACTGTCCCCCCACAACAGAAACTGATTGTTTTGTAGAGAAGAGGAGGAGAGAAAACAGGGTGGATCAGAGATAGGAGTTCCAACAGAGCAACAAACTCCTCCATGGTTGTGTGCGGTAAGGAGGCCAACACCTTGCTAAAGCTAAACAGGTCTAGGTCTGGTCAGTGCCTGGATTGGTGCATGCCTAGGAACCACATGCCTGCTGCCCCCTGGGTTCCATGATGGAAGAAAAGTAGGATGTGAAAGAAAGAAAGAAAGAAAGAAAGAAAGAAAGAAAGAAAGGAAGGAAGGAAGGAAGGAAGGAAGGAAGGAAGGAAGGAAGGAAGGAAGGAAGGAAGGAAATGAAGAAGAGGGAACTGCAGTAAGTGCAACTCCCCGTCTCTCCTTCATGACCAGAAACACTTGACAAAATTCTCCCTTGTAGAATTACAACAGAGGACTTCCCCTCCAGCCTTCATTGTATCTGGTCATGTTGGGAAGCACCACCAAGTTCAATGGAGACAAAGAGGTGACCCAAACCCATTGGTTTTTGTGTTATATACTGCAGCTGTTTGTGTGTGTGCGTCTCCAACTTCCCCACCCCACTCTCTCTGTAGAAATATAATGGACCGACACAACTGTTTGCATTTTCATACTCTTCTTGAGGGTGTGACTATGGACTCTTCTTGGAGGTATGGCCATACATACGGTCATGGTGATGCCCTGCACTATATCCCTGGGTGGGAGAAGCACTCACATCTACAGCAGCTGCTATGTATCGTATTTAAGAAATGACGATCAGGTCCATCTTGTGGTTTAGGTGTGGATCAAGAAAGGTTGGGGAAACAATGGTCAAAGCGTAGACTGACCCACAGGAATGAGCCTGCGTTATGGATGAAGGAAGAGGGAGGTTTTCAACTGGCGGGGGAGACGTGGAGTGTTTAGGTCAGATTCAATTATGTCATCCTGAAAAGAAGTGGGACAACCCGCTAGGGGTGAGGGAGAAATGCAATTCAGTTCACATTTAAAGCTGAGTTTATCAAATTCACACTTTCTGTAACAATATGAGACCTGTAACACAGTCGTTGCAGCCTCGGTCCCTGCATGGGACAGCTGCATATACCTTCATTGCAAGGGGTTGGAATAGATGATTCTCAGGGTCCCTTCTAACTCTATGATATGAGCCAGTGTGCTGTAGTGGTGTAGTGGTTAAGAGCGGTAGACTCGTAATCTAGTGAACCGGATTCGCGTCTCCGCTCCTCCACATGCAGCTGCTGGGTGACCTTGGGCTAGTCACACTTCTTTGAAGTCTCTCAGCCTCACTCACCTCACAGAGTGTTTGTTGTGGGGGAGGAAGAGAAAGGAGATTGTTAGCCACTTTGAGACTCCTTAGGGTAGTGATAAAGCGGGATATCAAATCCAAACACACACCTTTGAAATTTGCATTTATCTGAATTTTGCAATGCGGTTCTCCAACTAACCGATCTCCACAAATAGACATATGTTAGAGGGAAGCGCATATAAAAATGAGCATACTGATGAAAACAACACACAAACATGCAATATATGAGGAGAAAATCGCTTGCCAAAATGTGTACCGGAGCCCGAACTGCAGACAAATCCTGCTTATTAGGAGAAATGCACCCTGAAGAATTAAACACACACACACACACAAATTGCTGCAGAAACCTGGAGTGCTGAATTTAAGATTAGAAAAATGAGAACCAGCTCCCGACCCACCGTTCTGGGTTGCGACTGCAAAAGGCAGAGAGCAAGCCAGGCAAAACAGCCCGGCAACTCAGCCAGCCAAAGCTGCAGCTCATTAGATTTAAATATTTTGCAAAACATATGCAAAGCCCGGTGGCAACGTAAGTGGCAGGAACTGCCGGAGGAAGCCTCCCCTTTCCGTTCGGGATCCAGACACGCAGTCGAGTCAAACGACCGGAGTCCACAGCAAGGCTGCTCAATGTCTCCGTCTAAATAAAGCCCCCGTCGGAATTAGCTATGCTGAACGAGCCTCGGCTGTATCATATGGAGGACGGGGGGGGGGGGCATATGCTTCTGGTGGCTGCGTATCCGGAGGGAGCACTAACCAGAACCACAGGATATTTCAGTCCTGGAAGGGGGGGCGGGTTGTGACGGGAGGGAAGTGAGCAGAAACCGTGCTATGGAAAGTAACTGGAGTCTTTCCAGCTTCCAGGGGCCAGTCAGTCATGAATATCCTGCCTTGGCCTGCAGAGGAAGCAGCCGAATAACAATTGGGAAAGGTTTATAACTGCAGGAATCGAGTGGCTGAAGCCAAAAGGCCGCCATGTGATGCAAGTGTGTGTGTGTGTGTGTGTGTGTGTGTGTGTGTGTCTGTGTGTGTGTGTGTGTGTGTGTGTGTGTGTGTGTGTACACATATATATTCCTCTCTCTCCAGCTCCTACACACAGGAGTCTTCTTCATTTGCTGTGACCTTCCAGGAATGTGCTGACAGACACAAAGCGTTCAGCATGACATTCTGCCAATGGACTGGAATGACTGCTGGTGGGGTGTGTGTTTGTGTGTGTTTCATGTCTGTTTCCTGACAGCAGGGCACCATCTTCTGGAAGCTGCAAAGAATGGCTCAGGGCGAGGGTAGCCACTCACGGATTCCCTGAAAAGAAAAAAAGGAAAAGGAAGAAAATGCATCCCCTCTTGAGAAGGAAAAGGAAAAAGGGAAAGGATGAGGGATTTGCATTAAATTTCCATTTGCTGTTTTGCACCTACGTGAGGAATAATGGCTGTGATTTAAATAGAAATCCAATCCATCTCACGGCGGTGGACAAGGCTGTTACCAGGTGTGCCTGCTCAGGGAATGACTGCCAAGGCCCCAGGCTCTCCCTTAGAATCATAGAACCACAAAATCGTAGAGTTGGAAGAGACCCCGAGGGTCATCTAGTCCAACCCCCTGCAATGCAGGAATCTCAGCCAAAGCATCCATGGCAGATGGCCGTCCAACATCTGCTTAGAAACCTCCAAAGTTAGCAAAGTTAATGGACAAACTGTGTGCAAAGGACAATAGTGACTTTGAAAAAGAATGGGAACTCTTTACGATATATTTGCAGAAACAACAGAAAGAAATGGTCTCGCTGGCAGGATTTAAATAAACATTTACAATTTTATTTGCAGAGAACAAGGAGTACAGCAATGTGATACCATAATATTATAAATAAACAGCAGAATGTATCATCTGTAATAAACCAGAAACGGTAGTTGAGGGAAATCAACAGGGAAGGGGGGAAATTAGAAAATGTATGTTCAGTAATGATAGTGGATACTTGTTTTGAGAAAAGAAAATCAATAAAAATTATAAGAAAGAAAGAAAGAAAGAAAGAAAGAAAGAAAGAAAGAAAGAAACCTCCACGAAAGGAGAATCCACAAGTTCCTGAGGGAGGTCGTTCCACCGTCAAGCTGCTCTTGCTGTCTGAAACTTTTTCCAAATGTTTAGTCGGAATCTCCTTTATTGTAACTTGAAGCCACTGGTTCGAGTCCTACCCTCCAGAGCAAGCAAACAAACAAAAGAAATATGTCTCTGGAAGAGGGGACAAGAGTATTATGGGTGTTGTCTCCAACCATGTCTAACAATGGCAGATTAGACTTTTGCATGGTTTTCAGACATGGTGTCATACACAAGTCTGAACATGGGCCTTCCTACAATGTGGAAGCTGTCATGCATAAAGTGGACCAGCCTGGTATCTGCAGACTGGGGTGAATGTTGTGAGGCAGTTCCCCAGCCAAAAAAGAAAATAGAAAAAATGTGTGTATTCATGGAAAGTATGCACCAAAAAGTGAAAGGAACATAGGCGGGAAATCATTATATCACAAACAAATTGCCAATACAAACCTGTATATTAGAAGGAATATACACAGAACTGTGTACAAATTGCTGTGCAGACTTTTTTAAAAAAATCACAAAAAGGAGTGAACTGAACTAAAAATAAAGATAAAAGATAAACAGACATTGGCAAATTTATCTCTAGCTATACAAAAGTTTTGTTTGATTTCTTTATTTAAAACACTGGTGTATTGATTTCCCGGCTTAAAAGCAGTGCCCAAGCCAGCTTACACCAACAATTATTGGGGGGGGGGGGGAGACTTGCAATAGCAGGAAACAGGAAACAGCAAAAATAAATTTAATACCAAACAACCAGCCAGTCAAAATCCTGCAGGAGCAAAAAGTCTCCAACTTGGAGAGGAAGGATAGGAGGTAGGTAGCAAAATGCATCTCCAAGGGTCTGACCATAACCATGGCAACAGAGGTGGGTGTGTCATGCATTCCCACCAATCAGACTTCAGATGCTGGTGGGACACCAGGTTTCCCCCAAACGATGTAAGTAATGGAATGGAATACATATAAACAATGGAGTGGTTAGGAAATTCAAGAAGACTTGACAAAATATGAACACTCTCTATCTTTATGCCAATGTTTTTAAAGGACAATAAATTCACATTTGGGGTACACTTCCTAGATATAATTGTTTGCCCTGGACAAGTTTGGAGCACCCCATTTTCCCTACTCCTGACTGGACTCTGGTATGGAGCTTTCGTGGACTGAAAAATGCCACCTTATCTACGGTAGCGGGGAGAGCAATCATGTGAAGCCATCACTAGGGTAGACTAAGACGATGGCATTAGCGTGGTACACTGGGGGCCTTATGATTAGTGAATTATCATCCAATCAGCAAAGACATTTCAAAAATAGGCTACTCTGGTGGCACTGGGCATGGTAAAACAGCCCAGTCCCTCAGATTTGGTCCCTCAGAAGGGGTGGATGGAATAGAGAACACAAATACCGCTGGTTTCAGCATGAGTTACACAGTGGCACCTTGTGGTCAAATGTACAAACTGCAGGAATGCAGAAAACAATGACTCTCATTACAGTGGTACCTCGGGTTACATACGCTTCAGGCTACATACGCTTCAGGTTACAGACTCTGCTAACCCAGAAATATTACCTCGGGTTAAGAACTTTGCTTCAGGATGAGAACAGAAATCGCGCTGTGGCTAATGGGAGGCCCCATTAGCTAAAGTGATATCTCAGGTTAAGAACAGTTTCAGGTTAAGAACAGACCTCCAGAAAAATTAAGTTCTTAACCTGAGGTACCACTGTATAAGGAGTTGATAACAGACTTTGAAGCAAAAGTGGTTCAAAAACAGCCAAGGTCAGCAGGCTTAGCTTTTTCTCTCTTTTTTAAGCCATTATCTCAGTTGACACAGATGCTAATGGCGTGTTTCTGTAGCCCACTACATCCAACCATTGCCATTATGGAATGGCAGTTAATTTGAAGTGGTTGCCATGTGGTGACATTGCGTTCCGTTTCCTTTTCATTGTAGGCATAATAACCACATCGTTTCCCCGAGCCATGTAATTCCTATTGGCTTATGTGTTTCTTGCATTTACATACCACCTAACCAGGGAGCAGGCCCCTCTCAGCTCTTACGTTTGAGGAAACACGTGTAGGCAGGCACTGTGAGGCGACAATCCTACGCACGCTTCATGTGGGATCCAAATTGGTGCCCTTGCTCTCGTGGAATGGCATGAGAGGTCCTCTAACAGAAGAGGAAGGAATGAAATTTGGCCAATTCTCACTCTACCCTGCAGCCCTCATCACACCCTCAAAATCTGCTCCAGGGAGTTGTGGGGGGACCCTCCAGAAGAGGGTGGAAGGTGTTGGTGGTGGTGAAACGCTGGAGGAACCAACAAAATTCCCCTCTCCTCCAAATGCAGGGATAGGAAACCTAAAGCTGGGTTCTGAGGTTTCTCCCTAGACCACGCACCCCTCCCCAAACACACATACCCTCCCCTGACCCCTGCTCTGCACCCTGCACAAGTGTTTTTGCCTAGTGGGAATGTATCCTTAACCTCTGCCAGTGGCATAGCATGGGGGGGGGGGACACAGTGACAGTAGGCCCTGGCACAAAATTGTGAGGGGTGCAAAATTTCAACACCCGTTGCTGCCTCAATGTGCCTCGGTATGCTTCCGTTGCTGAGCTCCGTTGAAAATGGCTTCTCCATGTGAACCAGGAGGTGACCTCTCTGGACAACAGACCCACTCTCCTTTTCTTATCTATGTGGCTGAGATCTCCTAGGTGACTTGGAAGTGTAAAGAGATTGAAGGTACATTCTTTCACCTTTGGTGGACATGCCCAAGGATTAAGACTTTCTGGGAGATGATTTATAATGAAATGAAAAAAGTATTTAAATATACCTTTCAGAAGAAACCAGAGGCCTTTCTCCTGGGCATGGCCAGCCAATTGGTGTCAAAGAAGGATAGAACTTTCTTTATGTATGCCACAACAGCAGCAAGAATCCTTACTGCAAAGTACTGGAAGACACAAGATTTACCCACCCGGGAAGAATGGCAGATGAAGGTGATGGACTATATGGAACTGGCGGAAATGACTGGCAGAATCCGAGACCAAGGAGAAGAGTTGGTGGAAGAAGATTGGAAGAAATTTAAAGTTTATCTACAGAAACATTGTAAAATTAAGGAATGTTAGAAGGATGTTGGAATGAAGTAATGTGGTTTTAGCAGAAATGATATAAAGGATTAAGTAAAAATGGATTGTTAATTGGGGAAAGAACAGAATGTAAAATTATAGTATATTAAGATAAATTATTAGGATAGAATAAAGATGGAAAGGATTTGCTGAAATATCTAATTGAATTAGAATACAAAAAAGGGAGGTGTGAGGAGGTCAAGGAAATAAGCAAAGGAAAGAAAGTTATGTAAAGGATTGATTTTTTTTCTTTAATTATCTGCATCTTTTTTCTGTTGTTTTTTTTCTTTGTTCTTGTATTGTTTTGTATTTTTATTTTTATTTCTGTTTAAATATGTTCTTTATTTTTTCTTTTTGTAACCTTTAAAATCTCAATAAAAATCTATTGGGGGGAAAAAAGAGATCTCCTAGGTGACGTGGATGCTGTTGGGCAATTGAATGTGCATGCATATGGTTTCCCTCCCTCCCACCTCCCCGCATTGCCCCGGGCGCTAGCAACCCACGCTACGCTACCGACCTCAGCTAATGTTTCCTGCTTGTGCAAATGGAGGACAGAGTATGTATAGTATGTATAGACACAGGTCTACTGTACCTCAAAAGCCCCTCAGTGAGTGCAAATGGATTAATTGGACTCCACCCTTACCTGGGAGTAAGTCACACTCAACTGGCATTAGTTTCCCCTTTCCTTGTATCTCTGAAAGCCCTGTGGTTGAAAGGGAAACTATCCTAAACCCTCCACATAGCTAAAGCCTGGCTCCTCACCTTTTTTATTTTATTTTTACACACCAATAATCTATAGCTCCCTGCATTGCTGCAGTAGAGGCAGGCCGCCTGCTTATCCCTCTGAGCCAATATTGTAACACAGGAAATCTGCCTTTGCTGCTAACACCTGGTGTTGTTTCAGACAAGCCAGATGGCTTTAACTCCAGGCTCACATGACTGATGGTCTCGCTCTTTTGTCTAGCGCAGTAACCGTCTCTGGCTTGGGATGCAGATGTTGTCACTGTGCAAAATGACCTTCCCTCTTTCGCTTTCCCCTTCAGCCTCAGAAGCCAACACCGCAGCCCCGAACAGGGATGGCTGAAAATCCTATAGCTGCTGACCTACAGCCGCTTCCACAGTAGCTCGACGGGACTTATTTCTGGATAGATATGCATACTGCAGTTTTGTAAAAGGCCTTAAAGGGCTTCGATCTCACCTGATCTCACATTGAAAGGCAAACCTACCTTATAGGGGAGCAGACACACTGGCATCGTTTGCAAGCCACGCTTCTCCAAACTGCTTCGCAAAAACTTGCACATTAGAAGAAGTTCACACTAAAACGCTTGCCTGCCAACCTAGCAGTTCGAAAACATGTCAAAGTGCAAGTAGATAAATAAGTACCGCTCCGGCGGGAAGATAAACGGCGTTTCCGTGCGCTGCTCTGGTTTGCCAGAAGCGGCTTAGTCATGCTGGCCACATGACCCGGAAACTGTACGCCGGCTCCCTCAGCCAATAAAGTGAGATGAGCGCCGCAACCCCAGAGTTGGCAACGACTGGACCTAATGGTCAGGGGTCCCTTTACCTTTACCTTTTACATACTGATGTTGAAATGTGGAGAACTGAAGACTGACAAAAATGAGAAACTGAATTGTCAGATTTTATACCACTGCATAGCTCAGTTGGCTAGTGTGCAGTGCTGATAACACCAAGGTTGCAGGTTCGAGCCCCATATGGGGCAGCTGCATATTCCTGTTTTGCTGGGGTTTGGGCTAGGTGATCCACAGGATCCCTTCCAGCTCTACGGTTCTATGATTTGCCTATCTCTGCCATGAGGCAGAATTAAGAGTACTAACTATTTGAAGTTGAAATTGTAAAACCAATAAAATTTATTTACACACACACACACACACACACACACAAAAAGAGTACTAACTGTTTCAGAATGGCATGTTTGGGATTCTTGAAATCTTCAGAGCCAGGTCGCAGGAACAGCTGGCAAGAGCATCTTCTTGCAAATAACACCTTGGCCAAGCAAGTACAAAGTTGTTTTGATTCAAATCTCCCGTCACGTTTGCACTTAATTCAGCAATTCAAAATCTTGGCTTAGGGCGAAGTCAAGCTGAAGCTCAAACACATATTAGTCAAAGGCAAGCTGTTCCTTTGGTTCTGACTTATTTGGCTCTCTTGCTCTTATTTCCTGGCAAACGAATGGCACTCAGGTTATTAACAGTGCCTAAGGACCATTTCTCTGAGCCCAACACAGACTCTTCACACACACACACACACACACACACACACACACACACACACACACACCCTCTGATCTGTGTTAGAAAATAACTGAGGATCAACTGGATTATCCTTTGCCTCCTTTTCGTTTCCATTGTTTAAATGCCTCTCTTTTCTGGCTGTCTAGCTGCAGCATGGTATACGTATAAATCTTTTCCTTTTTTACCTTTTATGTCTTAACTGTACACTAAGGGCTCGTCCAGACCCCTGTTTTCCCTGCCACTATCGCAGCTTCATTATCAGGTGACTCCGAAATTCTGGGTCCCCCCCCCAAAAAAAAGTGAAGCCTTAGTGTGGTGCTGGTTTAGTGGAGACTTAAGTGGGCTAAGTGGGGACTTAAGTGGGCTACGTTGGCTAAGAGGATTTAAGTTGGCTAAGTTGGTGAAAGCAACTTAAGTTGGTGAAGGGGACTTCAATGGGCTAATTGGGTTCAGTTGGCTGAAGTGGTCCAAAGTTTTCTAAGGGGACTTAAGTGGCCTAAAGGGACTTAAGCAGGGACTTAAGCAGGGGCTGAAGTGGGCAAACCTTTCCATGGATTGACATTTGCTCCGATTCAGCAGCAATCCTGGCCCCACTTTAGCAAAGGTAAAGGTAAAGGGACCCCTGACCATTAGGTCCAGTCGTGGCCGACTCTGGGGTTGCGGTGCTCATCTCGCTTTATTGGGCAAGGGAGCCAGCGTACAGCTTCCAGGTCATGTGGCCAGCATGAGTAAGCCACTTCTGGCAAACCAGAGCAGCGCACGGAAACACCATTTACCTTCCCGCTGGATTGGTACTTATTTATCTACTTGCACTTTGATGTGCTTTCAAACTGCTAGGTTGGCAGGAGCAGGGACCGAGCAACGGGAGCTCACCCCATCGCAGGGATTCGAACCGCCGACCTTCTGATCCAGCAGTAAACCCCGTTGAATTCAATCGGACTTACTTCTTAGTAGATACGGTTCGGTTGGGGATGTAAGACACACATGCTTTTTACATGCCGTGTCCTGTCTCTGAGATCGAAAACCAGTTATTCTCTGCACTCTGGAGACCTGATGCCAAACTCATTTACTTCCATTTAAATCAGCAGTTCTCAACCTGTGGGTCCCCAGACTACAACTCCCATCATCCCTGAGCTCTGGCTTTGCTAGCTAGGGGTGATGGGAGTTGTAGTTCAACAACATCTGGGGACCCACAGGTTGAGAAAGTCTGATTTAAATCCTATTGGCAGCACTGACTGCCACTGTCCCTAACTATCCCTGGTTATTATGCTGTTCCTCTGTATGTGTGGTGTGTCTCAGTCTCTTGCTGTCAGCTGGTTGGCACGTCCTGCTGGATTCTCCTGCACGTGCATATAGGAAATGCCAGAACAAAGGAATTCTGGGATGCTTAGTTCTTAAGGAAACACGCCCCCTCGGGTGCCAAAAAGGACAGGGCTCCTGCACCTTCAGTACCTCCGAAGTCGAACGGAATCTGTTCCGGAAGTCAATTCGACTTCCAAAACATTCGGAAACCAAAGCACGGCTTCTGGTTGGCTGCAGGAAGCTCCTGCGGCTAATCAGAAGCCGCGGAGGACGTTCAGCTTCCAAAAGAACATTTGAAAACCGGAACACTCACTTCCGGTTTTCGATCATTTGGGAGCTGAAACATTCTACTCCCAAGGCATTCAGGAGCTGAGGTACGACTATAGTTTGTAGCAAAGAGGAATGTCGGCTGGTTTAGCTCGTTACACTATTCACAGCCACATCTCCTGAAATTACCCTTTGCTACCTAGCCTACCCTGAGATGAACTAGTCAACCTCAAAACGTTTTTTTATCTCCTGCTGGTTGCAACAAGAGATTTAAACAGGGGTTTACCTCTCTCCCACTGCAGTCAATGGGACTTCAAAATGTTGATCATTAGGCTGGGCATGACTACAGAGCTAGGCCATTGAAAGAAAACGGCAACTCTTTATTTGCATACTTGGCCACTGTGAGAACAGGATGCCTCGTGCCTGGTATGTCATTGGCCCACTTGCTATTTGAAGACCAGTTGGCAGTTCTTCTGAGGCAGCAACACTGATTGAAGAGCATTTCATTGGAATGCAGGCCGATCTTTTGCATGTTTCCTCAGAAAGACACTCCGTTCAACGAGGGGCACTTCCTAGCATATATAACATGTGCACAGAATTGCATTCTTGCATTTTCCAATTAATGCTGTCTCAAAGGGTCTGATGGAGGAGGCCTGTTAGCAAAATATGCAGAACCTCTCCCTGTGATGCAGTCTAAACTCAACTGACATAAACAGCAATAAAATATTTTGGCTCAAGACAGAGTCATGAAAACAATTGTTAATGTAAAAAGTGTAGGTTTCTTTTTTAACTTTCTTGGGAAAGGCTGTTTGTGTGGTTTGCTAAAGAAACTTGAACAGCTGTTCTAGTCTGCTTGTATTATTACTATTACTATTACTATTACTATTACTATTACTATTACTATTACTATTACTATTACTATTACTATCCGCCAGAGAATATAACCTCCTTGTGAAGGTTGCAGAAAACAAAAAGAAATGAAAAGGAAGAAAGAGGTATCACAGGGTATGTTCTCAGCTCGTGAAACCGGACACCTCCGCAGCAGTCTCCCATTCAGAAAAAGCAATGAATTAGAATCCGGAAGGGGCCGACTTGCTTGCAGACCTTGTTAAAAGCCAGGCAAGATGGATTTCCTGAATCAATAAACAGACGCCTGTCAGCACAGAGAACACCTGACATCGCAAGAGGCTTTTAAAAACCCTCAGAAATCAGGCTTTAGGGAAGTCAAAACAGCTCTCGAAGTGAGCCACTCTAGATAGCAACCCTACTCATCCGTTTCCCTCAGTTATGTACGATAAGAGCTTCCAATGAATTTAGAGGGATTGGGGAGGGCAAGGGGTGTTTGCATGTTGGCTGTGCTAACTTGTCGATCATTCCTACTAAAAGCAGCCTAAGCTAAAGGTGTGTTTGGTGTCTGTGCTTCCCCCGGGGTGGAGAAGGGGAAGAGGCCTGGAGCATCTCATTAAACGTCTGAAATGTTTCAGTGAATGGAAAAGCTGAAAGAAGCAGCTTCCCTATTGTGGAGGAAATGGAAGGAAGGCAGGAGCCAAAGAAATACAGGTCGCGTCGGGTTTCCTATGCTGGAAAATTGAGCCAATGTTACAGCAAAGGCCAGCACCACATTTGAGTCATTTCTTACTCCCAACAGAGAACAGGAATAAACACACACGGACACAGACAGACACTCACACTGAAAACAGCAGAACAGGGGTCAAAAATTGTCATCCAAGCACAGCACACCATACAAACACTCTTAGAATGTAATCCTAAATGCAGCTATTAAGGAGTAAGCCTTACTTAGTTCGATGGGATTTACTCTTAAGCAAAAGAGTGAAGAACATTTTTCAGGCTGTGGGCTTCTCGCTGGGGCCACCAGGGAGCAGTTGGTTGCGCCAGAGGCAAAAATGGGCGAAGAACCAAATGTGACATTTACCTCTGTGCAGCAGACTAATTTCTACACACACTCAGAGCTTATCCACCTTACCTTTCCTCCACACTTTCCAGGCCCGGGCCACAACTTTAAAGACTTGTGCCTGACCACTCTCTCTCTCTCTCTCTCTCTCTCTCTCTCTCTCTCTCTCTCTCTTCTTTTTTCTTTGGCTCCAGAGGTTTCCCTGCAAAAACCTGCTCTTTAAAGCTGAATCGGAACAAACAACAATCCATGGAAAACCCGAATGGGGCACTTCAGCTTTAAAAAGCAGGGTTGTGGGAGGAACACTGCGGAGCAAAGATAGAATTATCTGAGCTCAATGACATATTCCAGTCACACACAAATATTCAAGGAGGGTGCAAAGCATGGCTGGTGAGATGTGGCCAGTGTAGGGGAGTCTCAAAGGTCAGGAAGAAGGTTGCATTTGACACACACCCCGGGCCTGAAGAAAGATGCTTAGGACCACAGAGTTTACTTTCTGACAATTTCAAGGGGTTTTAGTATCTGCCTAAATTTTTTCCTGCTGAACTCAAGACTGTGAAGTGATTAACTTGGACTGAATCCTGTCTGGTATGCATTTTCAAAAAAGCAATTTGCACCCAGCAGCTGGATTTTCAAAACATTTTAATTGGATTGCATTTATTACAATATATATATATATACTTTGCATTCAGCTCATCACCAAAATGAGATGTTACCTTATTTTCTTTAATTTATTGCACTGATGCATACATATACAGAGGAAATAGTTTCCAGAAACATTAACAGTCCTAAAATATATATTTTTAAAAAATAAAATAAAAAATCTTTCCTCTGACCCTCAAATTACATCAAGCATTGTTGTAATTTTCAACACACTGATATTCTTCATTTCATGTAGCACTTGTGGAGCTAAATGGCCATTTAAATGTATGAAAATAAACAAGGATACACTTCTGGCATATTCTAGTTTAGAAGATGGGGAAACATACAAACAGAGCATATACTGGATTTGCATTTTTGCATTTAGAGTGCATTAGAAAAGGTACGTTTTTCTGTAACAGAAAACCACCAGTACACTGAAAGCAAAGTGAACAGTTTTCTTTTTCTTTCACAGAAAGAATATGAAGTAATTCAGCTATTCCAGGTTTATTTTGTTCTTTGGGAATTCAACAACGCAGTTTGAAATGTGTGCATAAGAACAGCTCAGCCAAAGTGAAACTATTTAGAAACTGTGTACCTGTTGCTGTTTTTCATCTTTAAATTAGAACAAAGATTTTTTTAAAAAATCTTACATCTATTATTCCCAATGACCATCAAAAATAGTTGAGGAAAATGTCCTTGCAGATACCCTATGCAATTGCATTCAACAGGGTATATGCAGAGTGATCTTCAAATCTGCTTTAAAAAGTAACTTGAAGCCAAAAGTGTAACAGGGCTTAGTAACAGCTTTATTCTCTGCAAATAGTTTCACATGAACCTGAAGAAAATCCACAGCTTCAATTAGGTAACAACCCCAATGCTGTTAGAGGAGATAATTTATCATCACTTACAACCATGGCAGACCCAAGCATTTCCAGGTCAGCTGGAAGGCAACAGGGGTCTTCAAAAATGAACATTTTGTGGCATGTGAGAGTGTCTATAAATAAGGTCAAGGGTTAAGTGACTACAAAACTCAAAATCTCCTCCTTAAATAGCTAGGATATATACACACACACACACACAGTGTCCACGTTAAGTGCTGCTGAGCTTAACTCATCTGTGATGGTCAAGAAACTTGCCCGTTAAAGGCAATGTGGTACAGAATTGCTCAACTCTGGTTGGGTTACACACCCAGTATGTTCTAAACCACTGGGAAAACAAATATTGGCAAGTCCATTTTTACAGTTCAGCATGTCCGTCTGCAACAGGAGAAATGTCTCTCTAAAGCTGATATCTCTTATCCTTGTAGATGGATTCTATGGCTTTTCTGGTTCCCAAGCTGAAGTTTTTTGCTTATGAAACATCGCCAGAGATTTGGAAGCTAAAAACTGTATACCATGTTGCTTATTTGGTAAATCTGACAGTCTAAATTTCCACTATTTATCAGATCAATGCCTGGACTTTTCTATGCAGCACCGCCAAGTTTTTGTCGCCGTGCACATGCACCCAATTATTATCCAAATTCACTTCTGTGGGAATCGGTGCATTTTCACGAATGACTGAGAAAACGCTTGAGCCAGTTCCCACTGCATCTACCTCACCATTAAAGGGAGGGGACCCCATGTGCAAACAAGGCCTGTGTATGCACAACCCCTCTTCAGCTTGGAATCCAGTGACAAGAGAATTTTATTTTCTAATGCTACAGTTTTGCTGGTCACCTGTTTGGAAAGGTGTCCTAGCCAGCCCCAATTCTCCTTCCCAGTCAAACAGCCGGTCAGTGGGATTTTGTGGCTGTTTTAGCTCAGAGTGTTGTGCCCCTTTGACTCATGGAGGACCAGTAAACTTAATAAAGGAAAGCACACTTCTTTGGAAGCACTTAGCATCCTGCCCCAGCAAAGAAAGACTCCGTGTCTACTTTAAGTCCAGTCTTGTAAGCAGAGACCAGACTCTGTAAATATAGGTGGAGACCATTTTGCATGTGTCCAATTGACACAGGGCCACCAGTGCATGGGTCCTTTTGGACCCAGAAGAAGGCAGAACAGGGGTGGAACAGGGGCAGGGCGGACTTATGGGTGCTTCGCCGACACAGACGGGGGCTAGGAACAGAACCTCCATGCAAAATTGTCACCATCTGTATATATACATGCATACGTACAACTGCATACACCTTAATCATGGGGCTATTCTATATCTAGATGTGGGCTACATGTCTTACAGAATTAAGGCTACAACCCTATACACTCACTCTGGGGGTGGGAACTGGAACTTACTTCTGATAAGAGATGTATTGAACTGCACTGCAGCCTGCAATCTGATATACACACCTGAAAGTAAGCCTCAATAAACACAGTGGGACTTACATCCAAGTAAATATGCATAAGGTTGTGCTGTAAAACCTAGAAGGATAACTGTTTGGCAGGACCTGGGACCACGGAAGCCAAAGTGAAGTCACTCCACTGAGTTTCTAGTGGGAACTGTGAAAGAGCAGTTTCACAGTGCTAATTTCTCTCTGGTGCCAATTCCATTTTCACCGTCAATGGCAAAAGTACCACTGATATGAAGAAGAGAGACTAAGGCCACAATCCAGTACAGAGTGAGGCATATTTATTTATATATACAGTCATACCTCGGGTTACAGGCGCTTCAGGTTGCGTTTTTTCAGGTTATGGACTGCCGAAACACAGAAGTACCGGAACGGGTTACTTCCGGGTTTCAGCGGTCGTGCATGTCCAGAAGCACTAAATCGCGCTTTGCGCATGCGCAGAAATGCCCAATCACAACCCGCGCAGATGCGCCGCTGCGGGTTGCGGATGCTGCAGGTTGCGAACGTGCATCCCGCACGGATCACGTGTGCAACCCGAGTGTCCACAGTATTTATATATATTTAACTGTGTGCTGGATTGCAGTATTTGGAGCCAATTCCAGCTAAACTTAGCTGGAACAAACAGCACAACCGTTTACATATCTACTCAGAAGTAAGCCCCACTGGCTTCAAGGGGACTTATTCCCAGGGTAGAGGGTACAGAACTGCAGCCTAAGTCACTGTATCCAGCGGAACAGGTTACCCATCCTAGTGAACTTAAGTTCCATTGAAAGTTGGCATTCGACTGCCTCGAGAGAGAGAGACTATGTTGTGCCTCTCCAGGGGTGGTCAAATTGTTACATTAGCAGCACCAAATTGACTTCCAAGCCTGGGCAGTGAGTAAGAAAGTCCTGGGCTGCCAGGACCCCCCTTTCTACCTCACTGATGTGGTCCAAAGGAAAGCAGAGCAATCTTAGGGACTACACTCCAGATTTGTGTAGGGTGTACTTCTTAGGCTTTTACTCTCCCAAAGTTATCCCACAAGGGCAACGGAGGTTTAGGGTCAGTTTTTTTCCTTCTCCTAGATGAGCTACCTTCCCAGGTTAATGAGACCCATCTGCCCCGCACTTCCCTCTGCAGTAGAAACCGCAGTTTTGACCATTGGACCCACAATTGGTCTTGTCCGCTCAGTGTGCCAGAGCCTGTCTTCACATGCAGGGGAAGCCCCTAACTCACCAGTGGAACTACTGGTACCATACCCCTCTACAACACAGTACATGTAAAAAAGGGCACATGCTAAAGGAAGAAAATAATGTGACTTAATCATTATGACTCAACTGAAACCATTTTCTTTACTGTTGACCTATTAAAACTGTAATCATGAAATACATATTTTTTTTTAAAGGCAGAATACAGAGGCGACAATTTCAGGCTCTTTGTACATATTATGGCCGTACAACCTGTCCGAATGAACTGAGAACCTGCTGAATTAAAAAGAAACTGCGGGTGGGGTGTATCTGAAGGTGGCTTCCAAAATGGCTCCTTCCCAGTTGCTTTTCTCCTGGGGGCAGCAACATGTTACAGTACTTCTGCTCTCCAAGAACAGGAGGAGAAAAATGGCGGGGGGGGGGACCAGCTTCAGAGGGGAAGCACAATCGGGGGAAGAATTCAGCAATGCTCTTTTGCCTGCAACTTCATGTTAAATCACCCCGAAAATCCTGAATTTAAAGAGATCTGAGAGCAACCCACAGATCTGGCACCATCACACCTGGCCTATCATCAGATAATACCCCCTAAGGATACAAGAAGAGCCTGCTGAATCTGGCCAATGGCCTGATTAAATAAATATCATTTAAAACAATGCAACTTTTATATATATATAAAAAACATTTTTTGTTGTTTTGCTTTAGTAGTATTTGGCGTACGGCAAGTGGAAGCCTGCATTTTTAACCTATAAAAAGCAGCTTCTCTGAAAAGTAAAATAAAAATTACCTGGAACATTCACTTGCAATGCATGCCATTAAATCTCAAGGCAGTCAAATGCCATCAGCTACCCCCAAAAAAGGGGGGGGGGACCAGGACCTATTGCAATCATGCAGAGAAGAAAAAACCTAAGATTGAAACATAAAAAGAAAACTCCCGGTGACAGCTGGTAATATTATATGGCACTCAAATTATATTAAAGTTTTGGGAGAGAACCATAGCAAGAAAAATCCGTCTCCTTCCCCATTCAACAAAGGAGTGCACATCAATCACAGCTACAGCTAGTGCAAATGGGAAAAAAAAGTGTTGGCCCAGCAACACAGCTCCCTTGAAGTTTATCAAGCAAATAAAGGCCACTTCTGAAAATGGCTTTTTTCGCAGTTATGGACGGAAACCAATGTACCGTGTACCTGCCGAGAATGGTACATATGCATTTCAATGGAACCCGTTTTCGTGGCGAACACACACAGAAGCAGCAACCTGGAAAGACCTCCGTATATTTTGCTGGGAAACACACTGATTGGCAAGCAACAAAGTTATGACTAACCTCTAAGACCATTGATTTCAATGGGTCTACTCTCGGTTTTACAGGCACGTATGTCATGCCCAGCTGGCTCAAGGGTGCATAAGGTATCTGAGCAATTGTATCGTATGAAATGGCCTGAAGGGTATTGTAATGCAAAACAACCAGCATGTCCAATTACTCCTTAATTCAGGCACAATTTGATGTGAAATAAGAACAGCAGCTCCAGTCCCAATCCTTTTCTTACTGTAAATTATAGCCTTGATCCAGATTAGCCAACATGCACACATGTCAGGCAGCACTCAATGCTGCTTAACCCCCTTCTTTTGTTCATTTTAAGGGAGCTGCACCACAGTGTTTCTTATGCAAACACACAAGAGCTTTTTTAAAAACAAAAAGCAACAACCCTCAAGTTTAAAATCCAGTTTGGTATTATAGAACTGGGAGCCACTCACTCAGCCAGTTCAAACTAGTACAGCAATAGTGACGATAGCTGTGTGCTATATAGACTAGCTGTAGAGTGTGTAGACCAATTGACTTTAGTTCAATAAATCGTATCATACTTTGTGGATCAAAGGGTGGCGGTTCTAGTAAAAGCAGGCATTTCCGCTCAGAGGTTTCGAATTCTGTCTTCCTTCTCTACCTGAAAACTTGGGGCCAGAAGACCCCAAGTGATAACTCAGACTGGAACCACATCCCACAAAAAAGCAGGCATGGGAAAAATGAAGACCCATTGCTTTCTAGAAATCCCATCATCATCATCAAGGCACTCAGAAATGCCCTTCTGTAATAAGACTATATGGCATGTATCTTGAGCCTGCTGTTGCAGGAGATCTGGGAGCGTGACATTCAGAAATGTTACTTTACAGGACAAAAAGAAAAAAAGAAATTTCTGAACTGCACATTTAAACAAAATGTTCACTACATCCCAAACTCCGGGTGAACTGCAAATGGCAAGATCCAGGTGCATCACCGAAGAGCGTTCGAACTGCTGCCGAGAAGGTTCAGAAGCCGATTATTATGGCACATGAGGATGCATCTCCTGGTTTTCAAAAGGTGGCAGTGGATCCCTCCAATATGTGAACTGACTGTAGGTGTCAGAACAGGGGAAGTCTGAAGAATGGCTTCTTTTCAACAAGGGAAATACGTGATCTACCACTTCGCAGAGTCTCACGTACCTGGACAAACAGAAAAAGAAAAAGTTTATTATTACCACTGCCTAATAAATTGGATATGCTGATATCACGGGCTGCATTAATACAGCTATTTTATCCACATTTTAAGACAGAATAATTAAGGAAATTACAACAGACCCACAGAGTCATATATCCCGTTTCTGAATCTGATGTGTGACATTACGATTTGCTGAATCGTTGCTGAGCTAACATAGGATTGCCTTGGAGCTTAAATGCAACGGCACAGCTGCAAATGTGCTGAAAAACAAGCTTTTTTGTTCAAATAAAGAAAACTGGGAATTTCTCATTTTTAACTACTGAATCACAGAGTGATTACCTAGCACGTAACTGAAGTAAATCTTGATAATATCACAATCTGAACTAGATGATGCTCGTGGTCCCTCTAAACTCTGCCATTCTGTGATTTCAAGGCGGTCCAGTTAATTTCTACTGTAACGCCCAGCATCAAAGGTCTTAGAGAAAGAGAACTCCACCCCACATTAGGAGCAAGTGAACTGATACTCACGATGAAATGTTGGTCTTTGCATGCTCTTGAATTAGCTCTCCTTTAGGATTAACAGTGAATATTCTGTTTAGTGAAACTCCCACTTGCTTGTATGAATACACATCCTGGGGGTGGGAAAACAACAAACACAAAAGGTAGGTTCCCCCTCAGTATAAATCGAAAACAGTTTACCTTTCTAAAATGCTTATAATATGTGTTTTACTTCACAGGGTAAAACAAAGAAGGGTCAAGTCATGTGCTTGCTAAATCTCCATGTGTATGAATGTGATGCAGATTGGTGGGAGTATTCTGGAAGAAAGGGTTCACGTGATCAATCTGATGACTGAGGATAACCAGGAAAGTCAAGACCCACAAACTGCAAGACATTTCTGCCAATCCCATAAGACGTTTGTGCAGATTTCCACGTTCCTCTCCACTTGACCAATTGATATGGATTGAAGAAATGTTTCACAAAACCACATAGAAGTAACGTGTTATTGCAAGTAGCTTGAAACTACAGCATGAACCCCAAACATTATCTGCAGAAGCTCCACTTTGGACGAGTCCTCATAAAATAATATCACAAAGGTACTTACAGCAGGCCTATTGCCAAAAGCAGCGTAAAACGGTTCTGTGTTGGGATGAAACAAGTTTTTGATGTCCGTTAGGCACTGAACTTTAAATTTCTCTGGCTTCTTCTCTATTACTTCCCTGAAATAAACCATAACACACAAAAATAGAAGTGTTTTAGAAGTGCTTTATCAATGCAACACGGTCATTTTTCTCAGGCTAAACACAACATTTTAACTGACTGAACTTCAGATTCCCCCCAAAAGAATTGTAAAGATACCGTACTCATGGTTCCTTGTTTTAAAAAATGGAAGCTTCCAAACCTAAGTGACGTGGTTCACCTCTTTAGTCTGATTGATTTAACTTAAAGAGAGTTAAGCATGTGCCTAATTTACTCACTAACATTAAGGGATTTAATTGTACTCTGTTGGACTGTGATCGAGGACAGAAAATAACCTTATGTGACATGTGTAAACCGTTTCTGTGCATTTTATGCAAGTCTCTGCATTCTAAGGAAATAGCATCATTGACACAACCACAAAATCCATTTTGAGCACACCCTTATAAATAACTAGCAGATATGGTTTGGCCCACTCAAGTCACATCTTGTAATAAAGATGTGGGATCCTTACAGCTGAAGCTCAGAAAATATTTCCGACAAATAAGCAACCCCAACTACTAGCAAGCCAGGCAACCCTCAACCAGTGAAATTTATAGAATGGCGAGATTCCGGGTTCTCTTACCTGTGGAAAGCTGAGAACAAGCTGCTGGGACTCAGTAATACAGGACCTTGAGGCAGCACTGTTCCTCGTTCGTTAACCCAGTGCAAGTATCCCCGGGTCATATCTGCCATTCCTATCGCACGTGCAGAACAGTATAGGAATTTATACCCATTTCTGTTTCAAAAAGAGAAAACAGTTGCCATCGTCATCAGAAACACACTATCCAGAATCAGCTTTAGACATGTGAGCTGATATTGCCTTTTAATATCTCCCATGTATTGGATAAATTGTATTATGGAATATAGCATTTCTTTCCATTACACCGGTCCAGCCATAAGATATAAGCATTCAGAGCCACTAAGGCTGCAGTCCCATGTTCCAATATGAGGGTGTTTAGTACAACTGATTTCCATAAAAACTCTGCATGGAACAAGGGGACAGAGATGGCTCTGTCATTGGGCCGGGTGAACAACTGCCTCAAGCAGCAGGTTTTAGGGCACCGTTCATTGGCAGCAAATTGCCAATGATTTAGCTTTGTGAGGAGGTGCAGATACAGGGGAAGGATAGAGCATGGGAAGCCAAAGCAAGGCTCAATGCATGTGTCTGAGGGAGCAAATGACTCTGAAAGTCAAAGGATGGCAGGATGTTGCGGCAGACTAGACCTACGAACCAACATCGAAGAGGGAACTGGCTGAAAGTCAAGTGGGGAATTGACTGATCTGATAAGCAGAGTGAAATCAGCTCCCTGAATACAAGAACAGAAAATGGGAGGGATTCTGTAAGGGGCAGATGAACACACACCCCCTCACATATACATTCACACTGTTTCATTTTAGACACCTACTGAAAACCTTTATGTTACAGCAAGCCTCTCCAGACACATGATTCAGTTACCTATATTTGTTCTTTAAAGTTTTATAGATGTTATCTTCAGTTTTAATTTTGATGGCTTTATGCACGGCTATTTTCATTTTATTTATGGTTTTTAGCAGTGTTTTCTATTCATACTCTGCTTTGGGCAGCTTTTTGATGACGCTGTTTATATAAATTCTAGATTTTTAAAAAGTGTGGGTTGGGTTCCACTACGCTGAGGAGAGTCCTGGACTTTCTCCTGGAGGAATAAAAAACTCCTCAGAACTTCTCAGTGAATGATAAAAGAGTGTGTGAGACCTAAAACAAAAGCTTGAAGAGGGAAAGCAGAGTGGAATCTCACCAACTTATTACAGTGGTACCTCGGGTTAAGAACTTAATTGGTTCTGGAGGTCCGCTCTTAACCTGAAACTGTTCTTAACCTGAGGTACCACTTCAGCTAATGTGGCCTCCTGCTGCCGCCATGCCACCGTTGCACGATTTCTGTTCTCATCCTGAAGCAAAGTTCTTAACCCGAGGTACTATTTCTGGGTTAGCAGAGTCTGTAACCTGAAGCGTCTGTAACCCGAGGTACCACTGTATTATATTTTAGCCAATGTAGGCAAACCACCATTTGGGTTTTCTGCCTTGTAGTTAAATCCTATGCATATCTGTTAAGGACCAAGATTTGCTGCATTCAACTGAAGTTTCTCATAGGTAAGTCTTACAGGACTGCAGCCTCAAGCACCAAACTTTCTGTCAGGAGGGACAGAAAGGTATGTTGTTGTTACCGAGCTCATCAGTGTTAAAGAGCCACACTTGATCCGAATAATTACCTACCAGGCCCAGACAGACCCTCCCTCTAGAGAAGGGTAGTCAACCTTTTTATACCTACCGCCCACTAATGCATCTTGATGGTCAAATTTCCTTACCGCCCACCTGTGCTTGATGGAAGAAGGATTCAGCTTGTGCCGTAGAACCCCCTACCGCCCACCTAGAATCCTGAAACGCCCACGAGTGGGCGGTAGGGACCAGGTTGACAACCCCTGATCTAGATTATGCCAAACACTCTTTGGAATTAACCACTTTGAAGACAAAGGTCCTACACGACATCTTAAGAAAAGATCAGAAGTACTCTTAGCCTAATTAGAGTCATTTTGTTTTTCTGTGTGAGCAGCCTCTGTGCTGGCATAACGCAGTAGATGCAAACATTCTCAGAAAAGGCCAAATTCAGTGAAAGGTTAGCTAATATTTATTATTGTTGTTGTTGTTATTATTTATTAAATTTGCACACCACCGTATACGTGCAGGTCTCACGTGTAAAATCACAAAAAAACACAAAATACATAATAAAAATAAAAACAAGTACAGTGGTACCTCTACTTACGGACGGGGTGCCATTTGCACCCCGAAAAGTCTAAGTAGAGCGCTGCTTCTGCACGCGTGTGTGACATGACAGAGTGCTCCTGCGCATGCGTGACGCACGCAGATTGCTCCTGCGCAAAGCAGCAAACCCGGAAGTAAACACTTTCGGGTTTGCTGTGTTCGTAACCAGAAAAACTGCAACGTGAAGCGAACGCAACTCAAGGTATGCCTGTACAACCCAATAATACTCACTGGCTCACTTTATGGTACAATTTGGCAATCCCTTGATGTGTCCAATCTTTGCCAAGAGTGGGCAAAATATGACCTAAAGTATCTGACCTGGAAAAAGAGAAGATTGATTGAATAGACTAGAAGAAATACAAGACTAGCCCATTGTAATACAGAAAAATGCTATGCAATTTTATATAGTTATTTAAAATTGTTATTTGTTACTTATTAACACTGTTTCAGTCTTGCCTTTCAGTGTAAATTCTTCTGTGGTCTCTTTCTAAGAACTCTTAAAAGAGAAAACCATTTTACCCCTCTTTGATTTTAGAGTAGCATTGGAATCAATACAAACACTTTATTATTTATTATTATTATTATTATTATTATTATTATTATTATTATTATTATCTTCATTATCATCATTATTCCATTTCTGTTCCACGTTTACTCCAAGGAGCTCTACGTAGGATACATACATCTCCCCCTCCCCATTTTATTGTCACAACAGTCTTGTGAGACAGATTAGGCTCAGAAACAGTTGCTAGCCCAAGGTCACCTAGTGAGCTTCATAGATGAGTGGGGATTTGCACCCTCCTCTCCCAGGTCCAACTAATCCAACACACTAACCACTATACTGAAATGGCTCTGCTATGGATCAGCTTGCACCACCAGCATTATTACTGATTCTTGCCTACAGAAATCCGTGTGTCTTAAAATCAGATGAGATGGACATAAGATTAACTCAATAAGAAAACAAAAGCAGAACATTTTAGAATGAATATTAAACAGTTGAAAACAAGCAAAGCAAAATCAGAGAATGGAGAAGCAATAAGCAACAAAGGAAACTGCTACCTAGGGCTCACTGCAATGTGCAGTCTATACAAGTCCCCATATCTCCCATGGTTCACAAACGCCAACCAGAAACACAAGAAAGCATAAACGTTTATGCCTCTCTATTGGATTGGCATTATGACTTTTGAGTGGTGCTGTTGTGTCATGTGATGGAAGCAGACGGGAGATTGGTCCAGTCATCAGTTTGGCTTGGCACATCAGCTTGGACTGGGCCACCAAGACTGGGCAAGAGTCCTGGAATTGGAAGGGACCCTAAGAGTCATTGCTTAGTCCAACCCTAAGCAATGCAGGAATCTCAGCTAAAGCATCCATGATAGATGGCCATCCAACCTCTGCTTAAAAATCTCCAATGAAAGAGAGTATGCTGCTGTCCAGGGGAGTTAGTTCCACTGTCGAGAAGCTCTTATTGCCAGAAAGTTCTTCCTCCTGTTTAGCTGAACTCTCCTTTTGGGCAACTTGAATTCAACAGTTTTTTAAAAAATGGCCCCAGCGCAAAGAGAGCATTGCAAGTGTCTCCCATTATTTTCCACGCTGCTATTTCGAACTTTCTGATGAAGCAGGCAAAACTGTTTTCCCTGAAGGGGAACTTGGCATACTGTGTGCCTTGCAAAGCGCTCACCTCGTAATTGTGCCATCAATGTCAGAAATAATGACCTTGTCATCCCAGTTCCACAAGTAGATGGTGCCTTCACAGCGGCATGTCCCTTGGTACTGTGTTGTAACACTGAAAATCACATCGTTGGGGCCATTCTTAAGATTCAGGCTTTTCTGTCGAAAAAGGCACAAACAAAACCAAAACCCGGATTTCAAGCTATGCACGTCGACAAACCAGATGGCTCGGAATATTATTAAAGCACAGTTCTTTAAAGGTCTGGCAGTAAATCGCTTTAGTCACACACATTTAAGTCCCTTCTCTTGCATTACTGAACAAGGAAGCAGAATTACAGTCAGGGTAATAAGGAATTCTGCTGTATAGCCAATGGCCTGGAATGTGCAAAGCAGGTAAAACAAGAAAATAATACCAGGCTCAACAACAGCAAGCTGCTATGTAAACCACTTAGAGGTTTTCACAATTAAGCAGTATGAAAATTTTGTTTTTTAAAAAATTTTAAAAAACCAATCTTCTTATTGATTTTAAATGTCAGTCAATGTACTGGTTGGGTTACACCTTCCTGGGCTTTTTTGGTGCCCCTTGTTCTGTTATATCAACCACTTCATTAAGGCAAACTTTCTTTAACAACACTCAAAAATAGAATCATTGTCCTTCACCCAGTGTCTTAATTTCTATGGGTGGAGTGAAAAGTTTATGTGAACGTAACTTACAAGCTGTTCTGAACTGAGTCGAAGGGTCTTTTTGTAACCCACTCCAGACAATAATGGAAGATGACCAGGGTTTGCTGATGATGCAAAGGGTTGACTTGAAGCTCTAGGGTCTTCATCACTTGAAGAAGATTCATCTTTGATTCTGAAACATCATACACAGGCACATTTTATATATATATAATGTGGGAGGGAGGGAGGGAGGGAGGGAGGGAGCAGGCACACTGGGGTCAGAAATTCTAGCCCTGACCCCTCTTCTGGTGCAATTTCCCCTCACATTCACACCTGCAATCTGAAATGGTACAGTTAAAATGGAAGAAAGGTATCATGTTTTTTATTATTATTATTATTATTATTATTATTATTATTATTATTCTGAATCTTCACATCGGCTCTTACTGCATTCCTCACACACACAAACATGGGAGAACTAGACCCACATCCCAACTCAGCTTTGAAATTCATGGGGCCTAACCTACCTCACAGGACTATCTGAGCAAATGCATATAAATGTAGTAAGTTGCTGCTATTATTGAGAAGGCAAATGAAGCAAAACTTCTAAAGCACTACATAAGCTGAAAAGCAGGACAGAAACGATTTGATACCTGTCTTGAATGTTCGACTCTTCTTTTCCACTCAAACCTGGCATGGGCTTCGTTTCCTGTAGGCAAAACATTAAGAAGGTGAAGAACAGAGCCGGCTCTGAAAATTACACGCGCAGTCAGAGTAGAACTACCCTGGAGCATGGAAGAGGGGAAACTGCAGCTCACCACCTCCCTGACTTCCAAGCGGATAGGAGGAACACCAAGGATGAACCAACAGCCAACAGCAAGGCCTACTCACCTGTCTGTTCATAGAGTCCAATAATCCACACGAAAGGTTGTTACAGTTCCACAGAATCCTTTCACAGAGTCTAAGACAAGGATTTCCAGAATATTAGCCTTGTTTCGCGGTCCTGGGCTTCATCAGTAGTACAAACTCATATATGATTTCACAGGACAGTGGATCTTATAGCATAGTAGTAGCTGCTGTCTTAGACTCCGTGAAAGGATTCTGTGGAACTGTAACATTTTGTGTGGATTGTTGGACTCTATGAACAGACAGGTGGAATAGATACTTTCACATATATGGACCTTATTCATAAACTGGTTAGAGAATGAACTGATCCACTGGGTCTTCTATTTTCTTCGTTGAACTTCATGAGCTACTTCTGTTGAAATCTACAATTCAATACAACGAAGTGTATATATCATTTTTTCAAACGTACAGCCGGTTACTTCTTGTGTGTTTACTGCCCTGGTAAGTGGCAACACCACCAGCGTTGGGAGGGCGGCAGTGCCTTCCAGCAACTGGCTGCTCCTGCTCCTAGAGGAAGCACCAGTTATTATGGTAAATAGCTACTGGCAGACCACAGCTCTTAGAAGCTAGATGGAGGATAGGTCCACCCAGGGTCGTCAGATAAGGCAGCCAAATGTTCAAGTAGCAATCGTGTTCAATCTGTCATATAGGGTAGGTATGAAGAGGGGGTGCCCATCACCACAATGGCTTTCCTGAAAGCTTCCTGACGGCATCAGGCTGAACACTCTCGGAGACATAATGCTCAGCTCCATGGGCCTTTTCCCCCAAACAGCATGGCAATTCTTAGGTTCTTAGATAGTGGCTTGAGAACATTACTTGAGCACATATATATGCAGGGCTGTGCGCATGCAGGGGGGAAAAAACACCAAGTGCAATATCGGGTGCAGAATTCAGCATCCTGAAAACCTCCACTTTTGTTTTCAAAACAAGTTTCTAGCCCTTATTGTTGCAAGAATATAATTAAACGTCTGCAGGCAACATCGGATGAAATGCCCTCAGCCAGGTCTGAAGGTTTCAATGTTCAAGGTCTCAGTGCACTGCATCGTTACTTAACCCCTCCTCATATGAGCAGGAGCAAAATAAATTAAGCAAAATGGCAAAAAAGGTAAGATAATTTTATCGAAAACGCCCCACAAATTCTTCATGAAGTTTGCAGGTTACGGAATTCAACTCTTTCTGCTAAATTTGGGTTCCTCAGGAACAAAGTCAAAAATACAAACTTTTGGTTATCAGGCATTACACACAGCCCCATATATATGGTTTTCTAACCTGGGGGGAATTTCGGTCCATCTAGTTTCCGAACTTACCTCTTTGATAGAGCTAGTCCTCCCTCGCCATGAAAACCACCATCTTCCACCTTTTTTTGGCATCTTATCCCTCATTATAGAATCCACAGTGGCCTGTGATAAATGGATGGTAACATAAATAATGGAACAGAACAAAAAGTAATCTAACTCATGCAAAAGAAAATATTTTTTTTAGAAAAAAAGACAAACCACACGCAATTTAAAACTCAAGCAAAGAGAGTAAAAGGAAACATACTATCTGTGGACCACAAATCTTGTCAAAGCAAAACCTAATGGTATCCACCAGAACTGTACGGAAGTAACTTAAACAAGAACACTTACAAAATTTAAAAAAAGAAGAAGAGAAAATGGGAACGAAACAAAACGAAACAAAAGCATAATAAGCCATTAGTATAATGTTTAGGAGACTGGGGAGAAAGAAGTCTCTACTTCACAGCTGTTTAGTAAAAATCATAAAGGGTTTCTGCTGCTAAGAAACACGGTTAGGCAAGATGGTTAGCTGTTCCCATTAAATAATAATGAAACTAAGTAAGATGGTTGGTTTGGTGTCTCTTGAAAGCTATTCAGGAGAGTACTGGCTAACAGGTATAATATAATGAAACATTCAGCACCAAAATAGCCACTAGTTGCTTCTTGATGAGGGTGCGGAAGTTTATTTCCTTAACATGTTGGACAGCAAAAAAAATTCCTAAGTGCAGAATTTGTTTTATCCTACAAACAAATATGCAAGTTCAGTGCATATTCTCTCCACGTGGCCTTATGTAAGGATTGACAGCAATTAAAGCAAGCCCAACCTATTCAAATTCACTTGGATAAATTCTGAAAAAAAGAATATCTGTGCTGATCCGCACAAGAGCATTTGCTACTTGGTGACTGCAACCATAAACAATGATATGCATGCACAACTGGGCCATTACAGATAAAGCAAGCGGGGGTGGGGAGAACTTTCAGGTCCCCTTAAAGGTAGAGGGACCCCAGTCGTCCAGTCACGGACGACTCTGGGGTTGCAGCGCTCATCTTGCTTTACTGGCTGAGGGAGCCAGCGTACAGCTTCCAGGTCATGTGGCCAGCATGAGTAAGCCGCTTCTGGCGAACCAGAGCAGCGCACGGAAACGCCGTCCCCTTACATTGCTTCAAATGCTAATGCCTTCCAAGAGAGTATTTTCATATTCTGATGTCAAAGCTTACAACATCAAAAATGCCGCAAAGTTGGGTTATTTACATGCATGTGTGAACTGGACCTATGTGAGCAGGAGAGAATGTGGCAAAAAGAATGCTGCAAAATATGATTCAGACGTGGTTCCAAATAATCCTAAATCAGCACTGGTGACAGCAGGTAGCTATATATAGTTCCAGCCAATGGTTTCTGATTTCTTTAAGACCTGTTTTGGCTACAGCACTGTGGCACCCTGAACCCTTTGCTAGAATTGATAGATTTGAATTTTATTGATCTATCTGTGGATATCTCTAAAAAGTGTGTCTTTGTCATCTCTCGAGAGGCAAGAGAGATGTGTGTCACTGAGTCCCATCAGTTCATCAAATGCTAAACAGATCAAGAGTTGTTTTGACCTAGCTGCAGGTTAATATCAGACTGCCAACAGCGCTGGTTCAGCTGTCAACAAGCAGAGAGGTCCGTAGCCAAATATAAATGTATCCAGCATTGCACTTTCAAGTTGGGGTTACTCTTTAATAGCTATTTTACACGAGAGATGCTATACTCTAATCTTTCTGTCCTCCAGCAGAGGACATTGGGATCAAAGGAAGGCTTACAGCCCAACTCTTAAAGTTCGGCCTTAGCACTCAGTTCTCAAGAGCCACTGAAATCAATACAACAAATGTATTTTTGCCAACCGGCTCCTTTAGATGGAAGATGAACGATAGCTTGTTTAGAGATCAGGAGATTATTAAGAAGGCCCAAAAAACTCTGAAGGATTATTTCGAAATAAATATGAACACTACGGTGGAAAAAAGAACTATCTGGGACGCAAGCAAAGCTGTGATGAGGGGGTTCTTGATACAACAGAACGCCGTAAAGAAAAGGATACAAAATGAAAGGAAAGATAAGATCTTGCAGAAAATTAAAGAATTGGAGAAGAAATTAAGATCAAACCCGAAGTCACAGCCGATTCTGAGAGAAATCAAATTATACCAAGCACAATATTCTAAATTGATAAACCAAGAAATAGAATGGAAGATTAAATTAATGAAACAAAAAACTTTTGAATCGGCGAATAAATGTGGGAAACTGCTTGCTTGGCAGTTGAAGAAGAGACAGAAATTAAATACAGTTACAAACCTAGAAATTGAAGGAAGAAACATTCAGAACCCCATGGAAATTAGAAAGTGCTTCCAGAGATACTTCAAAAAATTATACACTCAAGGGCCGCAAGATGAGGTTGAGATTAAACAATTTTTGGAAAGAAATGGACTAACAAAGTTGTCACAAGAAAACAGATTAATCCTGAACAACAAAATAACACAACAAGAGATTGAACAAGCCATCCAGAACATGCAACTGGGCAAATCTCCAGGGCCAGATGGCTTGACCTCCAAGTATTATAAGACATTAAAAGATTATCTGATCCAACCGATGATGGAGGTCTGTAATGAAATTATGGAAGGGAAGAAGGCGCCGGAATCGTGGAAGGATGCTTTTATCACATTGATACCAAAATCTGAAGCTGAAAAGACACAACTCAAAAACTACCGTCCCATTTCCCTTCTGAATGTGGATTACAAAATATTTGCAGACATTTTGGCAAGTAGACTTAAAAGAGTTCTTAATGAAGTAATCCATAAAGACCAGGCAGGCTTTCTCCCAGGTAGACATATGTTTGCTAATACTAGGAACATTATTGACATTTTGGAACTTCTGCAAACAGACATAAACACAAAAGCTGTGTTAATTTTTATAGATGCGGAGAAGGCCTTCGATAATATTTCTTGGAAATTTATGAAGGGAAATTTGAAAGAAATGGGAGTGGGACGGGGGTTTGAGAATGGGATTGATGCTATATATTCAGAACAAAAGGCCAAACTGATAGTTAATAATGTGGTTACAGAAGAGTTCAAAATTGAAAAAGGAACATGACAAGGCTGCCCGATTTCCCCTCTGTTATTTATCTCGGTTCTGGAGGTGCTCTTGAACATGATCAGAGGGGACCGGTTGGTGGAAGGGATTCAGGTCGGAGCGAAACAATATAAACTTAAAGCTTTTGCAGATGACCTAGTTTTGACCCTGCAGGAGCCAGAATCTAGTACGAAAAGAGTATTACAATTGATACAGGACTTTGGTCGGGTGGCGGGATTTAAATTAAACAAACAGAAAACCAAAGTGTTGGGAAAAAATTTGACAGACATAGAGTCGGAATGGTTTCAGAGAGAAACAGAATTAACTATGGTTAAAAAGGTAAAGTACCTAGGGGTAAACATAACAGCAAAAAACCTGAGTCTATTCAAGGATAACTATGAAAAATGCTGGTCTGAAATTAAGAGAGACTTGGATAGTTGGACAAAATTGAAGCTTTCTTTGTTAGGCCGAATTGCTGCTATTAAGATGAATGTATTGCCAAAAATGTTGTTTTTGTTTCAAACATTGCAGATTGTGGACAAAACGGAGTGCTTCCGGAAGTGGCAGAAAGATATATCTAAATTTGTCTGGCAGGGCAAAAAGCCCAGAATTAAGTTTAAGATATTAACAGATGCGAAAGAAAGAGGGGGCTTTGCCCTGCCAGACTTAAAGTTGTACTATGAAGCCGCAGCTTTTTGCTGGCTAAAAGACTGGCTACTTCTCGAAGACACTGACGTGCTGGACCTGGAAGGTTTTAACAATGCTTTTGGTTGGCATGCATACTTATGGTATGATAAAGTTAAGATCAATAAGGCCTTTAAGAACCATATTGTCAGGAAAGCAGTGTTTAATGTCTGGACAAAATATAAAGACTTACTGGAAAATAAAACTCCAAGGTGGCTCTCACCTCTGGAGGCTAAGGCCCTAAAAAGACCCAATATGGAGGCCAAATGGCCAAAATATTGGGAAATATTAGAAAAAGATGGAGACAATTGGAAATTGCAGAGTTTGGAGAAAATGAAGGATAAGGTGTGAGACTGGTTACATTATGCTCAGATTAAAGAAGTTTTTAAAAATGATAAAAAGTTAGGGTTCCAGGTGGAGAAATCGAAGTTAGAAACTGAATTGTTAGAACCAAAGACTAAGGTTCTATCTAGAATGTATAACTTGCTGTTAAAATGGAATACACAAGACGAAATGGTTAAATCGGCTATGATAAAATGGGCACAGGACATTGGGCATAACATTATGTTTGAGGACTGGGAAAGGTTGTGGACCACTGGGCTGAACTTCACCGCATGTAATGCTCTGAAGGAAAATGTTATGAAAATGATATATAGATGGTACATGACCCCAGTTAAACTTGCTAAAATATACCATTCGTCTGATAATAAATGTTGGAAATGTAAAGAAAATGAAGGAACATTCTTTCACCTCTGGTGGACATGCCCTAAGGTGAAGGTCTTCTGGGAAATGATATATAATGAACTGAAAAAGGTATTTAAGTATACCTTCACAAAGAAACCAGAGGCCTTCCTCCTGGGTATTGTCGGCCAGAAGGTGTTAAAGAAGGATCGAACATTTTTCATGTATGCAACAACGGCAGCAAGGATTCTTATCGCAAAAAACTGGAAAACTCAAGATCTACCCACACTGGAAGAGTGGCAGATGCAGCTGATGGACTATATGCAACTGGCCGAGATGACCGGCAGAATCCGTGATCTGGGAGAAGAGAAGATGGAGGAAGACTGGGAGAAATTCAAAATGTATTTACAAAAACATTGTAATTTGGTTGAACCTTAAGAAGGATGCTGGATTATAAAAAACTGCTCACCACTAAATTAGATCTAAATTTGATGATAAGTGAGACTAAAGAAAATATAAAATTTTTTGGGAAGAAGTGCTAGATTATATTTGAATGAATGGACATGAGATTGAAAACAAGTTGATAATTTGTGTGGAAAAATTTTTAACAATGCAAATGGGAGCGGGAGACGTGAGGGAGTCCAAAGAAGTGATGAAATTGTTATGACAGAAATAAGATTGTTTATTATGTGTGCATTTATATTTTAAAATCTTAATAAATATTTATTTAAAAAAAAAATGAAATCAATACAACAAATGAGCATTAATCAAGCTGGCCTGCCTGCAAAAAGAAGTTCAACTGTCGAGATGAACCGTTCGTTCCTAAAGGTTTGCTGTTTGAATACAAGTCAGATTCATGAAGTCACAAGCGCATCCTCAGCCTAAATCTAGAAAATGTTGGTTCGTAGCCCCAACAGTGACCAAGGCAATATAACCACTGATATGCATGAAGCTGAGGACCATTTTAGACCACATGAGCTGGGGGGAGTTGGCACACATAACTGAAATTACAACTCTCTTGCAAGAGTTCTTAAAGTGTCTCAACCAGAACATACACAGCTTAGGACAGAAACGCTTCTCCCAACCCAGTCCCAGGAACAGGAAGACTAGGAGAAAAAGAAAGAAGCAAGGCCATATTGCCCCAAAGTGTGTTGAGGCTTGGGAAGCACAGACACGTAAAAGCATGATTCATGGATGGTAGCCAGCACTGTCCAAGTGTCTATGGGCTCCTCCCTCTGTTTTTTTGCTATATTCTTGGGCATGGGGGCCTTTATTTTTTTCCCCCAAAAGGCTTCCAGGGTCAATCTCACCTTTGGCAAAGGTTTCTGGAATGCTTGCATCGCCAGCAGAAGAGGAGCTGCTGTAGTCCAGTTGTAGTACCTAGATCAAAAACAATTTGATGCACCATTATTGAAACTATCTGCCCAATATCAACACATGTGAAATATACTCGGAGTCAAGAATAGATTTCATGCTCTCTATTCAGCTCATAGTAGTGAGGAGGAATGGAAGTTCCCCCAGAATGTCTGCTTTATATACATTATTTACACAATGGGCCCCACGTGATTGGCTAATTCTGGGATTCACCTGTAGGCCAATCAGGTTGCGGGTTCACTTCCACCTGGAGCTGGATTGGGTGGCTCCTGTGGACCAATCAGACTGCTGCATTCTGGACCCTATTGTTCTAGGACCAATCAGACTGCTGCATTCTGAATCCTATTGTTCTAGGACCAATCAGACTGCTGCCTTTTAGATCCTATTCAACTCAGTACATAACAACACGCCTCAAGGCACAACTTCTCATATGTCAAGGAGCTAAGCAACTATACAGCTTTTAGAATACGTCTGAAGGCAGCCTTTTATAGGGAAGTGGTTTTTTTTTATAATGTTGAATGTTTTATTGTGTTATTATATATGTTAGAAGCCACCCAGAGTGGCTGGGGAAACCTAGTCAGATAAGTAGGGTACAAACATCATCATGCCATCAGGCTAGTGCAGTGGCATTGAGTTACATCTGCACTAGGACTGATCTGTAAGACTGAGAGCAAGATGGATAATGTACTGATTCACTTCTCTGGAGAAGCTCCTGTATGGCTACAGCTCGGTTGGTTAGAGCATGACACTGATAACACCAAGGCTGCAGGTTCAATCCCCCTATGAGACAGCTGCAATACAGGGGGCTGGATCAAATGATCCTTGAGGTCCCTTCCAAAACTCTACGATTCTATGAGCTATGGAAATAGCTTCAAATACTCTCATCTGTTGTTGTTGTTTTAATTATCATTATTTCTATAACTCTGCTGAGTTATACTTACTTGCTTCCAATCTTCACCACAAGGTTAGGGTCGTCGATAATAGCAGGATTGTCCACAAACTGCTGGTAACTTACTTCTTGTTCTAAGAACTTTTCTGTCAGGAGAGGAGGGAGGGCGAGGAAAGAATTCATGAGACGCAGGTAGTGATGGGATATATGGCAGAGCTGGCCCCGTCACTACTGCTTGAATAGCAGGCAATAAGGGGACCAAAGAAGGATAACTGCACCCCTTAAGACAGGTCCACCCAACCAGCAACATGCAGCGCCGAGGGACTTCTGGCGGTTCCCTCACTGCGAGAAGCAAAGCTACAGGGAACCAGGCAGAGGGCCTTCTCGGTAGTGGCGCCCGCCCTGTGGAACGCCCTCCCATTAGATGTCAGAGAGATAAACAACTACTAGCATGAGGGTCAAACAACAATGCCCAGAATTCTTTGAAGGGGGGGGGGAATCTGTGTTAATTCGAAGTTCAGTGGGTTCGCAGCCAAAAGTTCCATCATGCCTTGCTGTTCAACACCCACAAGAGGTCACTGTTTAGTTTTCCAGAAGAGGAACCAATACTAAAACGAAGAGGTGGTATAATAAATAGAAGTACAGAAGCTCTCTACATACCTTTAGATATTTCTTTGTTCTCACTAAGTCCCCCGCAAAGTGAGATAGCAATGGACGGCAGGTCCCTTATTCCATCTGAGGTGCTCTCGATGCCACTATCGATACCTGAGCTTCCGACTGTCTGAGGGGACTGGTTCGCTGAGCGGGGTGCATTTTCACTCGCAACCTTCGACTGGGCGGCATGTTCGTCACTGAGAAGAGAAGACTGGCTTAGCTGTCTCCGACACCCATACAAGCTCACATATCTCCTCATCTTACATGCCCAAACTTGAATCGTACTCCCTCGGTGCTGGCATTGCATCGGCCTGTGCACTGAGTTATCTCTCACAGCCAGGATGGGACCCCTGTGGCCTGAAGACATCTGCAGCTTTCCTTAACCACAGACAGCACGGCCTAATGGTCAGGGATAATGGGAGCTGGAGCCCAACAGGCTCCCCAAACTCGGCTGATGGTTAAAGCTTCCGAGCACAGGAATGTCATAAAAATGTACTTGACTGACAGAATTGTGGGGGTTTTTTTACATTGCTTCCAGGCTCGTTCCCACTTATCAGGACTCAGACATGAGCTGACTGCTGCACCCCCGAGACTCAGCTATCAGAACTCTTTTAGGGGGAAAAACCAAACGACATTTCTAGCCTTGTTGGCTGGAGAGGTTAATTTGAAGGTGTGATAAGTGTGTTTCTTTATGCATATACAGTTGCCTCCATGATTACTACTTCTATTTATATTTCAGTTACTTCTGTTCACTGTTTTCAAAAGGTATTAACAGTTAAAAACAGAAACATGGGGCAGCTGGATATATATATATATATATATATATATATATATATATATATGTATCTACTCAGAAGTAAGTCCCATTGAGATAAATGGAGCTTTCTCTCCCAGATAAGAGGGTTTAGGATTTTAAGCAAAGTTGGTATCAAGCGTACCAAACTCTGTGAAAGCTCTGCTCAAGCATGGAATTTTGCATGCAGATATCCTGAAAACCTCAGCTTTCATTTTAAGTGTGTTGGCGGCGGAAGGAACCGGTTAGGCTTAAAGGTGTGTGGATAATTGCTTGGTGAAATCTCAAAAGGCTGAGGGCTTTAGAAGGATTTGCAGTGGTCAGGGTAGGGACTCAGGGGCATGCGTAAATTCTTTCCACCCCTCAGAACTACCAAAATTCAAAACAAAGCAAACACAAAAGTTGCTTAAATTGCACGGTTTATCTTTTTGCCTGTACAATGTTCATGGGAATAAAGGTGCATCATCACATTCCATTATTTTAAGGAGCACCAGGGCCTCATTTTTTTAAAAAAATGCATGGCAGAATCCTCACTCCAGCTTTTGCCACCACACCCTTTGACCGTCCCCAAAGTTCTCACTTCTTCCTCATGAAGGTGAGAAGGAATGTTCAGGTCTGTCCTAATTGTGTCATCTGGACCCTAAACTGTGGGGAATCTCAGGTATGGTTCGTTTAAAGCAAACCAGCTTCATAAACTATGCTTTGAAGGTGGCTTGCTTCAACAAGCTATAGTTAACCACATTTTGTCTAGCTTGGGCCATCATAATAGGCTGTGCTCAATCTATAATGAAAGCAAAAGCTTCTGAATTCCTCCACATCAGAGAAGGAAGGGAGAGTATGTGAGCCCAAGGCAGAGTTTAGTATGCTCTTTCTCAACCTAGTGCCCTCCATACATTTAGTACTACAATTTCCATCTGCTTCAGCAAGAATGGCCAGTGACCAAGGACAACGGAAGTCACAGTCCAATACTTCCGGTGGGTACAAATTATCCGGCAGAATCTGATTTCCTAAACAACCTCTGAAGAATACTATGTGGAAAGTGAACGAATCATTCACCATTACTGGAGGATATAAGCTCCACTGACATTGTTGCAACCATTAGGAAACTGCTTCTTGATCCATGCACACCATTGTGGTCTGTTGAATCAGACAGATGCATTACAAGTGCTAATTAATACCATGCGTACTTTTTAGGAAAATAGAGTGCAGCAACCTCTGGCTCCATATCTGTGATGTCATCTAAATAAACACCGTCAGCACCAAGATGGCGGCTGCGCTTATCTGTGAAAGGCAAAAAAAAACCACGGTATTAATAGAAAGCACTCAATTTGAACACTCATTTCTCTCCTCCAGAGGAAGCTACAGATTCTGCTTGCCTGGTGTGTGTTTGTTTGTTTGAGGATGTACAGTCGGTCCACTGGCAAAATATCTAATTCTCATGGTAGCAACTAACGACCCTCATCTCCTTCAAAGCTGCCTTGGCCATAGGGCTTTGTCTTGGTTTAGGAAGGTGCATGTGAGTTATCCCTTCCTGATATAACATAATATAGAATGAGAGGGCAATGCTGCAGAGGAAGACAACAAAGGCAGGTGCAAAATTTGTAATTTCAAACAAAGAGCACTAAACCCCAGCCTTTGCTTTGCATCTGCACCCATTTGGTCATTTGCACAGTCACAGTTTGGCTTGGATTGACATGCAAACTGGTTCAGAATGTTCTTAGAATTAACGTAAGGGCTGTTGTTCTCTGGTCCCATGTGAGGCCATCCCATAAGCACCCAAGTTTGGCCACTGGAGAACAGGATGCCAGACTATATGGGCCTTTGGTCTGATCCAGAAGGGCTCTTTATTAGGTTCTTGAAGCCGGGGGGGAGGGGGGATGCAGCTATGGAGTGGGGAAGTGTGCCCCAATGACATAAAAGCTAAATAGCTCCCAGTATTGGGGGGGGGAACCCACCGAGAACATTAGAGAGCAAGCAATCATAAGTATTTCTGCTTGAAGATAGAGGAGAAACCTAGAGAGAATAGGAAACCTCCCACTGATTTCAAGGGGGCTGGGATTCTAGCTATCCCGCTTGCGAGCAAAGCAAAAAAACCAAAAAACCCAAATGCTTTAAAAGAGGAAACTTGTCTGTATCCTGCTGCATGCCTGTGAGAATGAGAGATCTTTCGCTTTCACAGTCAGCTGTAAACAAATGAACTTACGCAAGACACAGCTACACAAGCACATGACTACGTAAGAGCCTGAGAAAGCTGTCTGGAAGGTGAAATGCTTCAAGTTCCCACAACAAGGTAAACAAGGGATCTCCAAGCATTTCTTCCGCAGAGATTTCTTCTGCTGAGTCTCTTCACTTCCCCCTTTTGAGGTACAGAGCCTGACTTTCCACCAACAGACTCCTCCTCTAGCACCTGATACTTAAGTGATGGAAACTTACTGGAACATTCCTGAACCAAAGCTTGCCCTTCTTCCATTTTTGGAACTTCCGCTGAATTTCGCCCGAAGTGAAATTAAAAGGTCAGTTTTGGCAAGCAAGGTAGAGAGGAGGTGATGACCCCAGGACCACCTTCAAATTGGCTTCCAACTTTGCTTGTTGCGGAACAAGCCCTGGTAAATTTAACAAGGTTTGCTTCTGACTGACTGCACATAGTTAACAACTACTCTGGAATCTGTTTAAGGCAGAGTGACAAAACCTTTGACAAAATCTCCAAAGAAGCTCAAGGGAATATGACAGTGTCTCGGGACAATTTGTGCATCTTTCGCTGCAACAGCCAATTCAGCCAGTGTGTTTTGGGGCACTGGGAGGAATTCAGAAAGCTGAAGGTTTTCTCCCTTCCACCCCCCCCCCTTGCTCCCTATTCCCTATCCCCTCTAGGCTTGCAAATTTGGATCCATCTAAGGAAGACATTTCCCTTTCTTCCCCGGTCTCTCAGTCAAAAACCTCTTTGCAAATTAAGTTCCACTGCTGCTTATACAAAATACAAACTTCTTTCTTCCTTTCATCCCCATTATCTCATTTTTTAAAAAAACCAAAAACGAGGCACAATTAGTTTTTCTCTTAAGAAACTGCTTAAACTTTTCCAGTGCCTGGGTTCAAAACCAGAAGCAATCGTACAAGCAGCTTTTACCTTTTTTCCTGGAGGGAGAATCGGTCTTGCTGCTTGTTGGCTGTGCCAAACAAGCCATAGCCTGCTTGACGTCTTCATTTGCAGGGAGTGGAGGTGCAGCTGCCCCTAACATTTCTACATTTGGCTCATTTATCTCAGGTATTCCTTCTTGAAGCTCAGGTTCTTCCAGAGTCAGCACAGCATCCGCCTGTTCAACGGCAGGTAAGGGAGTACTACTCTGAAGATCCTCCAGAACGTCGTTTTGAATGACTCGAAAGTGAGTGCTTTCAGAAGGATTCACATTCACCGCAGAGCTGGATTCTTTTAGCCTGAGTGGAATAGCAGACTGGAAAGAGAATACACACCTGTTTAACAACGCTTCCCTGATTAAGAAGAAACAAGATGCTGTGAAAAGCAAGCACTGCTTTCACACCAAAACCTAAGTAATTGTCCTAACACTGCCATGTAATAATAAATAGCAGCAGCAACCCTGGGTTTGCAGCCAAGCACATGCTCAAAAAAAGGAAAAGCAGCCAATCTTTACTTTCCGATCAGGGTAACAGTCTGATAGTTGTGTCTATGGAAACCACTTTCCCAGGGCACAGTTACAAAGTCACAGAACTGTAGAGTTAGAAAGGGCCGCGAGGGTCATCTAGGCCAACCCTCTGCAATGCAGGAGTCTTTTTTTTTTGCCGTGTGAGGTTCGAACCCATGAACCCTGAGATGAAGGATCTCATGCTCTACGGACTGAGCTATTCCATACAGTCGGAGGGCACATGATGCAGCCATCTTGCTGAAGCTACGACGGCATGAGCCTGGGCATTGACTGGATGGAAGACCACCTGGGAATTCCCACACACACACATATACCATAGAACACCTTGGTTGGTTGACTGGTTGTCCCTCAAGTTGGCGAGACTCTTCTCACAAGAAACCAAGCCCATGGAATGAGCTGTTCAGCAGGCACCTTCTGTTTTAACATTTAAACACCTGTTTAAATGTTAAAACTAACCTATCCCAACAAGCACCTGCTGGCCATTAAGAGATTATCCTTCTGTAAAAGTTAGATGATCTCCAATTTTAAATTTCGATATGGTTTTTAATGTGTGGTTTTATATATTATTGCTGTAAACCGCTCTGATGTCTGGGGTATTTTTTAATGAACAGTGGTACATTTTTTATTTTTATTTTTTGCAAATGAATAAAATATAAATTGAATGCAATGACAAACTACAGTTTAAAACTTTTTGAAGCCACACCAGAGGAGAACAGGAAATCATCCTATCGCAATGATTGTGCACATAGCAATAAGTTTTGTTTTGGTGTTATGACTTCACCCTCCTTTAAAATATATTTGTTAGTTCTCTGTTACCTTAAGACAGTCAGCTCTAAAAACAGAAGAAAGATTGAAGCTATTTTATCATAGGCATTTGAAAATATTCCGGAGGAGGTTTCCCCTCATACCTTTGTGGCTTGAGGTAGTTCGCCCCAGTCCCAATGCATTTGTGGATTATTCTTCTGGACACCCCTTTCCAAAGATTTATTGACTAACTCAGAATCACTTTTAGGCGTTGGAGGCCGTGAACCTGAAGGACTGCAGAAAGAAGTGGGGAGGAAATGGGAGAAGACATACATTAAACAACAATAAGCGTAAGTACAACCTCAGGGCAATTTGAGATGATTTATAGCTATATTGTTAGTGGCAATCTGAACTGAAACATGCTGAATGCATTTCAGACTTAAAATGCAGTATGAGCCCAGTTCAATAGGCAGCCGAAAGCACGAGGTTTTAAAGTTACATGCAAAGTAATTTGTGAGACTCAAAACCCTAGCAATATAAAAGCTGCTTGCAAAGTACTTAGTGGGTCTATGAATGCAATATAAATATTCAAGCAACCCTAAGCACATTTATTGCAGGGGGTAGGGGTTGAATCCCACTAGCTTCCAATGGGATGTATACTTCCAAGAAAGTTTATTTAGGGTTTAAAGCTTAGTAACATAAATCAGTAGTTTGCCAGCACACAAATAGACTCCCATAGCTTTCTTTTGCAGAGAAAAGTCAATAAATGCTAATCTATGTTAGTATTCTGAAACCCCAGGAAAGCCACGTTTTGTGAACAGGTAATGTGCAAATGTGGCTGGCCATACACAAGGGTTCCGATACCATGAAAAAAAGGCAACAGGAGATGTTGATGATGATGATGATGATGACAATGGTTGACAACCCACCCTTGACCCTAAGGTCCCCAGGGTGGGATACACAACATTAAAACACAATATTAAAAAGAGTTTAGAGCAACTTATAATGCCAAAAACAAGGTGATTCCTAGAATTCTAGACCTCAGGTGTCCAAAGTTAAAGGGTACCCAAGGTTCCTTATCACAAGGATATCCTGGGACAGAATGAGTTAGACTCCTATAGCATGAATTCACTCAGTGCATTCTCTTCCATAGGGAGACACAGAATAGCCCTGCGACATGGAAATGCCTGAATCGGTCCTAAATGGACAGGTCACATGAACTACTAATCTGATTGTGGACAAAACGGTTGCCTTGGAAAACAAAGGATGCAATAAAAATCCATTAATGCAAGTAACGTTTTAATGCATAGTGGCAGCACTGACAAACTGATGGGAAGGAAGGAAGGGGGAAGGAACTGGTGCATTGATTCAGTTCTCCCTCAAGCACACACACACACACACACACACACACACATGCAGTGTCAAATCTGTGTAGGCTGTTACACAGGCAGCATTTGACCCATGGCCCCACCTCCCTGCACAAACATTTTTGTGCAAACATGTCCTGATCCAGAAAAATAATGTGCTGATCCCAGAGGATCAGGATGTAAATATTTGAAACTTGAATCTATGGATGTGCTTACACAAAACAAGAGGAACAATTTGTTTTCTTACTTAATGGGGGGGGGCGGGGATACAATAGCTCAGCTAGTGAAGAACTTTAGGATACAACAAACTAGTTTGTCCAACCAACTACAGTACATATATAAAAATGATACATGAGGCTGAAAAAATCCCAAGTTCTTGGTCCCCCTGGTACCCAAAAGCATTCTGATGTTGTCCAATTCTGACTTAATGCGCCCACCTAATATTGAGCAAACTAAACTTGAGTTCACACCACCAACACACTAAACGTAAGACGTGCGTCATAAGTCATCAAGAAGACATGAATAATTCGGTTCTGGGACTATTAAGAAGTTCTACAAAACTGCCTTTTTAAGCTAGGAAACTGCAACCCTTTTTGGTCTTGTGGACACATTTGGAATCTGGAGCAACCGGTGGGCACCACACAGAGAGATACAAATGCCGAAACCTATTCTGTTCATTGCGTGGACAGGCAGAGTCCCCAGATCCCGCGCGGTCCCCCCCGTCATGTGGAATAACGACTCAAGACAACGTGCTATGGGATTAAATTGGCCACAACTTTATTAAATTTCAAATGTGGGTAGACCTTGGCTCAGGCATTGGGCGTTCTCCCTCCCCAGTCCCCAGCCGGGGACCCAGGGAGCATCAGGGTTATCCAGTGGGGGGGGGGGATGGGCCGGCTCTGGAGAGCATATGTTCAAGCAGAGATAGCCGCCCCTGTTACGACGCCGCAGGGGAGAGCAATGACGACCTTTCGGCGCACGGCCAAAGCCTCCCTTCAAAAAACCCCTTTAACGGGGAACCCTGGTATCGCCGCCGCAAAGAGGAAGATGGACTAAAGGATTCCGCCCAAGGCCTGATACCGCCCAAGTTGTGACGTTTTGCTACGGGAAAGGCGAAACCTGCCAATGCAGGGAAATTCCTTTCCGGCCCTTTAACAGCGACCTTAACGTAGCAGCGCCCGCATACCTGTGAAGAAAAGTTAACCTGCAAAATAAGACATTAACTGAGGGTGGGTAGGGTGGGAGAAGCTCTGGAGCCAAGTGAGGATTCCCAGGTAAGATCCTCCCTCTATTGTGTGGGCAGGTAATCCCCCCCCTAGCTGGCCTGGTCTCCTTGGCAACACTTCCCCCAGGTGGGATTGGACAACTGACTGAGGTAGGCGGAGACCTCCAGGTATCCCACCTGGGGGGAGGCAAAGCCAAGCCTATGCTGTTGGGGCCGCTCCAGATCTAGGGGCTGCACGTGTCCACGCAAAGGGCGCCCCCCGTTTTAAGCGGGGAGCGGTCATTGCAGCAGAATGCTCCTTCCAGCCTAATTTCGGGAAATAGTGGGGGGGAGAGGTCCCCGTGGGCATCTGGAAAACCTACTGCAAGTGGGTCTGGACTACGTCGCCAATCCCTTTCTAAAGCCAAAGCCCAGATTAAACTGTTATCGTGTTGAAAGGGAAATGGCATCTCTGCATTACTAGAACAGGAACTATTTTTTTAATAATAGCCCTAAGAGTTTAACTGAGCGTTTAGTCTCAGTACTAATACACTTCTACATTATGGACAGCGTGAAAAAGAAAATGCATTATGCCAGGTCAAAACGCATTAGATCATAATTTGTGCTGTACTGTATTAGCAATCCCCTAGAAGAACACCATACCTTTCTTAAAAGTTGTCCTGCAACGAATAACGCAGCCCCGTTGCCTCAAAGAGTTTACAATTTGAGTTTGACAGAAAGCAGGTTCCCCGGGCGGCAAAAAAGCAAACACATTTAGACTGTGTGGAGAAGGACAGCATCAGGACTTCCACTAGTTCTGTGTGATCTTAGATTACATTTTCATTGGAACTGCAGAAATCTGGAAGCATCAGGGTGTGGAGGGTTTATGAGCCAGCAAACTGGATGTTAGCAGTCTGCTCTTCTCTAATGTATTTTGGCATCCAGCTGAGCAGACCCAAAATAAGCCTTAAAGGCTGGAACTGTTCCTCAAACTTAGCTCCTTGACACACCTTGACAATGCACCTCCCGGCTCATCACACCCATTCCAGCTTCAGGATTCAATTCACAATGACTCTGGTATTCCCAAGTAAATGTGTGTGAAATGCACAGGAGTAGTAGTTCAGGCCTTGGTGACTTCAAGACTAGGTTACTGCAATGCACTCCATGCAGAGATTTCCTTGCTCTTGATATGGAAACTACAGATAGTGCTGAATGCTGCTTCATGGATGCTGACAGGAGTGAAACCCTGCACTGGTTATGCATTTACTACTGCGCTGAGTTCAAAGTATCACTATTAATATAAAGCTCCTAATAGCCTGGAACCTGTTTATTTGAGGGATCGATTTACCCCAAATGCACCCACTCAACTTCTCACAGGAACTTTCACTGTGCTCTTCTTGGTTCCTGCTAAGTTCAGGCAAGGCTATCCAGGAATGTAGCAGCCAGTGTGTGTTTTAATCTCTTTTTAGCTTATTATAGATTTTATTATTTTTTTTAAAAAAAAATCACTGACAATTTTAATGTCTCTGTTTTGCTTGTAGAGGTTGCAATTACAAGCAAGCAACATGTATGTACATATTGTTAAATAAATACATCTTTAGACGATGGTGGATGATAGACAGATGATAGATAGATCGATAGATGATAGATGGTAGAGATAGATAGGGAAAAATTATATCCAGAATGTATGCCTTGCCAACAGGCACTAAATGTCACCTTCTCTAAAAGGGTGGCTGTATTTTCTGCAGGCTTTCTGGCAAATTTAAAGGATCTTGGGCTACACCTGGCAATTTTGCAACATCACATAAACAGGAAATACAGTGTTATCTTCTAAAGAAGAGACAGTGAAAAAGGAAAAGCAAGCAAAACAGACTGCCCAGATAGGACATTATGAACCTATAAACGCTACAGGACCCACCAAGTCAAAGGGGAAGCCCAAGAATTAATGGAACTTCATTCAGAGTTGCCTACAGATTTCCCTCAGTTCAAAAAGCATATAGGTCAGCTGCCAGCAATACGGGAGGACAACTTCAAGAGGGAATGAAAGATGGAGGGGCAAGCCTTGCTCCCCCCCCCCACTGCCCTCCCCACCAAAGTAGACTGCCAGCAAGGAAGTGTAGAGAAGCATTTTCTGCTGCTTCATTTGTCCATATACATAAAAATCTTATTACAGAAGTTCATCAGGAATGACAAACATGGATGCCAGCTGAAAACGCTGTGCCGTTAATAATAATAATAATAATAATAATAATAATAATAATAATAATAATTTATTATTTATACCAGCCACTCTGGGCGGCTTCCAACAAAACACTAAAATACAATAACCTATAAAACATTAAAGGCTTCCCTAAACAGGGCTGCCTTTGGATGTCTTCTAAAAGTTTGGTAGTTATTTTTCTCTTTGACATCTGGTGGGAGGGCATGGCAAGCTTTGTTTACTGAACGCGAGTCAAATAAACATGCAAAATTAGATCAACTCACTAGGGGATCAGAACATTCGTCAATGCAAATCACCCTGTGCAACTCACCCTAATTCAAAACCTTCCAGAAAACCCACGACAGCTGGTTGCCAGCAAGTCCTGTTGCCTGTTGCAACCACACCTTCTGCATACATCTCTTGCTTCAAAAGATTACTGAGGAAACAGGGCTGGTGTTACTCAAGAGCCTCTAGTTCAGGGGAGGGGGCTGGGGAAGCTGTGTGCCCCTGGATGTTGTTGAAATTCAGCTCCCATCAGTCCCAGACACCAAGGATGATGAGAGGTCTAATTCTTCAATATCTTGAGGGCCGCACATTCCCTCACTCCTGTCCTAGTTGCTAATTCCTAGCATATATAGAAACATGGGTCCTGCACCCAGTCATATGTCCTGTTCTTCTCCTTTACTTAGAAAGTACTAGAAGATGCTAAATGCTGCTGATTTTCCCTCAGTACATGAAAGCATGGTAAATATATATATGTAGGCACTTCCTCCGCTAGCACTGTGAAAGGAAAAACGACCAGCGGGTTGCCATCATCACTGTGTCTTCCACCAACATAATTCTCCCCTTGTCTGTTTGTTTTAAACTATGACAACGTTTTGTATCGCAGTGCAGCCTTTGGGAATTTTGCTTCAGTCTTCCCCAGCGCAAACACGAACCGCTTTTAAACACAACTTGCTTTGAAAAGAAAGCACAGTTGTTCTATAACTCAAGAGCCTGTTCTCTCTTTTTTCAGCAAACGATATATTTATTCACCGCAGTTTGTCTGTGGGAACAAATATATATTTCAACATATTAACTTTGGACAGGAAGTACGAACGTGGATTTTTTAAACAAACAAGCAAACCATCGGGCTATTTTAAAATGCCTAAACTCCCTGCTGTTTAAGAGAGATTTGAAATTAGGTGTCCCTAAAAATGTCTACTCAGATTCTGGTTTTTGCAACTTTCTTGCCCTGATCATGCGCTTGGTCGGCAATGGATGGTTATGTGCTCATATCACCTGCATGTTTGGAGCTCATATCACCTGCAGGTTTGGAGCTTTCCCCTCTCACTGAAGTAATGAGGAAGCTCTTGTGGTCAAGGGAGCTCCAAAGGTGCATCAGAGCCCCTGTGCCTACAAAAGATCATTGGAAATGTACACCTGTGCTGTACCATGAGAAAACTACCTGCATTCGAGCTGGGTTGACCAAAGGGGACCTAGTGTTGGATAAGACAGTAGCCTAAGGGTTTGGCAGTCATGAACCCTGAGGAAATGCAGGCAGCGCAACAAAAATAAGGGGAAAGGAAGTGGAAGAGGAGGAGAAATGTACAGGAGCTGGAGAAATAACAAAGGACTGAACTGCAGATGATAACCAGCCCAATTTTTGGCCAGAGGTCTACAGTTTCTGCGTCATTAATACAGTGGCAACATAACGTGAAATGAAAACCCTAATTGCTAACCCCAGTTTCCTGCCAAGCAACTGTGTTAGTAATAAGGAGTAGTTTGGTAAGTCTGAGGAAGGCTGCAAAACTGTTAAAAAGAGTTAAAAGGGTTAATCAGCATTCCAACAAACCAAAGGAGAACTTTGCGGAGAGTTGCTGTTCTACCTGTCTGTAGCAGGATAGTGAGAAGACTGCTGAGGGCAAGAACTAGATAATCCTCCATCTGCTGGAACAGTAAGATGAGAGGACTTCCCTGGGCAAGTTCTGGGCTTACTGGACAGTGTGAGGTGTAGTAAAAGGAAGGGAAAAAACAGGCATCATTATTCCACAATACGCTGCAATCAACACATGCTGCTGGGACACACAGTGACATCCCTGCCCGCTTGAAAACAAGGAACTCGGCTTAAAGAGAACTGAGTTTCTAAGCAACAAGATCCGGAATCGCTATAAGCAAATGTACAGTAAGTCAGTGCACCGTTCAGAGAGACACCAGACTACAGCACACAAAAGGTTGCAATCATTTGCAAATATGACAGCCACCATTATAATAACATATGCAAAAAAGTGATCCACCCTGGCCTCTTCTGGTGCAACAAGTGCGAATTTGAGGGTGAAGAGTACAAACTGATCTCATCAGAGGAAACAGGCAGAAATGTTATCTAAAATATATGTGTTGCACAGACATGCTCCACTGCCGTTTAGCCTTTCTCTAGCAACTGGATTAAGCATGAGATCACTAAAACGTGTTTTTAGTTATAAGAACATTGTTTTGAAATTGACAAAGAAAGTATAATACCTTTGCATGTTTTTTTTAAAAAAAAGCAACCCTACATCTGCATGATTTTGCCCCCAAATCAGAGTGGTCTGCAAGAAACACGACCTAACGATCACAGTAAAAGGATCCTATATTATGACTAAGGACCCTTCCACATATAATGCGATCAAAAATCAGAAGTCTCACATGTACCCGGTGCTTATGGAAGGCAGACCTCTGTAATCATGTGAGGTTCTTTACTCTTCCACTACCAGCAACGGAGATGTTCCACTTGCATTCATGTAGCTGCCTCATTCAATTGTAAAACCAGTATGTAGGAGTTAAAATAATTCTCTTCCCATCAACATGATCCTATCAGGACTGCTACAGCCTACCGAAGGGGTTGTCATCCAAGTGCCGCAGAATGTTCAGTCACAACAAATAATGGATAATTAAGATCAACAAGTTTTCCGAAGGTTCAGCCTCACACTAAACATCACATACCCTGAAACTCTACTCCAAATCTACTCCTCTTCCTGTGCTTTGAAATGAAGAAGTGGTTTACACACACTCACGTGTAACAGGTAGCTGAGCACTCAATGAGTTGGCTTGCACATAGCACCAAGCTGAACTCTGGCTGAAGGCAGTTCAAGACGACATACCAAGCCAAACCATGGATGAATGAAGTTACGGCAGCAGGAGGACCAGGAAAGGAGGACAGTGTTCTTCTCCAGGAACCCTCACAATCATGCTAAGCCATAGTTTGGCTTAGTGTTATGGGCACAAGCCAGCTCAACGTCTGGATGAAACTTGGAATGCTTGATTATCCTAATTATGGGTGTGCATATGCCGAGCCCAGAAATATACAATCATTTCATGAATGTTACAAGTGTGGGAAGAGCTGCACTGCTACACAGTGTCTGAACTTGCTGGATGAAGGCACTTAGCACAGAAGACTACCTGAGGTACTCCAGTTAACACATACCGTACCTTGGTGAAGGGGACCATTCTCCATCCGAATGGTGGTGAGGGAGCACACTGATTGAAGATGTATTTATCTCAAGCACTTCATCTCTACAAAGATCAGAGGCAGATGTTCTGAGTATAAACAAACAAAGAGAGGAAAAGAGGTTTAGTTTAGTTTAGTTTTGTGTGTGTGTGTGTGTGTGTGTGTGTGTGTGTTTAAAAAACCAACAACCTCTCGTTCAGAGCTAGAATAGCATTGCAACACTGGTAAGGAGAAAACTACTTCCCTTCTCTAAGAACTGTTAGGCTCAAACGTCATCTCAAAATGACTGGAAATCCAGATGCTTCTGATAAGAAGCGCAAGATGGAAAATGAAACAAAAAACACAACTCTAGAGGTCAGAAATTAGCGGTTCCTTAAATTTCCTTAACCACCTGGGCTAGGAACTCATGATGAAAACTTGTTCTACTTCCTAAAGCGAATTAAGTTCTCTTTTGAATCTACTGACTCTTTGGAGCAAGTATGAATATAGGAACTTTGTGCAATATGAGAAAACTTTGTCCAGAATAAAATCCATATGTATCCAATCATTCTCATGCTGTAAGAAATCCACACGACATCTTTTCGTAGGTATTTGCTAAAAGAACATTAATGCCTCTGAATAAATCGCTTCTCCGAGTTTAAGCAGGGTCAATACCTTATATTGTCTAAAAGCTCATTTTCTTCGTCGGAACTGATTTCTATAGGGAACATGTTTTCATCTTCAGTGGTATCATCATTTTCATCTCTTTTTGAAGTATCTATTTTGTGGGCAGATCTCCTTCTACGTTTCCTCCTTTTCTTCACAGAACAACTAGAAGAAGTGGGCTCGACAGCGGATGAAGAAACAGAGGTTGGTAGCTGTGAACTGCTTCCAGTGTCCATGTTTCTTATCCTGTCCACAGAGTTTCTCTTCAGCTGTAACTCCATGAGAGCTGTTCCCTCTGTAAGAATGGGAGATGTAGCCAAGTGGTACGGAATTGCTTCCTAGAAAAAAAGAGGGAGGAGAAAAAACAGCGTCTTATTTCCCTTGATATTCCTTATTTCATTTCCTTTGACATTTGTGAAGATTAATCTATCCTTCATCACACACACACACACACATATGCCCCAAAATGTACCTCAAGCTTCACATAAGTTAAGCTTTTGTAAATACTCCACCTTTCAGCTCTTTCAAATTTTGCAAAGCATAAGGCTCCATTTAGGCTATTTGGGTGGATCTACATGCAGGGGGTGGGAAACGCTATAAATAAGTCAGAAATTAAATCGTAACAAAAGGGGGGAAAACCCTATGTAAAAACACTATTGAAAAGTTTTGTGCTCTCTGGCGCCATCTGGTGTTGCATTTTTATAACACATTCAAATCGCTGGTTTTTTGTTTTTCTAATGTAGCTGAATCCTTTCTCACCATGCTTTTATGGAAGTGCTTCCCTTTGGACTAAATAAGTATATATAAGATAGCAGCTTCAATCATGGAATCAATGCAAGATACATGCTATGGAACTGTCAAGAGACCTGCTCGTCTCACATGCCATAATGGGCTCCCCTTCCTGGAACTGGCTTCTTCCTCTGTGCAGAGGGACTAAGCTATATACTCTTGCACTGACTAGTTCTGCAGCAGGAACATGGAAGCCCTGCTTGATTTCTTATTTTTTTTAATCCTTTTGGGGAAAGCATGCTCAGAGGCACAGATCAGGAAAGTAATGGAAATCCAATCACCTTGGCTTTAAGCAAATCAGCCAAGCCAATGAATGCCTTGCTACCAAAAATAGCCAGTTCACACAATCAGGTAACAATCAATTATACAGCCAGCAGTCTCGCAATATGCAAGTTTTCCTCTGCCAATGAATACTGCCAGCAAGTGAGGAAGAAACAATCAGATGAGAAAACTTTCCATTTAATGACGGCTACATGCAAACAGCAACAAACAGAATCATTACAGAAATAATGGGGTCATGTGAACTGGCCTTTAGGTTTTGCCATCCACCCTCTTCCTCCATCTGTCACTGTGTATAAATCAAGTCTTGAATGGTGCAAGAAATGGAGAACTGTAAATGAAATCAGATCTAGCAGCCTTCTCCCTATAATGGATCTTTTAAAGGCATAACAGTCTTGGGGTTTGACGATCCACTACAGATGTTTATCGTAATTTATCGGAAATGAAAGATGTTTGGGAAATGGAGCTTCATCTTACCTGGTCATCACCAGTTTCCTCTACAAAAAATGCTTCTCCGTTGTCCCCTAATTTCATATGCAAATCCACAGATTCTCCATTGATTTCTATGTCAACCTGGGGAGGGCAAAAGACTTTTGAACAAACGTACAATTTCACTGCAGAGCACCGGAAGAGTTAGCGTGTGAATGAACATTCTCTGATATCTGTGAAAAGGGCTAATTCACATCATCCTAATTAACATTTATGTAAGGTGATGAAAGTACTTCACATTATCTCGCAATCCTTTACAGCAGCCCTGTAAGGGACATCAGTGCTATTATCCCCATATTTCACGGCTTGGGGCGGCAGGTGCTCAGAGGAAGAATATAGAGGTTTGTCAAAGGACATCTATCTAGCAAGTTCATAGCTAGGGTACAATTTGAAGCAGGGAACGTCTCAGATGATCTTCATATGCATATTCACAGTGTCGTGTGCCTGATCTAACAAAAGTTAAGCATCAACCAGCTTCCTGGTCCCAGGTGCCACTGAGCTCCAAATAAGCAATTTTAAGTGACATTTTCAACAGCGAAAGAGATAAGCTTAAGCCCACCAAATCCCTATTAAATCTATTAAAGTGCTTAAGGTGATATGTTGTCCATTGATAGGCTCAGTATTGTAAATAAACAGTGGCCTTCCCAGTGATTAAAAAAAAACCCCGAATCTGTGAGCAAACAACCCATCTGACACACAATAATTACCACCTCTCTGGGTTTTGTTGTTTGGTGAAAGTGCTGAGGACACAAAATTCTAGTTCCCATGGTTCTTTTGTGGGGAGTCAGTGCTCCAGCACATGCATCACAGATCTGCCCAGAGGGCCAAAGCAGACGATACATTAACTTGCACAATGACATTTGCCTGTGCTTTCCTTTTTACCATGGCAGCTGGGGGCGGAAATCTGAGACTGGGACTGCGGTGTGAGGAAGATTGGGGAGGAGGATCTAACACTTCCTGATAGAAATGTCCCCCACCCCGGTCAAAGCAACCATTTGCCCAGAAAGGAAGCTGCTATCCCGGTCTGGAACAGGGACCCCACAGCTACAGATATATGCACTGCACTGTCTCTGCACCTACATCTTAGTGTCTCCATGAGAAGGACTCAAACTCAGATGACTCACAAGTCACCATACTGAGCACCACCTTCTACATTACCCCAGCCTAAGGGCATGGCTCTTCCATCATGCCTCAACTCTGGTGGCGACTCTCTTACAGCTTCTCCTAATCCACAATCCTGCAGGAGTATGTTATATGTGCCCTTGAAGGGCTTCAGACAACCCTCCTGGTTGAAGAAGACCTTGACTGGCCTTCTTAAGCTTTCAAATGACTCTGGGCCTTTGCTGAGACAACATCTTCCAGAGCTGAGCCAGCAAGGCCCACTGGGAGCTGTCATGGGGCCTGAGCTGAAGTGGTTCTAGTAACCACTAACACACATCACTGTGCATGCAATGTATGATCAAGTGTGGTCCTGAAAGTGCATAGGATGAAAACATCCCTGCCCCCAGCACAATATATTGTGTGAAGAGGGAGCTACTGACAAAACGAAAAGCATGTCAAGACATCTTCTGTCCCCCTACCACTTTTTCCTTCGAACGCAGAACTCCCATCTTTCCGAAGCGCACGTGGAAAGGTGAACAGTGGAGGTTCCCATCAGGCTGGCGGACAACGATGACATCTATGCACCCAGACAGCGTGGCGGGATTTAATCCTTTATAGAGCTCCTTCACAGTCACAAAGACTTGGCCTGCTAACTGCCCAACGTAATTCATGGTTTGTGCCTGGAGAGGAAAACAGGACAGAGGGAAGCATCAGAATCTGGATGGACACGTTAAGACCATTTGGCAACTGCAGAAAATAAGAGACCAAAAATATTCTATAAAACAACCTAAGGTGACTCTGGAAGGCTTTTGGGCCAAATCCTACACACACACACACACACACACACACACACACACACACCCATGAGGAGTACTGGTTAGCTTACTGGCTTCCCACAGGAGTGTGGAGTTTCCCTGCCCAAAGTTTTCTGGTGAGCCACTGGATTTCTCACAAGATCTCTTGGAGAATGGCGTCAGAGATAAAGGCTTACGGTTTCATCTCTCACCCCCAAATCTGCCCCAATGGACAGAGGAAGAAAACCCAATTGCCACAGATGACACTTCTTTTGCACTCCTCCTCTCTTGTCTCCGCGCTGGTTGAAAGGGCTGACTTCTGTGGCAATCAGATTTCCTCCTGTTTTCCTGAGCCACACCCCTCGCCACCCTAGGCTTCACACCCTCCTTAAGTGGTTTTGCATGTCTCGAATGTGTCCTGAAACTCCAGTCATGCTTCTTGTTTGCAGGCTAGAGAGTGTTGGGTGGAACTAGCCTACAAAAAGGTAAGATTCGGTACTTGCTCTGTTCGCTTTCGCCGGTAGCCTTACCTGTTCCTGGTCAGGTGGCCCCTAGAAAGTTGACCAGAAAATAATGTGGCCCTTGGGTTGTAGTCTACAACGTAACTTACTCCTAGGGAAGTGTGTACAGGATTTCAGCTTAAGACGGGCTCACAGTTGATAGCACTGCTCTTAAAATCAATCCAAGTCTACTGAACGGCCTTGACATTTCAGCATGTTAAGATATTTGGCAACATAATGAGCAATGGAAAGTTAAAAAGACAACATCCACATTCCTCAAGAGCTGCCCAGCAATGCCCCAGCATAGCATGAAGCTTCAAGCAGAGGAACGTGAGCCAGTTAGTCCCAGATTCACATCTCACCACAACCATTAACTCTCTTAGGTCTCTGGTTGAAACATTTAGGTAGCTCTAAGTAAATCCATGAGATTAGAGCGCAAGTCTTGAGAGACTTGGATCCAAATTTCTGCTCAGTTACAAAGTTCGCTGCAAGATCTCTGAGCGGTCTTTAAGTCCTAAAATAATCTACCTCACAGTGATGTTGTGAGGGAAACAAATATGAATACCGTCCAGTGTACAGGGCTCCTTTTTGGAAGAAAGGACCCCTCAGCCTTTCGCCTCCCCATCTGCAGAGTGAGGGTCACTGTAGTGGCCCACCTGTTAGGTTGAGATGATTTTGTTATTAACAAAAAATATTTCTAACCCACGCTTCATCGCAGTGCGATACCAGGGTAGGATAGAACACAATATAAATTGAAACCAACAAACGTCATCATAAAATAGAATAGAAGGGAGCACATGAAAAAACAAAGGAAACAGCAGTCATGATAATTATCAAAATCTGGCTGGGAACCCTACCCCCACCACACAAACACACAAAAACACAGCTCTGCCAATACACACGACACAGCAGGTTGGGATAGCAGAAATGTTTTGCTTTAAAAAAGACTGACAAGAGTCATTTACAAAATTACTTTTCTCCTAATGGTTATAATAGATCCACGAGAATCCCAGCCAAAACTTAATTCTGTATCTTTGTTTCATATACCAGAGTGGCATACAACAAATATGAATAAAATCAACAAAAGTATCCATGAAAACTTCATGAGAAACATCAATAAAACACCAGTGAAATACTGATTGGTTAAAGAGAGAATGTTCATAAAGCGAAGGCCTGTTGAAACAACCTAAGTTTTCAAAAGTTGCCTCAAAGAAGGGAGGAGCAGTTCCTGCCAAACCTCTACTGGCAAGGAGTTCCACAGAGCACACAAAGGCTGCCACACTAAAGGCTCAATCCATGGTAAATGCCAATCAAGTGTCAGGGGTGCTGGGAACAGGGAATGTGAGTGCTAAAACTGCATTTGCAACTTGCTGAAGTATGCATTAGCTCCCAGTGAAATATTCACGTCCCCAGGAACGTCCCCCAATTCCTAAGGAGACTGTATGTGGTCTGCATAACACATTTTGTTCTGATTGATCCTAGAAAGCCTGCCTGCTGGTATCTCAAGAGCAGGAGTGCTAATAATAAACCAAACCAACTCAGTAAAATATAGTGCTACTTGCATTCTGTTGGCCTGCAACCTACATTTCTATCTAGGGTTTCCCTTAAATTTCCAATTGAAAGAAAGTACTTCTTCACACAATGCGTAAGCTACGGATTTGCTCTGTAAAATCAGGGAGGGATGTTTCGGCCATCACCTGAAAGAAGTTGTGCATGGAAAAGCTTCTTGCAACTTGAGGACTTTCCTCACACGTGGTCGTTTGCCACAAAAACAGCACTCAACAAGAAGCCAGAAGCAGTTCAGGCTCCCAAATGAATGTTTGCAAAAACAAGTTGGTCCCTGTTTCTCATTCACATTTTTTTTTTTCATATTTCATATTTTCAATACTTGGGGAGAGGGGGTGAGAATCAGTCCTTAACAGTAGCATCTTCTCCCTGTATTCCAATGAGCCAGTGACCAGTAATACATTCCTAGGATCCCTTCCACACACCTGTGAACATATATCCTGATGTTTTTGAACAAAGTGCCTGGGGAGATTATAACTCCTTGGTTGTTTATTGAGCATTCATTCTCTGGTTTGTTTGCAGGGAAGTTGTACGGTATTGTTGCACCAACCAATTGGTTTCCACCTCATTTTCTGGTCACTTTCCTTACTACAGAAATGGGGTGGAGGGGAAGCAGGTTTGTTGTGAAAGGATGCCAACTCTGCTTCAGTTGCGCAACCTGAATTTGCTGGTATGTTGCTGAATTCTCACCCACAAAATAGCAACGGTCTGGAAGTGACATACCGTATTTTCACATGTACAGGATGCCAATTTTTTTCACCCAAAATTAAGAAATTAAGTTGTTTAGCTTTGGGGGGGAGGTCACTTCCGCCAATCGCTCACCCGCCTGCCCGCCACTGCCGATCCCTTGCCACAGCCACTGCCGATCACACACCTTGCCGCAGCCACCAATTGTCTGCCCACTCGCCACCAACAGCCCGCCTGCCCACTTGACGCAGCCACCAATCGCCTGCCCAATTGCCGCAGCCACAGCCAATCGCCAGCAGGCCTTGTCGCAGCCACCAATCACCCGCCCAATCGCCGCTGCCAATCTCCTGCTTGCTGCTGCCATTAATTGCACGTCCCCCCTCTGCAGTCACTATCCGTGTATAAGAAGACAACCAATTTTTGCCTAATTTTTTATTTTATTTTTTAGCAAAAAGCATCGTCTTATACATGGAAAAATACGGTAGATTAGCCTGTCCTTATCTCTTGCACTGAACAGGGGTCATGGCACAATAGAACATCACATGCTTTCTTTCTATGCAGATTGAAGCCCTGGGCTCTATCCCCAGCATGTGAAAATATGGCTCTCGGGGAACAGGACTAGCAAAACAAAAAAAGCTATGGATAGCCGGTGGCAGTTAAAATAGTAACAATGAGCAAGAAAGACCACTGGCCTGATTTTGTTATAAAAACAGCTTCACACTTTAGCAGATAAAATGTGAAAGTTCTAATGCGTTACAGAAGGCCAGCAATATGTCTGTGCACCTTCAGCATGAAAATGGAAACTGATGAAATTCTGTAGAATACAGGTAAGTTTATTTGAGCATGTTTATAGAATCAAATGCGGCCCACAAACCACAAATTGCAACCAGTGAGCAGCTGGAAAACCCTAATTCCGCAGCCACTGTTTGGTAAAGTATGGAGCTTATAAAAACTCGTGGTGGCCTGCCGTATATTGCTTGGCAGATCACAACAGAGCTTTTGTGGGGAGAGGAATATTATTATTTTGTTAATAAGAACAGCAAGAGCAGACATGAGCGAGAAGGGCTGTAGGTCAAAATAAGATGTTTAAAAAACAGATACAACATGGGACAAAAACTAATCAGGAAGGAAAGAGTTCTCCAGTCATTAATATATGGATCACAAGTTGTGCAGACCTCCTCTCAAAGGACCTGGCAACCCACTTTTGCTTGGTACTTTTGACGGCATGCCTACAACCTTGGCTCCCTTAACAGTCTCCCTTTCACTGTGTGGCTGAGGCACACAGAATTCTCCTAAATGTAAGAGCAGTCACATCAATGGTTACAGCTGCCCCAACATACATAGCAAAACACAGTCAGAATGAAAGAGCAAGATAATAATATCCTTAACTCTGTGCTAGTCTGTGACCACCACTCTCTCCTTCTTGGGTTTTCTTTCCACAAAATCAATGTTGCTTGCATTATTAAACACAAACTCCTCTACAAGTCTTCTGAATTGTGTTTATCCTATATGCTTTTCTTTGCCAATAAAGCTGATTAAGCATAAATCTATCCACAATTCAGAAAGCCATGCAGAAGGGAAGGAAATGTTTCATTCTGAACATTCCCTAGGTGAGTATTTTCAAAATGATGATTAAATGCTGCATGCCTTGACAGTATCCACCATAATAGCTGCTTCGTTCAAACTCACAGTGTTCACAAAGTATGTTTAGAAAAGGTTTAGACCTGAAATACAACAATGTAAATTTGTGAGCATTGTTATCAAAAGTGATGAACAAGATAATGCACGTAGCTTGAAACATTTTACAGCAGCCCCTCTGAAACAACCTTACTGTTCTCTTCCTCTTTTTGTAATTTATAAAAGTGACACAATATGGTTTTCGAGATCTTCTCAATGGTTTGTTCTGCCCTCTTCACTCAGGCTTTAGGATAATAATAATCAGGTAACAGATAACAAGACCGACCTACAGAAATGAGCTGACATTGTTTTATTTACTATTTACAAGATCATTTGGGGTCTGCCTTTTAGCCTCCCCAAAACAGCTTAAATCATCAGCCTAAAACATAATAATTAAAGCTACAAGATGAACAATGAACTAAAAAAAATATCCAGATCCACCTAAAATACAGTTCCACAAAAGGGACCAGAAAAGCTTTAGAGAATCCAAAACAGGAACTTTGCAAAACAGAAAAATATTTACCAGACGCCGAAAAGCCAAAAAGGAGGGGGCCAACCAGGCTTCCTGGGTAAAGGAGTTCTGTAATCTGGGTGCCACAACCAAAAAGATTCTGTCATGCATTATCATCCAGTTGGACCTCTGATGGCAGTGGAAAACAGATCAAGGCTTTTGAGGAATAGTGCAGTGGGCGGGCAAGCTCATGTCATGAGAAGGCAGTCCTTCGAAGACGTCATCAAGTGATCTTCTATACTATGTTGGCTGGTTACGTGGTACATGGGGAACTGCATTACGTCTGGTCAGGCTATTTCTCCATGTTTTCTGACTGGAACTGGCTCTCCAGAGCCTCAGGCAGCGGTCTTTCCCACTATTTACTAACCTGATCCTTTTAACTGGAGATGGCAGGAATAAAACCTGGGACTTTCTGCATCCGAAGCATGTGCTCTGTGACTGAGATACATGCCTCCCCCTAAATACACGCACAACATGACAGTGCTGTGTGAAGCATCTTTCCACACCATTACGTGGAAGGAAACCTGATTTTATTACATGGGTTCAGTTCAGCTGGAGAGCTGAACCATGGTTTGTCGATAAGCCACAGCCATCTTCTCACACATTTTGATTTAAATTATTCCTATTTGGTACAAACCATAGTTTGCCATTACATATGAACCAGGAAACCATGGTTTGCAGCCCTGGCTTGGCTAGTAAACTTACAAGCCAGACTCAGATGTCAGAATAAACACAATTTGTGTCAAAGAGGAAGCAGCTAATTGAAGCATAGCATGGAAGTGCTTTTACTATTCCGACATGCAGAAATACTGAGGACAGGCAGAAAAGCAGAAGATCTGGGAATCGTTTTCCTAAAGCTGCTTTTGTTTCCTAAAGCAAACTGGATGTTCCTCAATTTACAAGAAAGGGTAAGAAATCTTGAAATTGCCACTGTCTCCTCACTTTGAATGAACAGTTTCAGTTTTCAGAGAATGCTGACAGCTCCATGGGGGAACAATAGCAATTCTTAAAAGAAAGAAAGAATTTTTTTTTCACTGAGACAGTATTAGTCTGTTTATTTTCCAGCGGTTAAATAAGGGGTGTGTCTGGAATTTAGAAATAAGATCATAGATAATGTGACAGATAAAAAGCACTTTGCTTTCAGTCGCTCTTTCCAAAGAACAAAACAGAATAGAAAGAGCATACCTAAACAAGTAGAGAACTTGCATAATTCATAGGACCCACCAGTACGCAGGACCCCACCCCTCATAGCCTGGTCCCATTTTCCTGCCCAATTCATCCTCACAAATGGCATACACTTTCTTAACTGTGGGAGGGAGTGTTTCATTCTGATGGCTTCAAAAGAGAGAGACAAAAGTCAATGCCAAAGGAAAAAGATGCTTTTCCAGCAAAGGATGTTCCCCAGGAGGAAAGCTCAGCACCCGCAATCACAAATTATTCAGGCCTGAAATTAATTTCTATCTTATTTCTAAGCATGCCTTTGCCCTGTGTATGATGATGTGCGACAAGCCTCAACACTGCTGATAAAGGAAGACCAGTTATGCACATGAAAGAACTTTGTAAAGATCCCAGATGACTTCTGCACAGTTCCATTTCTAAAGCCAAAACATGTATCAAACAAGAATGCTGTTGTTCAAATATTTGCCTTTGTTTACCAGTGTGATAAAACAACCTTTAAAGCATGTATGAGCATGGTTGAAATTACTAACATTTTCAAAATCCCCTAACGGTCCCAAGTGCTTCCAAAAGAGCTCTTTGTGCGTTGTTTAGTCATATTTGAGTGCACAAAGAAGGCCACTCCAAACCCACAAAAAATGGTTAAATAAATACATTTGGAATGGAAAACAGGAGCACGGTCCATCAAGGACAGTTCCCCAATTCTTTTCTTTAAAGGGCTTTTGTAGTAGTGATTCTTTCCGAATTCTGCCTTGCTGGATCGCCAATGAGAAATTCTATTTACAGTAAAAATCAAAGCACGAGAGTCAAAAAACAGAGTTCATGGCATTCCAGATTGACCAATACCATTCTTCTGATGTCAACAACTCTCTCAGCTGAGTCAGTTTGCAGGACAGGACAGTACTGTAACTAACAATCCAGTAAACTTTGAACCTTATCTCCCCCAGTCTAACCACAGACTCTCAACAGGATATGACAGTTGCCATTAACTTGCCCTATTGGTTCCAGTGGAACTTGTCTCTAAAATACAGAAAAAGCATCCCTATTTCGATTTTCATTATGAAAAAGGGGGCCAGTCTAATTATGATAATTTATTATATATGTACTATCCAATTAATGTGGTTTAATTTATTTCAATATAAACAGTTGAATTCAAACATAGAATCTGAAAAGGGTATCTTATCCCTCTTTTCCTCAGAGAGAAGCAAATGATTTATTTAGGAAATGGTAATGTTTTTCAAATTAAATTATCTCCAAGTTCTACATGAATTTTCCCAAAAGAAAAAAGGGGATTTCCAATCAAAGGTAAGCACTTTAAAAAAAAAAAAAAGTCCCACTGATTTCAACAGTTAAATTAAGTGTGTTCCAAATGAAGTCAATGGGACAACTTTAGGGGGATCACGCCGAAATATTTTAGTTGACTTTATACTAGAACTGTTGGCAACAATCCCTCACCTAAGGACTAAAGAGGCTTTGATTACATCCCTTTCTGTAATACTGATAAACAAGTGTGTGCATGTATGTGTATGTGCGTGAAACATGAAGTCTCTCTACAGATGTTTGAAGCCAAAGAAAAGGTATTTAAAAGCAGTGCTTTTTTTTCTAAAAAAAAATGTTTAGGGGTACTCTCATTTTCCTGCTCATATTGAAATATTGCCCCTCAATGAGGCCAAACTTAGAGTCACAAAATGTTTCTGGGTATGCGTACCCCAGGACAAAAAGCACTGTTTAAAAGTAAATGGGAGTGAATATATAGCTCGGAGGTTCAAAACCCACAAATAACATTGGGTTTAGCAACACTGTCTAAGCACATCTGTATCAGACAATTGTGCAATAAAACAGAATATGCACTAGCAAAGATAAAGAGGAGACCCAAAAGGAAAAAAAAGAAAAAGTGGCAGTACAACACATTCTTTTAGCCGGGTTTCACAGATCAACAACTGCTACAAAACCTGATTTTAAACTTCAAAATGGTCACAGAACTCTCCATTCCCGAGGCCAAAAGAGCCTGTCTTTTTACACAAGACAGCAGTTTAGCAAACAGGAAGACAAGAGACAGAGTGTCTGACTTCACATTTAACCCTTTTCTTCTCGCCAACGAGGCTCCAGAGAGGCCTAAAATCTATGCCAGGCCTGCAATTTTTTTTGCCACCATAGGCATGCTCAAAAGGGTACTCGCATCTTTCTTCCCACCCCCCACCGTCTTGCATCAGAGCCTTTGCCGCCACATACCCCTCGATAAGTCATTTTAAGTCATCAATCCAAAGAATCAGGGGAAAGGCCACTTCACCCACTGCAGCTATTTTAGGATGCAAGCTCTTGCTAAAATGCAGATTAATATCCAAAACATATGTGGCAGAGAGATTTGGTCCTGGCGGACAAACGTGTACTTTTCCAGAAGGACTCCGTTTAGGCAAAAAACAAGACAGTATGAGACAAAGGGCCGCTTGTCCCCAAGCTGAAAAATTGCAACTATCTTAAGCAAAACATTGTGCAGGTAAAAATCCAGTGGCCTACAGAATTGCCACAATAGTACTATTTCCCCCAATACTTCACCCATCTCTTTAACTTCCCCCCGCCTGCCCCCCAAATCCTTCGTCAGCTTTATACCTGTCCTTGCACCGTCTGTCAACCATGAGAAACATCAGCAACTTTCCCCAAGGGAGGCAGAGAGACAGCTGCCTTGCCACTGCTCTTCTCCTCCGCAGCAATGAAGGACTTCGGAGGAGGCTAGCTAGGCAGTGGCAGGTCAGGCACCGGCCAGAGCCTTGCTTTGTATGCAAACAGGCTGCTGCAGCAATGTCAATTCATCCCACATAGGCAGCCTGGTAACCGCCCTGTAGGAGGGACCTCGAGAAGGGAGGCAGGAAGGGGGATCAAGGAGAAATCAGGACATCCATCGCAACAGCTGTGGTTATGGTTACCCAAGGCTAGATCTACCAGAAGCATCTTCCTATATTTGCCCCACTTCTGACCCCACTCCAGCTATATCTTGCAGGTGTAGATAGGAGTTTGCTGCAAGCCATAGACCACAACAGACAGGCCCAAACTAGCATGGTAAATTCATGGGGATTTTTGACAGGCAAGCATTGAAAACAGTGGCAAAACCGTCTGTCGCTTGCGAAATTGCACCAAAATGCGGGTGGGTGGTTACCCTAATGAAATGGACACAGAGAGCTTTGCAAGAGTTAAAATCAGAGGTTCTGGGTTGCAAACTGAAACAAACAAGCAGGGTTTTAGTCATTAAACAAAATTGTGAGTGTCTTGTGTCTGTCATGGCAGTTTTGGATCCTGTAAGAGCGGTCGTTTGCGGGTTTTATTTTTTTCAATTCGTACAAATTGAAATAGAGCCAAGAGAGAGAGAGATGGGTCTCATCCACATAAGGATCACTATGTCTCAAGTTGCCTTTCTCACGGTTAAATCTTCCGGCTTAAATTGCCGGAAGCGCTCTTGTGAATGATGTGACACTTGCAGTTTGCCATGTGTCAGAGATTCACAAAATATAGTTCAGCGTGCACAAGTGCTAAGGGGCATGTCATCTTCAACTCTTTAAAATGCTTCAGCACTTTTTTAAAAAGCACATTTGGTCAGCAGACTGGAGAGAAGGTGAAGAGCAATTCTTATGGAAAATTACCAGCAGACGGTCCAATTAGAACTCTCCCATGTTGTCTCTCTAGTCTACAGCCCTAATTAGATGCCACCAGTATAGAAAAGAAAAGGCCATTCTAATTGAATGCCACCATTCAAAAAAATGGAGGATTCAGGGGTTGGGGGGTGAGAATTCAGGGCCTTGGAAAGATGGGCCCGGGCAGAAAAAGGATGTATGCAGTACAAAGTTTTATTGAGATGTGATTTTGAGAAATTGATTGGCATGCCTTCTGTGAAGTGGGTTAGAACAGAACACTGTGGGTTCAGACAAAGTGGCTTTTTTACTGCCTTTTACTAAGGCAGACAATACTGTTTTGACCTCTTGTTGTGGTCGTAAATACTGTGAGTGTTTTGGCAACGGCAGCCATTTTTTTACTAGCTATGTTGCCCCCCACCAACGTGCCAGCCATTTTGTGATGGCACCCACAAATCACTTTCCTAAAGTTCTAAAATTAATATCCGTGCATGAAATTTAGAGGCATAAAATTATTTGCATACCGCTTCTGATAACAACTTTTATTTTAAGGATTGTATGAGGGAGGGGGGACAGCTGAATGGGGAATATCTGCTCCACAGGGTTTCAGATAGGGAGTTAATGACCTAGGAATTTTATTGGTTTACTCTGTGTGTGTGTGTGTGTGTGTGTGTGTGTGAGAGAGAGAGAGAGAGAGAGAGAGAGAGAGAGAGAGAGAATGTACACAAATAGCTATTTGTAAAAATATAAGGCAACAAGGGATTCAGTCACTAATTTCCACTATCTTATTTAGTGAGGCCCTTTCATCATGGATGGGTAGCCTGTGACTACAACTCCCATCATCCTTCACCATTAGCCATGCTGATGGGAGTTGGAGTCTGAGTCCAGCAGGATCATAGAGAACCACATGTTCACCACACATATTTTACATTGGTGGCTTGGGCTGGAATCTATTATTATGACTTGGGTATCTGATGACTTGCGGGCAGCCTTGAAACTCCATAATAACCAGGAAACTGTTTCTAAAGCATCAGAAGTGAGCGAGGGAGGGTATCAGTTTTTGATAGGCCTAGGAGTATGGAGGGCATCCCTACAGACCTGTCTGGCAAACAGCAATTTCTTGGTCACATTTCCTTGACCTGTAAAATGGGAATAACATCAGATGGCTGCTGTGAGAGGATGTACATAACATCAAGGAATTTAAAAGTCCTTCGTGCCAGAAACTAATCTGTTGCGGCCAGTAATAACATGTTTGGGATGATCATCAGAGAATATATGGCGGATGACTGGATTGATCAGGTTCTTGGCATATGAAAACACTGAAACCATGTTCTAATTTGTTTAAGAGCCTGGGCCTACGTGCAAATAGTCCTCATGATGGACACTGCTGGAAATGTGGGTGTCCAGAACCCAGAGTAGCTTAAAAGTTTGATGTGCAAGTACGTATCTCTTTAAGTAAAGCACTCTAGTTATCACAAGGGGGGGTGTTTTGTTTTGTTTTAGATCTCCTTTATTTGGTTGATCGTTGAGAATAATATGTCAACACACCTGAACATATATAATATATACTTGTCATGTTTTCAGTTCACTTCAGTCACCTCATGATTAAGCAGACTGTTGCTTAATGCAACAATAAACCAATGTAGCATTTACAAGTGACACAAATCACAGCACCTTGCATCTTTAGGTAGCTATCGGGGTATCAACTGAAGTGCTAAGCTTACCTTCCCAACCACCTCTTTTTTTCTCTTATATTGGACTCTGAACAGCATCAGACTGGCTAAATCTAGTCATTCGTAATTTCCCACAATGCCCCCAAACTTGTGTCACTCGGGGACATTGTGCAAAATTTAAATCTTTTCCCAGGCCTTTGGCTAATCTACAGCCTTTTAAATTTTGGAGGTAGGGTTACTGTTATTGTTTTGTTTAGTATAGCATGTATTTTTGTGGTTTTATATTGTAAAGCAGCCTGTGATTCTCGGATGAAGGGCAGTATACACATTAAATAATAATAATAATATATAAACTCAGCCGCCCACACTGCCATCACAGCCAAGTAATATTGCATGACTCACTACCCAGTAATTTCCCCAGAGCCTTCTCTAGTCTGGTGCCAGCCCTAAATAACAATATGTTTTAGTCCAGAATAGAGGTAGCCACCATGGTGCCCTCCAGATGTTGTTGACTACAACTCCCATCACGCATAACCATTGCTCTTTCTGGCTGGAGATGACGGGAGTTGTCGTCCAAAACACTGGTGGGCTCTATATTAAGTAGCCTTGATATAGAATGTGTGATTAATGACTGTGGTTGATGAGATGAGATATTTTGAAATCAAATGTACATTATTAGTTATTGCCATTCATATATTCAAATTACAGATGCAAGGACAGCATAGATGCAATTAAAAGTAAGCACCATTTGCGCATAGATTGCATATCACAAGGGATGCAATCCAGTTTAAATAGTGCTGCTCCTTCACTTTGGTTTATACTTACTTAATTGTATTTCTCTTCTCGTTTGTTATACAGTGGTGCCTCGCAAGACGAAAAGAATCCGTTCCGCGAGTCTCTTCGTCTAGCGGTTTTTTTGTCTTGCGAAGCAAGCCCATTAGCGGTTTAGCGGATTAGCGCTATTAGCGGCTTAGCAGCTTTTAGCGGCTTAGCGGATAAGCGGCTTAGCGGCTTAGAAAAAGGGGGGGGGAGTGGAATAACTCGCAAGACATTTTCGTCTTGCAAAGCAAACCCATAGGGAAATTCGTCTTGCGAAGCACCTCCAAAACGGAAAACCCTTTTGTCTAGCGGGTTTTTCGTCTTGCGAGGCATTCGTCTTGCGGGGCACCACTGTATGTCAATCTCCCGTGTTTTATATTGTGATGACTTCCAGGTTATAAGCAATAAAACTGCATCACTTATGAAAATGGTTTTATGACCAAGGTGACAGCATTTTTTGACTTGTTTAAACAGATGGTGCTTGGCATTTTAAAAAAAAAGATGCTCCGTAATCCAGAATATCAAAGCATTGCCTATATATATATATATATATATATATTCCTGATTTCAGAATATTACCCCACTGGGAGTAAAACTATACATTAATCCTATTTACTGGGTTGTTTTTCTTCTACCTAAAGATAACATATTTTTCTCCACAAGAGCATTTACAGTACAGTAAAATATTTTAATTTCAGAATGGAGTCGCTTTCCTGGAATCACCTGCACATCCCGGAAGCCACAGAGAACTGCAAATTTCTGGAGTCGTTTCATGTCTAAAACCTTCCTGATAAGCTACACCTGCCAAAATCCTCTCCTATGCACATCAGTCAAAACCCTACCCTCCTTTGCACAGTCTCACACAACCCATACTCCTGGTGTGTACAGTCTTGCAACTGCTACTCGAAGAAGTGAAGAAGACGTACTCTGCACATGCTCAGATCGAAGTTCTAGCAGTTTCCAAAACTTGGGTTGCCAGCTGTTTTTTTTAGGACTACAATTCCCATCATCCCTGACCACAGGTCCTGCTAGCTAGGGATGATGGGAGTTATAGTCCCAAACAACTGTTCTAAGGAGACACAGCCCTAACAAAAAAGACCAAGTAAAAAAAGGGGTGTTATGGATTTGTGCTTGGGCTAGCCGGGGCGAGCTTATCGTCGGACTGCTCACTACCGCGCTCCTTCAGCCTATCAAGGCGAAATATGACGAATGGTTGCTGGACGTGTCTGACTGCAGTTGGCCGTCGGGATCTCCCCTTGGCAGGGCCCTTCCCGTAGAACCTTGAGCGCCTTTTTGCTTGGCTGCTGCGCTGTGACTCAGCGCGGGGAGGAGGGGATCTGAGGCGATCCCCGCGGCCAATCGGGGAGCGGCGTGTCCTCAGCCGAACGCGGATGGGGGGGGGGCGGGTCCGCGCGCTGCTGGCAGAACGCAAGGGGGCGGGGCCTCGGAATGTTGTTTGCATGAGTTTCCGAGGCACGTGTCGCGTAAACACCATTGTCCCCAGGCTGGTATTAAATTCGAAAGGGGAATTTAACCAATCTGAAGCATGGGCGTAGCCAGGATTTTTTTTTGGGGGGAGGTCTTTTGTTAGGGGAGCAGAACCTCAGATTGCTATGTATTTTTATGGGTTTATAGTTATTGGGGGGGGGCCGCCTCTCCCCTTCGCTACATGATCTGGAAACGGAATAGTTCGCAGGGTACATACCCAAAACAGGGATATTTATTTCAAAAGGATGGGTTTTGAATGGGGTTTGGCTTACAAGGAAGATGGTGGCTTTCTCACGTTCATATCCCTTAACCTCCCCCCCCCCAAAAAAAAAAACCAGTGCGGGGGGGAGGAAGAGACTTCTGAGCACTTTGCGTTTCTGCAACTGACATCTCTTCAAAGTGCTCAGAAGTCCGTTGTTCACCTTGACACGTGAAAGCACGGTCGTGGGTATACGATCCTGTTTGCGTTTCTGCAACCGACGCCTCTTCCAACAGGATCGTAGGTATACCTACGATCGTGCTTTCACGTGTCTGGGTGAAAAGAAAAGGCGGAGAGACGAGGAGTCGCGATCAATGGCAAATTCATTATAATAAATGAGAGTTCAGGAAGCTTGACAGCCGACCCTTTAACACATTTGCCTGCCGCTTCCGTTGCCGTGAGTGTCTCCCTTTCACGTGCTGGCTTCGCGTTTGAGCAATCGCTTCTCCCTTGCCTGGTGTAAAAGGGAAGCAAAAACAAGGCCCGGGCGGTGTGAGAGACGACGCACGTTCCTAGCTACCGCAGCCAATCTTGGAACGAAAGGAGAGGAGGGACGTCCTGATCCAAGCTCGCAGGAATGTGTGTGGGCAGGGGCGCTTGTTTAAAGCAGAGGAACAAAAGGCAGGGAGGAGCTGCATGCACGCACTGAAAAAATAAAAATAACAAAACAAGGACGGGACAGCACGGTGTTTTTTAAAACAACAACAATACCCGTGCAGTAATCAGCAATGCAACTTTTCCGTGCCTACTTCTGAGGGCAGAAGTTGAAGACAACTTTTGTCAAGAAGGAGGCAAGCAAGCTTCCATAAATTTTGTCCCTAGGTAAATAATCAACTTTAATAAATCACATTTATGGTTCAGGAAAGGGCCACATAGCTCAATGGTACATCATTATGTTTGGCAAGCAGTAGAGTCTACCTAGTATCAAGGTCTGGCATCAGCGGTCAAAAATAGACCAGACAGGCAAGATTCTCTGCCTGAGACGCTGGATAACTGCTGCCGGCCAGAGTAGTAGACAAAACTGAGCTAAATACACAGCTTCCTGTACTCCTAATTCTTTTTTGTTTTGTTTTAGTTTGCCTATTTTATAGAGATGTCCTTTGCAATGCGCTCAGGCACATTCAGGTAAAAGGTCTTGCAACACTTCACAACAGGAAAAGCTTTAATGAACCAGTAGAAACCAGATTATGTACCAAGAACCAGCCTGTTTTTATACCCGCATCTTCCAGGGTAGGTAATGCCTGTGTTATTCATGATAATTGGTTGCAGTCCTGCACCACTCAAATGAATGGGAGATTTGCTATTAACTTTGACAGGAGCAAAATTGCTGGCCTGTTTCTTTAAAAACTAGGGGAGACGCACCTTATACAAAGTGACATCGTGGCATTATTTTTAAATTAGCTTCCATAAAGCAGGTGAATTGCTGAATTCGGTTCTGGTAAGATTTGTAAGGGAACAAAATGTGATTCAGTAATTCAGCAAGTAATCTTTTTTTAGGGGTGGATGTAGAGCTGCCATTTCAGATGGATGGATGGATGGGAAGAAGAATGCACACAGGAAGGTTTTATGGCCCAGTAAATTGAAAATTAGTGTGCTTTAAGAGCATTTGTTGCAATAATTTTCTCTTCATATCTTACTTTAGCTGACTACTATGGCAATATTATCAACGCAGGGCAGCCTGAATTTGTTCATAACAACTGTGGTGAGCCAAAAAGGTTAGGAGTATATCTAGCTAGAAACCTTAAGCCCCGTAATAACAATAGCTTTGGAACAATAAAGTGGGAAAATTAGATTGATGAGATGCTGAATGAAGATGGAACCTTGCATTTGTTATATTCTTACATTATGGTTTTTATGATCTGAAATTCAGGAAGGGTCACTGCCCCCACTGTCCTGCTCCCCCCTCCCCAAATATAAAGATACTGATGGAGCAAAATTCCTCTGTTATCAAATTAAAATGCTCAGACTGTATGGAATGATGCTTTCTGGGACAGCTAGAATCCCAGGAATTGTGTCTGTATCCCCACAGAGCAACGCTTCAAGATTCTTTTTGCTGACTCTTTATCATTTTCCTAGCAATCATTCATACACAAGGATATTCATTTACAGAGGGAAGGCAAAGGTTTGTATTCATCAGACATTTCTGGCAATAGGTTCAACCTCACAAGCCAAAAGCCTCTTTTTGACAGACAAGTTTTCTCTAGCTGAATTTATGATCAATAACTGCTGGCGTTCTGTGTTCTAAAAACCCTGCCATTTCCACAATGACCCAGTATTTTCATATAACACTGCTTTTACAAAGTCACACGATTTCCTCTGTCTAGCCCACTGATGTCTGTTTTGACTGGTGGCCAAGTCTCCAAGGCTGTTTCTCAGTTCTGCTGAGATATCTTTTAACTGGAGATGTTGGGGAGTGCAACTTTGAACTTCTGCTTCCTGTACATGTACTTTTCCCATACTTTCCCTTTCATTCACGAATCAGCTCCATAACTTAAGAGTTGCCTCTAATAGGCCCTGTACAGAAAATTCACCAACATTGACATACTCACCATAACGTCTAAATGGTGTGCAAATTTTGCCATGCATCGGAATGCACACATGGTAAGCACAAATTTAGGCATCATTCTGAACATATGGAAGCAGGTGGAGCTGGGAGCTTACAATTAGCTCCATGCCCAACCCACCTAAAATGTGCTAAGTTTTCCACATACGTGCAGTAGGGCTTCTGAAAAATTGACTGCCATACGTTAGAATTTTGCTCCAACCAAGTGAGATTTACTTCTCAGCTAACATAACCCAGCAGCGCTGGCCCAGATGCATAGATAAGCATAAGCAGACAGGTCAAATAAATTCTGCATTTGCCCTCAACCACACTTTCTGCATTTCTGCTGTTGTGCTAGGTCAGCCATGGAGGTTACAATATGATTTCTTGAACTGGTTAGTCTGGTTGCTCAAAGACAACCTCGGTACAGGAAACAGGTGAGAGGCACAGAGACATACTGCCAGAAATCTGGACAGATGGACAGAAGCGGTAAACAAGTGGGAAGAAGGAAGATAATCAGAAACAAATATTAGTGTCACAAGGAGACCTTGAGGTTCTCAAGCATTTGCTTTTAGGAACCTGTTAGCAATTCCAGTTATCTATGGCATGCAAAAGAACAGATTGCATTTATAGGTTTTTTTCCAACCTTCACATATATAACACATATCTAAGAAAGGTTGTTCTGCTCTGGGCATATCTAAATACATGCAGAAAAAGAGGGGAAGAACTCCAGGTACTAGAAATGGGCTTTATTCCACACCTAACACATTTTCAGGGAGAAATCCTTCATGGGGGGGGGGGGCATTTTTCTAGCAGAAATTCTCAAATGCAAGCAACACCAAAGCAGAACTACGGTATATTTAGTTCTGTGCCCTTTCAGAATGTGTCTATCGTCCAAGTTTTTACACTTCACTTTTGTTTCAGATTACCAAGAACGAGGGCTGGTTCCCCCACCCAGCCCAAAAGAAACTGGCAAACCTGACTGTCTTAAAAGCAACAAAAGACATATACGTATCTCATTTTATACCATTTCAAACAGCATTCTCACCTTGGTCTAGTTCATCAGATCTGCTTGTAATTGATAATGACTGGGAGACTTGACATGCTGGATGGGCTTGTCTGTACCTGGATTCTTGAGGGTGGAGAACTGGGGGTGTCTTAAGTTCTTTGGGGCTCTCCATTTGAATTAGCCTAGTGTAGGCTTCCCAATTTGTGTGGTGGCCATCTTTTCTTTTCCAGGCTCTTATTCTTTCTCCATCCTTCCACCACACCCCCTCTCCCCTTAAATCCTTCAAGCCTGGCCTCCACCCTTCCCAGCTGCCCCTGTCTTAGGAAAACCCCTGTTGTTAAAAGCTTTCATTGTGGCATCATCCACAGGAAGACAATGATGTTTTCAGAAGTACTTTCAATGAGAGTGAGGAGAGGAAGGGAAGATATGGAAGGAAAATGAGAGAATCAATGGGATTTTAACTCCTGGTCTAGTTAAGGATTACAAGTAAAGGTAAAGGGACCCCTGGACACTAGGTCCAGTCGTGGTCGACTCTGGGGTTGCGGCGCTCATCTCACTTTATTGGCCGAGGGAGCCGGCGTACAGCTTCCGGATCGTGTGTCCAGCATGACTAAGCCACTTCTGGCGAACCAGAGCAGCACACAGAAACACCGTTTACCTTCCCACTTTGACGTGCTTTCGAACTGCTAGGTGGGCAGGAGCAGGGACCAAGCAACGGGAGCTCACTCCGTCGTGGGGATTCGAACCACCGACCTTCTGATCGACAAGTCCTAGGCTCTGTGGTTTAACCCACAGCGCCACCTGTGGATTACAAGTACTTCCTTCTAAATTAGCATTAGCTGTGGGAACAGAGTAAGATTCTGAATTACGTTCTCTTTTGTATTATGTTACTTTCCTTTTATACAAAGCACTCCCAGTTTATTTTTCCTAACAGACATTTATGTACATTATTTCTATACCGACTTCAATGTATTTTGTTAGTTTCCTTTTGAACAAGAACTCACTGAAGACTTAATAGTGACATTTATCATTCTTTTTACCAACAAATATAGAAGCTGGAGACAGAAAACCTTTCTGTCACAGCCCAGCACACCTCAGGCAGCTTCTGCATCCTGGTTTTAGCTGGCTCCACCTAAAACTCTTTAGTCTCTCCACCTCTCCCAAATTCAAACTGCAAAACTGGTTCCAGCCCACAGTGCTTTTCTGCCTTTCCCTTTAGCCCAAAGGCAGGGGTAAGATTCCAAACCGTGAAGCAACACTCTTGCATTGGCACACTCTTTAGACCTGTTGGAATACGGTAATTTATACTGCAGCATGTCCACTCAGAAGTAAGTGAGGCTCACTCCCAGGTAAGTGGATATAGGTTTGCAGCCCTTGTCTGATAAAAGAGGGTGGTGAGCCAGAAGTGGAGAACTTGTGGCACTCCAGAAGATGCTGAACTCCCATCAGCTTCATCCAGCATAGACAGTGATTCGGTATGATGCGAGTAGTAGTCAAACCACATCTGGGGTACCATAGGCCCCACATCTCTGGTACAGGCAGTAGTTGCAGTTGACACCCTTCAGATACCTCGCACGTATACACCAAGAAGATCATTCCCTGACTCGCAACTCCACTACAGCTTGCCACCACGACTTCTTAAGGTTGAGAACACATGTGCCTTTCTGTAGCCCAGTCTAGAAAACTGAAAAAAAGAACCACTGACATCCAGCAGTAAGAAAGCACGTCAACACTAGCGCCAGCGTTGCTATGCAACAGCTCAGCACTTCCTTTTCCTGTTGGAACTCTGCCCTGATTGGCTGCCATCTTTGGCAGCTGCGATAATGAGGATTACAAGAAATCCCACCTGCACAGAGTGGAGATGGGAGAATAAGTAATGTTTGCTGGAATAAGACTAAGGGATATCTGTGTGCTTATGACACATGCCATGACCAAAGTGAGGAGCCATTGGAACTTCATATTCCAGGGTCACCCGTTAAAAAAACTAGGAGGGTTGGCTAAGAGGACTAGGATATCTAAAACAAAATGGGACCAGGATATCAAAAAGATTGCCTCACCAACTGCTCACTGGGATCTGCAAGAGAGAGACTCCTGCAGATACCATCTCATCAGCAGGTCTGTTCTGCACAGAGCGCAAATTGGGAATTTTAGTGTGGCAGTAGCTATGCTTTGGAGCTCTGTCTCATTACATATCATGCAGGCGCTATCTCTATTTAAGTGATGATGATGGTTTTAAAAAATCCCTGATCCTCTGGAGAAGCTGGTGCCTCTGTTGATTAGATATCCCACTTCCAGTGACCTGACCCTAGTTACACCCACCCAAAAGTGGGGAAAGTAACAATACTCAACATGTATGTGGGAGCTGAAATGCTGACCCGTGTTTCAGAACCGTGCATAAAACAGAAGTACTGTTGAAAGCTCTAACACTGAGGGATTGAGGGGTTAGGGTGGCTTCCTTCCACTTCAGACAAGTGCCATCAGTCTATTATTTGCACTGCACTCCCAAGCCTGCACTTTTTGTTTTAAATAAAATACTTTCTGACAACATCAAAGAGGGGGTGAAGAAACTAGGAAACCTTGAGTGCATGCCAGGCAAAGACTTCTTCGTACATTTTTAAGCAAAGCCTTTGTTTTCCCAGAGAATATTTTCCCATGGCAAGGATAAGAAAATATTTCCTGATGCTGCTAATCCTGCTTAAGAGCACCAAAGCTATAAAGTACCATAGAACAACCACAAAAGAAATATACAGTGCCTGTTTACTCAGAGGTTTTCCACGGTCTCTAGCATGGCTGACTCCCAAATAAAGGGTGCCTAGGATTCCAAGCCAAAACTTGCGCTATCCCACAAGCTAAGAATACCACCCTTTTCCTCATGGACTTGGACAGAGAGCGGCTGTGTGTGCCAAATATAATATTTTCTTGCATCTGATGAAGTAGACTGCAGTCCACAAAAGCTTACACCATAATAAATGTGTGTGTTTTGAAAGTCCCACAGAACACTTTGTTGCAACAGACTAAGGGCTTATCCACACTTATATTTTGCTCTGTTCTGTCCAGGCAGAGATCCATGCTTTAACGCTCCGTGTCAGAGTGTTGCTTTTTCGCCCCAAGCTTTTACTGTGAAAACCCGCTCTTTATAGCTAAATCGGAGCCAACGTCAATTTGGGTCCCCCCCGCAGATTGACATTTGCTCCGATTGAGCTTTAAAGAGCAGGTTTGCATGGGGAGAGCTCTGGAACAAAACACACGAAGGGGATCAGACACAGAGCTTTAAATTGTGGACTGTGCTCGGAAAGAGTGCAGGAAAGGTAATTGTGGATACGCCCTAACACAGGTCTCACCCAGGCTTCTTTTTGTGCCACATTTCCAGGCACAGGTCTGTGCTTTAAAATGTTGTGTCCAATCACTTTCTTTTTCCTCTGGTGATTTCCCTCCGAAAACCTGTTCTTTACTGCTGAATCAGAGCCAATGGTTATCCACAGAAAACCCAAATTGCCATTTGTTCTGAGCCAGTGTTAAAGAGCGAGTTTTCCTGGGGAAAGTAGAGGGACAAAAACAGTGGAGTGGGGGGGGAGCCAAAAGGGTGGGTCTTTATTTCTCTCTTTTTCTACTCCTTTCTCCCATCTTGATTTCTTTATGTTTTTATTATACAGTGGACCCTCCGGATACGAATTAAATTCATTCCAGGGTCCGTCCGCAACCCTAAAAGTCCATAGGCAGAGGCGCTGCTTCTGTGCACACATGCAGAGCACTTTTGCACATGCGCGCACAGCGAAACCCAGAAGTATACACTTCCGGGTTTGCCACGTTCACAACCCGAAAGTTACGTATCCAGTGCAGTATGTTACTAGAGGGTCCACTGTATTTAGATCAAAGTCTTGGTTCAAATAAAAAGGGGAAAAGATATTTGATATTAAGCTTCGTATTTTACTCTGTAAACCCTAATAAAACTTATTTAAAAGAAAAAGAGAAACAAGAAACTGAAAGAAACTGAAACTGACTTATAATCAACCTTCGAAGCAGGTCCATATTTGCTGATATGTAGTAGCAGCTTTTCCCCTCCCAGTGTATGTGGCTTTTTTCCAGCTGTGTTTAGCATGAGCATTATAACCTGAGAACATCTGTTTCTACTGTTTCTCCTCTGATAGGCTTTCCTCCTGGCATGTGACACAATCACTGTGGTTGGCTATGAGCTAATCAGCCCATACAAAGAACCATATGAGGTGGCACAGATGACTCATTTTGAAAACAACTTAAGTATGGAGGGTTGCAATAAGTTTAGCTCGCGGCTTTCTCATGCCTGTTTTGCAGATTCTAATCTCCCTTGTTTGTGAATGTGAGTTGATTGCCGCTGAGGGGAAAACCCCATAATGTTTTATGTGGAGTCTGCTTATTCTTGATCTGCTGAGCATGGTACAACTCACCTGCTTAACCACAGAACGCAACGCCTACAAATCTTAGATCAGCCAATGAAATCAATGAAATCAATGCAAATAGAAGATTAAAAAAAAAACTCACATTCAGGTTGCAAGTCCAGACATTTCGGATCCAGCCAGGATCTTTCATCAGAGGAATCTGAAACAAACAAAAAGAGTCATTCAGCTAAGTGTAATCCGTTGTTAGTACTCCTATCTGCAAACTCCTTGTGGAGTTTTCTGGCTCTTCTTACACACAAGTATTTTCTCTACACATTTGTTGTAAATCTTTACCTCTGCTGCAAAGTGGTTTCTCAGGTGTTCGCTAAGAAAGCCCTGTTAGCCATATATGTTTGAAAACACCGGGTTCCTTGTGTGCAGGGGTGGTCTTGGGTTAGCAGAAGGCAGTTCCGCACTGTGGACCCCTCCCCCAAGCTGCCCCCCTCCCAGCTGCACCTGAAGATTGAGGAGCCCTCCAGAACGGTACAGAATATGGCACAAAGAGTGGCAGTTGTTGCAGGGAATGGGCAGAAACAGGCATGCAACCTTGCCCCACGACAGTGGGTGCCCAGGGCATGCACATGTCACGTCGGCAAGTGCACATGTGCGTCACATTGGCACGCCCTGTGGGGTGCAGATGTCACTCACACACATCAGAGGGGCATCTCCTCTACCTCACACCCTATACCCCATATTGTTCGGGCTGGTCCTTTGATCTCGAGTTAGGCTTTATTGAAGTTGCTTCAGGGGAGTTGGAGACAAGGGAACTTTCCTTGCATAAATGTTAAGTCCACTTAGGATCCAAGTCAGTGTCTGCAAAGGGCCTCTCCATTCTCCATAGATGACTGTTGAGAACATAATACGTGGTACCTCGAGTTACAAATGCTTTGGGTTACAAATGCTTCAGGTTACAGACTCCTCTAACCCGGAAGTAGTACCTCAAGAACTTTACCTCATGATGAGAACAGAAATCGCACGGCAGCAGCAGGAGGCCCCATTAGCTAAAGTGGTACCTCAGGTTAAGAACAGTTTCAGGTTAAGAATGAACCTCCAGAACGAATTAAGTTCTTAACCAGAGGTACCACTGTAACTTCCCAGGTGAATTGGACTATAAAGGTCTGTCTGTTTCAAACAGCAGCAGCCAATTGCCTCTCAGAAGTTCACAACCAGGGCTTGTCTGTCTCACATTTGGTTCTCAGCTGATGAACAAAAATCCTGTTTTATTTCAAGAGCACTCGGCAATGTGCTAAATACTTTTCAGGCACAGCCTTCGATTGCAATCTAATTTCAGAGTGCATCAGTAAACAAATACTGGCACAATCTCACTGAAATTAGATTGTGGGTAACAAAAAGCAGTGCTTTGTGGAGGCCACATAGCTAAGGGAGATAAGTAGGGTAATTAGACAGGTTCTGACATTAACTGCGGAGAACGTGGGTTGCTGCAACCAGATGCAGTCATACTTGGAGCAAATACTTTGATTTAATCTAGAACCAACCTATTAGGTGTTCCGGGGCAAGGATGGAGAACCTGCAGCCTTACAGATGTTGGGGAACTCCACCTCCTATCATCCTGGCCATTGGCCATGCTTGCTAGGGCTGATGGGAGTTGGGAGGAAAATAGAGACTTTTTTTCACTCTCCTCAACTGACCCTCTTCAACCCCCCATTTTTTGGTCACCTCCCAACAAAGCATTTCCTGTCAGAAGATGGGCAAGTGCTACCGCTACTCCACCAACGGGACAGAGCACACACGCCCTCCATCGTCCTGAGGAAAGCCCTTAATCCCAGTTTGATATGATTTGATTCTTTGGTAGATCTACAAAAAGGAAAACACATACCAATAAATAAATTTTAGAAAGGGGCAAGATTAAACGCAGGCACACAAAGCATTAAAAACAAAACAAACAAAAAACCCCACTAAGACTCCTTGCAATCCACTCTGCTCCCACTTTCTTCCCTGCCCTCCACCTGCCCCTCAGAGTTGACACATCACACAGGGTTGAACTTTGATGGTGGCAGCCTCTCCAGCAGCCACAAAGAGCTGTCCAAGGGAGGAGGAAGCCGTTGGCCATGGAGAGGCAGCAGAAGGCTCCCTCATTGCCACCACTGCTCAAGAAAAGTGCCAGCTCATCTTCCACCCTGAGCTTCATGGTGGCAGCACTGGCAGGGGAAATGGGGACATTCCAGAATCAAATCAGAAGCTGGGATGGCTTTTCTAATTCTGGGACTGTCCCCAGAAAATAGGGACACCTGGAGGGTTATACCTAGGTTACCTCTTTCTGCTGTTGTGTCTCGACCTGCCAAGTAGCCTTTCGACGGGTCACTGAAGCCTAGTAAAGGGTCATTTGCCATCAACCAATCACAACACAAATTTCTGCAGAGGTTTCCTGTGTACAACTGCAGATGCTGTTTTTTAAATTTAAAAAATCAGTGTAATGAGCTTTACAACACTTGGCCAGAGGTGGCCATTGACCTGGTATTGCAGATAAGGAGACTGAGGAAACTATGATATTAAATATCTTGCTCAATATTGTAAAGAAAATAATTAGGCCCAAGCGCCTTCCAATTAACAGCCCTCTGCTTTCATCATGTGTTTATACAAAGTCATCATACTGCCCTGAGGTAGCAGTGGAATCACCGGGCGGAAGTACCAATACTGACTCTGATGAAATAATTTAAAGTTGTCATTAGGTTGCTTTGCTAACAACTTGCGGAGGCTGAAATGCCAATGGGTCAATAGATGGTCTGAGTAAAATCCAGGCAAACTGAGAGCTTTCCAGTCCCATTGATTTCAAGAGGAGAGGTTAAATGCTTGTGCAGAAATCTCTCCTGATTAGTTCAGCTGGGCTTAAAAGTGCTTAATTTTGGGGTGGGATAATGCCCATTATTTAGTTGAAACAAAAGTAAAACGTAAAGTTGTCAGAGTATGCTAATGCCAAGGTTGCAGGTTCGATCCCTGTATGGGATAACTGCGTATTCCTGCATTGCAGGGGGCTTGGACTAGATGACCCTCAGATTCCCTTCCAACTGTATGACTCTATGATGTGAGATTGACCAGGCTAGGCAGAAGAGTAAATGTGTTGCATCTGTATGCACACCAGCATTGAAATCACTATGGCCTTATTTCTGCATGTGATTTATGCTTTATTCAAAATATTTATAGAAAACCTCTATAATGTCTCTTGCACATACACTAATTTTATCTTGTGGGCTTCCCACATGCATCTGGTTGGCTACTGTGAGAACAGGATGCTTGACAAGATGGCAATTGGCCTAATCCAGTCTTCTTCCTGAATAACTTTCTTAACACTGGTAGTGGGGTAGGAGAGTTGGAGGGGGGGTCACATCTGGCAACCAACATGCCCCTTTGGTTTCAGATAGTACACGGGTGGCACTGTGGGTTAAACCACAGAGCCTAGGATTTGCCAATCAGAAGGTTGACGGTTCGAATCCCCGTGACGGGGTGAGCTCCCATTGCTCGGTCCCTGCTCCTGCCAACCTAGCAGTTCGAAAGCACCTCAAAGTGCAAGTCGATAAATAGGTACCGCTCCGGCAGAAAGGTAAACGGCGTTTCCGTGCGCTGCTCTGGTTCGCCAGAAGCGGCTTAGTCATGCTGGCCACATGACCCGGAAGCTGTACGCTGGCTCCCTCAGCCAATAAAGCGAGATGAGCGTGCAACCCCAGAGTCGGTCATGACTGGACCTAACAGTCAGGCGTCCCTTTACCTTTAGTACATGGGTAGACGAGTCTAAAAAGCCCGGGACACAATTTTTCACGGCCCTCTAGCGACTATGGTGGCTCATTTACCAAAAGTAATGTATTTAGTGTTAACTCTGGAAGTGAAAACTCGATTCTGACCACACTAAGTCCCCTAGAGCAAAATATACATCAGGAAAGCAGTATTCTCATGGCAGTTCGTTCATTTTCCCTCAACATTTCCATAATGGTTCATTTCTGTTCATTATATTTGAGCTTTCACACAACGTAAAATGGACTCCTAGAAATATACTGGGATATAGCACAAGTTTAGTGCTTATTTCCATGTTATTTGATTCCAGGGAGGGAGGGAATTAGTTTGCAATATACATGGAAATGACTGCTGAATATTCAGAGGTAAGCTCCATTCCTGTTGGCGTATTTTTTCAGGAACTGTGAATAAGGTCGGTTTGTGTTGAAAGGTAAAGTGAGCCACATTGCTCTTCCATCAATGTGCTGGGCCTGTGCGCATCCATTCAAATGTACTTCTAAAGCTCAGGCACTGGGCCTAGGAGTCTGTTTGGGTCTGGCAGCCGAGCAGCATGTCACAATACGTGACGCAATCGCGCAGCCTTTGGAAGCAGGCTGACGATGGCAATTCTTTGAAAACAACACTGTATGCTCAGCCTCAAAAACAACTTTCTTCATGTAGTGATATAACCAGCCCGTGACAAGCTGGGCACCTTGCCAAGGGCACTGTTGAACGCCACTTGACACTCCTCTGCAATGCAGAGTTATAAATAACATCCAGAGAGCACAACACTCAGATACAGACCCACACAGTCGCATTTGAATCCAGAATGTTGCAGAGAACACAGGATTTCAGGTTGTGACCAAGTACCAATTCTCATTTATTTTAAAAAAAAAGAGTTGTTTTATGTCTCACAAACACCTGTGCAAACACATCCGTGTTCAGTAGATATAATTACAGGATCTAAGAAAATAGATTCAAAGGCAACATCAGACCCTCGAAGTGTCCCTGTTTTACCAGGGACAGTCCCGGATTTACAGAAGCTGTTCTGGTTTTTTATTTGATCCCGGAATGTCCCGTTTTTCCTTAGGACATCCCTATTTTCATTGGAGAAATGTTGGAGGGTATGGAGTTATACGACTCTCGAGCCAAGGAGATAAGTAACTATACAACCATTAGAAGTCAGCCCTGTATAGTTTTATTATGTTTTTATATATGCTGCAACCCTCCCAGAGTGTCCGGGGCAACCCAGTCAGATGGGTGGGGTATAAATAATAAAATGATGATGGAATAGAATGCCCCTATTTTCACCAGAGAAATGTTGGAGGGTATGCAACATGGAACACCTGTCTGCAGCAATGGGCAGCACAAAGTAACCCAAGCAATCAAAAGTTTGACTAGGAAAGAACTGAAAGAGAATGAGAATCAGAAACTGCAAAGGGAGTCTTGTGTCTCCAAGAGAGACCTGGGTACAAGGGCAGAGCTCGGCATCTTGTTGCTACACGACAGATCCATATGCGGATGTGGCCCAACCTGCTTTGTAAACTGAACAGCAGCTTGTCTCCTGGACAGTAGTCACATGTTGCTTGTGTGTATTGGCACTCGTGGGATGACGCAGCAACGGGAGTAGGGCTGCACTGCTGGCCCCACTCCTGACATCACATCCCAGGGCTAGCCCCACCCCCTGACATCCATGACGATAATCACAACACACAGGCATTTATGGCTGGGTTTGGTCCAGGGATGCAACATGGGGGTGGGCTGACACAGACGCCCCCCCCCCACTCTTGCTTCAACACAAATGCCTTCTCCAAGAATAACACATGGATAGCACTAGTAGCAGACCTGAGTAGAGGGACATCTCTGCCCAATTCACACACACACATACGTGCCAGCCCAGCCCAAAGAAGGTTTAGATTTCAGCCCAGGAAAGGAGAGAGAGTGAGACGCAGAGGGCCAAAGCACAGAGACTTGATGGCATAATAATTCTTTGAATTATTGATTTCTGATGCAGCTGTTTTATTTGAGCATGAGGTAGAGCATGATGTCATATAGCCATTGAGAAATCCATTTGTTTTGTTACAGCGGCTGCATTATGAGGAAACTGATCTCTCCCAGTTTATTAAAAACATTCCTTTGCCAAATTCTACTGTCAGACCTTGCCAGCTATAAAGTTAAATATTCCTCTGAAGATGTTTCATTGAATATCCTCTCCTTGCGTAGGCCAGTAAGTGAATAAATATTGGCATAGTAGTTATCTAACATTTTATTAGTTTATCAGAAAACAATTAATGAAACTCCAGCTGAATCAGTTTAGGTGCAGAATGATATTAATTATATTAATGATCCCATTCTGAGAAGAATAAAAGTATGACATTCCTAGAGTTTCAAAAATGTCCCAGAGTGAGTGAGGTAACTGATCTGATTATCAGGCTGACAATAATTTACTTATACAGTATTGTTGTGAATTTTGTTAGCAATATGCAGAAAAAAACAGGATTGAATGATGTACTGAAGTACAGAGTTGATATCCACAAACCTTTTAGGATGAGCAATAAATTAAGCAGAAAATTGCTTCTCTGATACAATATATAGCTCCATTAAAGAGAAGTTATGGATCCTTTAGGGTGCTGTTATTGAAATTAAAAGATGATGAAGACTCATTTAATTATAAAGTAGTAATATCTATAAGTGCACTAAACAATGAAAACCTCAGAATGCCAGACTGTTTTGTTTCTCGATGTGGTTAAAATAAACAAACATGGGTTCATGGTTTCTAGAATCACTGAGTCTAGTCTTATCCAGATGTTCAAACAGCATACAGAGAACACACACATAGGAAGGGTGGGGAAGCAGTGACAACATCCTCAAATGACCTGCCTTTAGTGTATTCTCTGCCCCGAGCCTGTGAATATACAAAAAGAAGGCTGATCGCCGAAGAATTGATGCTTTTGAATTATGGTGCTGGAGGAGACTCTTGAGAGTCCCATGGTCTGCAAGAAGATCAAACCTATCCATTCTTAAGGAAATCAGCCCTGAGTGCTCACTGGAAAGAACAGATCGTGAAGCTGAGGCTCCGATACTTTGGTCACCTCATGAGAAGAGAAGACTCCCTGGAAAAGACCCTGATGTTGGGAAAGATGGAGGGCACAAGGAGAAGGGGACGACGGAGGACGAGACGGACAGTGTTCTCGAAGCTACCAGCATGAGTTTGACCAAACTGCAGGAGGCAGTGGAAGACAGGAGTGCCTGGTGTGCTCTGGTCCATGGGATCACGAAGAGTCGGACACGACTAAACAACAACAACATAGTCTTGGTTGCTTTGGCTGCAACAGACTAACATGGCTACCCCACAAGAAAATGTATACATGTAAACATGCACATGCTCAGCGACTCTGCTTTGGGGGCATACTTTGGTAGAGGGAAAATGTGGGTGGGCAACTGTCATGAGCCCCTTGGCAGCCCCAGATGGACCAGGAGGAAGAGGAGGGAAAAGGAGGTAGAGGAGATAAGGGGCTGCAAGACTGGTCTTCCCCTTGTGAACCTAAATGTCAGAGAGGGGAAAGTAGCTTTGATGGTTTTCTCCTCTGCCCCTCCAGTGGAGCACACAGCCTCACCAGGGAGAGGAGCAGACTGCAACCAGCCAGAGGGAAGGGCAGAACAAGAGAAGATGGCAGCAGAAGATGTCATGAAGAACAAGGCACTGCCTTCATAAGTGGTATCAGACACATCAGCCCAAATGGAGCGTGCATGTGTGCATGCACCAAACTCTTGGGTCAGCTCACCCTGCCTCATCTTTAACAGCTTGGCAGGAGGGCAGTGTGAAATGTTGGGACAGCTTCATATCTTCTGTTACGTTATGAACCTCTTGCTTAGGTCATGTTTTGGGAATCTTCTGGAATTGGGCTTGCTGTGGAGTTTTCACCACTATCAGCCTGAATGGAAATCTCTTCCTTGCTTTCAAGTAAGAGTCCTTGCTGTGTTTTGGAATGGGAACCTGGCAGCATCCACCCCAAATCACAAGCCAGTGGTGGTCAGGACCAGTAGCAAAAGGAGATGTAAATTCCACTTTTGTATAGTAGTATAGTTTTTTCTACATCCTACACATTTCTCCCATGCTACTCTTTATCCTCCATTCATGCAAGCAAGAAGCATGATCAGTGTTCAAGGACACATTCCAGCCAGGCAAAAACCCTTGGAACGCAAAACAGGACCAGAGAGGGGTGTGGCCTGGGTGAGGGGTGTGGCGTAGAGGACCACATTCAGCTTGTGGGCCTGAGGTTCCCCACCCCTCACCTGTGCTTTTATATAGATAGACTACAGGACCTATCTTCCTGTTTCACATGCTTTTACTCAGGCTAAACCTGTTCCTATCCCTTTTTAAGATTCCACACTAAGAGGAACATGTATCATCTGACTTTGGCACATACATTGTGGCCAGACAAGCCTGACAGCTGAGCTCACCTCAGGTCAATGCTCATGTTTACAAGCTGCGAAGAATGGGTTTGAGATGTGAAAACACAGGCACAGGATCTCTGGGCAACACGCACCAAGGAGAACGCGAAACAAAAAGCATTCATCACTCAAATGTCAATACTCAGCTTGTACTGTTCTGGGAACAAGCACAGTGAGCCGTTTGTTTCTGCCCATGTGCACTTGATAGTAAATATGGCCATGAGCAGAGCACAAAAGCCTTGCGGAAGCTTATGGCTGGGAGAGATGTTTGTCTAGATCAGGCATGTCCAAACTCTGCCTTGGGGGCCTAATCCGGCCCACCGGACAGTTTAATCTGCCCCCTGTGGCAGTATATTTCCTGGGGTAAAATCCTAAATAAACCTCAACAACTTCAGTCCTATAAAAAAGCTCAACTACTTAGGTTGGCCCTTTGGTTGGCCCTCACGGCCCTTCACTTCATCAAATCTGGCCCTCTTTGAAAAAAGTTTGGACACCACTGGTCTAGATCTTCCCAGTTTTCTTGTAAACATTTCTTTGCGATTGTGTCAGGCAAAGAATGTATCATGGGAATAAGCTGGCAAGGAAGAAAAGCAGGGTGGGAGAGGAAGATGGATCTGAGGCTGAAAACCTGAACAAGTCTTCAGCCGTTTGCAAAGCTCTAACAGTATTTTCATTCAATGCCTCTCAGCCCCTGTTAAAACATTTGTAAACATCACAGAGGTAAGAGCACTGCCCCACCCATTGTTTGAGCTCTGGACAGATGGAGATGGCCATCCTCTAGGCAAATTGTCTGAGCACAACGTAGCCTTAAGTTACTTGACAGTGACTTTCAAAGGTCTCCAGTAAAGGACCACAAGAGCAGTGCTAGAGTCCCCTGTGGATGATGAGTTGGTTACAGCCATCGGATCTACTGCAGCTGAGCGAGGACTGAAGCACCAGACACAAAGGGAACCTAGGCTCAGTTCCCAGGTGTGGGGAACTATTGGCCCCTCCAGATATGCTCCACACTTACTGGGGCATGAGGAACTATTGGGAGGAGCACAGAGAAGGTTCACCACACTTACCCTGAATGGGTAAAGCTACAAATTATAGTTTTAGTATTTTGAACCTGAGATCACATTGTGTGAATTTGGAGTTCCCCTTACCAGCCTAAACCAGTTTTTTGAGTCTGGTCACCACCTTCAGCAGCTTGCATAACTTGCTAGCAAACTTTGACCCTACCACTCCCACCAATAGAGATTAAATGTCGTTTTCTTATAGTCTGTGGATGACTCTCTTGACTGGCCCATGATGCCTTTGACATATTTTTTCTCTCTTGCACCCAGCATTTCATCATCATAGATGCAATATTAGTTCAGCCTATAGTTCCTGTACAGAGTTACTTTCGTGTTGGAGTGCTATCCTCTGAAATTGTTTTGAAGTTTTAGCCGCCTTTTCTGGGTATTTGAGGAAATGAGTTAAATCTCAGAATAAAGAGCCAGAACCAAAGATGGAAAGTGCTTTTCCACTAAGGCCCATCTCACCTTCTTCTGTGTCTAAACCAGTCTCTCTCTTTTTTTCAGTCATATTCTTCTAATCATTTTCTCTATTAGCAACAATACAGTGGTACCTCAGGTTAAGTAACTAATTCGTTCTGGAGGTCTGTACTTAACCTGAAACTGTTCTTAACCTGAAGCACCACTTTAGCTGCCGCGCCGCCAGAGCACGATTTCTGTTCTCATCCTGGAGCAAAGTTCTTAACCTGAAGCACTATTTCTGGGTTAGCAGAGTCTGTAACCTGAAGCGTATGTAACCTGAAGCATATGTAACCTGAGCTACCACTGTAATTTGGAAGTTAAGTGCTGAGAAATGTGATTTCCACAAAACTGAAGCTTTATCACGAGGGAAGACATTGGGGTCCTCTGGAAAAAATACTAACGATCACTTCGTGTTCTGTTTATTTCATATTAAGATATTTATTATCATTTCAACACCAAATACTAAATCCATAACATTCAATTCACACATTTAAATAAATTAAAACCAAATCTCTCTCGCTCTCTCATACACACAAAGTCTCTCTCTCAATCTATGTAACATGCAAAGATGATCATTTGGAAAGGCAGGTTTCCAGTGAAATCAGTGAAATCAGTTTCCAGTGAAATTCAGGTACCATGGGGCTTAAACACAACTTTGGATTTCTTCCCCCAGCTAGACCGCAGTGCATTGGATTGCCATATATCTGCCAAATTATGCACAAAAGTCATCCAAGCCTCTTATGCTCCCTTTTGGACCACTCAAGCCCATCACTTCTCTCATAGTCCTTTCAAGGAACTCAGACAATCTTGTTCCCACAAGAGCGTCATCAAGCCTTGAACTCGATGACTTAAGTCTGGCTTTACTTTCATCAGAGTCTCTGACAGAGACAGACTTGCACACACCTATATTACACATAGGAAATGTAACCTACAGTATTGCCTAGCATATTGTAAAATCCTTTATGTCTAAGGAAGCAGTCAGGAGAACCTGAAGGAAGGGACAAATATAGTTACTCAGCTGAGAAGCTGCCCGAGGAGCCAAATGTCACAATTTTTGATGCATCTCAAGTAATGAAGACCTTGGATTTATGAGTCATTGGAAAGATGGTGTCTGTGGCCTGCAGCAGCGCTACAGAACTGCCAGTGCAATAAAGCCCAGGTGGGAAAATTGTTGAATGACTCAGCCCTTTTGCCAGCCCTTTCTTAGGTGCCTCATATTGATCCTTGATTTGCAGTAGATTCATTGTGACAGAAATATGACTTCAGGACAAGGAAACCCTGGAGAGCTGCTTCCAGATAACACAGAATACACAATGGTGAGCATGATGGGCTAGTGATATAAGGCAGCTTTCTGAAACTGGAAGAACAGGAAGAGGAGTAGGAAGAAAGAGTCAATGGTGTATTGGTAAATATCTGCAATTGATCGCTCTTGCTGCCCTTTTTGCATCTAAGGGCTCGTCCACACTTCCCCTTGTCCCGTGCCTAAAAAGAACGGGTTCGAGCGATTTTGCATTTGCTCTGCAGCTGTTCCTGGAAAACATGTTGGTTCATTGGTGCTTTTCACACAACAACTCTCAATTCCATAGAAGGAATCCATAGATGAGGATTGCATTGAACTGACCAAACGAGCCAATCCGTGGCAGCCCTGGTGGGGGCATGGCCATTTACTTAGCCCGGCCAACCACTCTGCACAGCATCCAGTCGGCCGAGAGCATCACCCACCTTTCCCCTCCTTTCATTGATTACTGCCCTAACTGTTTCTTTTCAGCTAGCCGGGCTTTGCTGTGGTCTTCTGACAGTTGCCGTATTCGGAGCCGGGAAGGGATTTCCCTCACTCTGCAGGTTTTGTCTTCCCCATAGCACTAGTCACAACTTTGGTGACTTAGGCCTTAGGCAGAATCCTATAGTTTTTCATCCCTGCAGCGGTGTTAACAGGGTACCCTGTCAGAGGAGTCTGGAGGGAAGTCTCTGTCCAAAGAGCCAAGTGCATAGAGCTTCCCTCAGCATTTGGGGGCCAACCGCGTAAACCTGTGTTTTGCGATGGATCCACCACCAAATAGACCCTGTCATGCCTCAGTCCTCCTGCAGGGTGCCTGAGAGGAATACCCAACCAATGCCTATGCCAAAGCTTCCTACAACTGAAAGCTGTGGCTGTTTAAATCCCAGACAGTTGTTGTGTCCATTCATTTTTACCACTCAGCAGTTAGACACGCCAGGAGCGGGGCAGGACTCTGCGGCTGGGCACACTATCAGCATCACCTGAAATCACCCTTAGCTTTACTTCCTCCTCAAACCTCTGTGCAATTAGCTTGCAGCTGTTAATCAACATCCCGGGGGGGGGGGGCATTCATTTATTGCATTCGTTTAGCATAGTTATTATCCACACTTCACCAAAGGCCCAGCGCGGTGTGAGTTGCAACGCGTCAAGAAGCAATAAGACAGAATAGACAGTAAACGGTTAAAATAGCAACCAACTGATAAATTCGTATGCAGAAAGTAAACAAGCTTTGCACATTCCCCCAAGGCCTGGATTAAAAGAGACACCATGAAAATGAGCTGCAGTGGTGATGAAAAGAAAAGAAAAGGGTTTATTTAATAGTGTTTGAAACTACAGCGGGTGCAATCCTACTACGGAAGCTGACACAAAAAAACTCATGGAATTAAAAGAAGCAGTGCTGCAGTCAAAGAAAAGGGCTTTGTAGTTGTATCACACAAGTGTTTGTGTCTGTGTTTGCCAGGTTTTAAGATGTGAAAGGAATCTTAGGCACTTTGTCCTATTGATTCCTCAAGCAGAAAGAGAATTCCAAGTTTACGACCAAGTACATCCTGCATTTCTTTCCACGTATCTACAATCTGTTCCGAACGGCTTCTGAGAAGTGGGAGGTGGCTCCTCTGGGCCAATCAAAGCACACCACAACTTTGCTGGCTTGTTTAAAACAAAATAACACAACCCACTGAGTGGCCTCTGCCAACTGCAGTTACATACTTCATTCTTCCATGTCCCCTTACACAGATATGCTGACTGGCTGCCTTGCCTCCCTGGTGTAAATAGGTTTTCAAAACCACTTCAGGCCAGGAGAAAGTTAATACATAACAATCCAAGCAGAGAGGCAAACTGTGTTAAGGAAAGCAAACATCAGAAGGCAAGATAAAGGAACTTTCAGGCTGCACCACGTTGAACTCAGTTCCATTGAACTTAGTGGGTTCCACTGAACTTGGCAGGCCTTTTTCTCCTGGTCAGCACATAGAACAGAAAAATAGAATTATTGAGTTCGAAGGGACCTTGAGGGTCATCAAGTCCAGCCCCCTGCAATGCAGGAATCGCAACTAAAGCATCCATGGCAGAGGGCTGTCCAACTTCTGCTTTAAAATCTCCAAGGAAGGAGAGTCCACCACCTTACGAGGCAGCCCATTCCACTGTCAAACCTTACCATCAGAAAGTTCTTCCTCACGTTAAGTTGAAATCTCCTTCAGTGGCGTAGCGTGGGGGGTGCAGGGGGGGCCGGCCGCACCGGGCGCAACATCTGGGGGTTAGGGTTAGGGGGCGCAAATCCACGGGTTAGGGGGCACAAATCCATGGGTTAGGGGGCGCAAATTACTTGCCTTGCCCCGGGTACTGACAACCCACGCTACGCCACTGATCTCCTTTCTTGTAATCAGAAGCCACTGGTTCGGGCTTCAGAGAAGGCGAAAACAAGCTTGCTTCATCTACCATGTACAAGGCAGACTTCAGTCATCTTTTGTAATATCGTGCCCCCCAAATGAGTCTTCTAAATTATGGGTCTTCTCAATTTTACACCCCCTAGACACGGTGCCCTATGGAGGGGAACAACCCACACCACCCTAAATCTGGCGCGGCCCTGTGTCAGCCCTTTAGATATTTGAAGATGGCTATCGTATTTCCTCTCAGTCTCCTCTTTTCCATAAAGATGGCCCAGAATTTCCCTGGCAAACCACTCAGTTATCTATAATTGTTCCATAGCTAATATGTTCACATTTCTTATCAGAAGATGTAGTCCTGATATAATGTTGTCATTAACAGGGGCCCCACTCAAGCACCTTCAAATTTACATGACATGAATGGTTCTCTTCCCGCTTTTAATTGTCTGAGTTTGATACTGTTTTTATAGTTTGGTTTTGAAACGTGTATCTCGAGGCACATGGACTTTTTGTGTGTGGAGGTGTGTGTGTGAGAGAGCGAGAGAGAGAGATTGAGAATTTCAGTCAGAACTTGAACAGAGCATTACCAAACACTGTTAGGTTCCAGACAAAATACTGAAAGAGCAGCACCTAGTGACAGAATGTGGGGTTTACAAATGGGAGCATTGGCCTTCTGAAGTGAGAAAGACTGACAACAAATACTGGACCACCACCCCTCCTAAGACTATAGCTGAAATCCTAAGCCAGGAGTGGGGAACCTGTGACCCTCCAAATGTTGAATTCCAACTCTCATCTGCCCCAGCCAGCATGGTCCATTATCAGAGCAGAAAGGAGCTGGGTATGTTTAGCCTGGGAATGAGTCAACACATATTGTCAGTCTCAACCTCCATCTAAATTGCCAAGTCAACACATATTGTCAGCCTCAACTCATTCTAAATTGCCATCAACCCGCACCTATTCTTACTCAATGAGATCCAGAGGGAGGGGGAGGGGATGGTCATCTACCATCACGTTACAACTAACAACAAAAGTAGCAAGTGTCAACAAAAGTAGCGAAGGTTTTAGCGAACGGGATGTCTCGTCAGGAGTAAGCTTCCTGGCTGCACTCAACTTATCCTTCAGATTAAAGATAACTGCAAGATCTACATCAGAAGGCTTAGTTTGGACAGAAGTGAATACACATTTCTTGAGTTAATGCAAAATACTGTACATTACTTCTGGTAGATGAGCCTGCCATAGTCTCTACATCAGGGTCAGCCAACTTTTTCAGCAGGGGGCCGGTCCACTGTCCGTCAGACCTTATGGGGGGCCGGACTATATTTTGAAGGGGGGGAAATGAACAAATTCCTATGCCCCACAAATAACCCAAAGATGCATTTAAAATAAAAGGACACATTCTACTCATGTAAAAACACGCTGATTCCTGGACCATCCGCGGACCGGATTTAGAAGGCAATTGGGCCAGATCCAGCCCCCGGACCTTAGTTTGCCTACCAATGCTCTAGATATTCATGATCGTTTTTGTACCAGGCTTTTTAGACTCGTCTACCCATGTACTATCTGGAACCAAAAGGGTGTGTTGGTTGCCGAATGTGAAATATACATATTTGCATTGTTTTCAACAAGGCCAAGGGGGAATCTGCCCTTAAGAGAGCCGCTTTGAGATTGGGAAATCTTAATCAGCAGTTTTACTAGCCAACTGCAGAGCTCTCTAAGGCACGAATGGTTGGGGAGTCATCCATGCATGTAACATGACACCTGAGAGTCGTAAAGCAATTACACTGAGAAGTCCACTTAAGCCTGAGTGATAATGCCTTAAATGTACAGTTAGTCCCCTTGCAATGAGTCAGAGAAGCAGTCAGGTGACATACTGGCATCGGGTAGGTCTGGTTACAAGGAGAGTGAACTAATCTTTTTTTCTTTCCTAAGGTCAAATCCTTTTTTTAAAAAAGCCCTCGGGTGTTATCAAGCATTTACAATTGTTTTTGCTCAGTAGCTAGAGTATTTCTAGCTACTCCCTGTTTCTTCAGGGAGACAAAATGACCCACTGATACCTCAACATTTATCAGAAGAAACAGGGCCAGCCCAGCCTAATAGGGAGCGCTGGTGGTTGTCTGAGGTGTCAGAATGTAAGAGCCACTTATGAACGGAGGGTGTGCCCATGCACTGCTCCAGAATCTTGGGACAAAAAGGGAAATATTGTCTACATACACACACACACATACATACACATACACAGTTCCCAACTTGAGCCACCTTCCCATGATCTAGACACTTACAAAGCAAAGGCTGCAGTCAAGAACATCTTTAGTGAGGTGCATATTTAGCATATCTTTGCATATTTGGGTTTGTAAGTATACCATATTCCCTCACTAAAGCTGTTCCTGACAGAAACACCTTTAGTGAGGGGACACAGTACACTCACAACCCTGTACCAAGTATGAAGAGAGCAGCAAAATACATTTTCACCTAGGCCAACCATATATTTTGAGCCAGGGATTCCCAACACCATGCCTGTGGACCCACATGAATCCGCAGAGACCTTCCCTGGCAACCAGGGTAGTGCCCTGCTGAAATTAGGCTTTTTGCCAATAAAAGAAATTGCAGGGTGTGTGTGGTGCCAACAACAGTTTATTCCATTTTCAAATGTGCCCACAGGCCCAAAGAGGTTGGGAACCCCTGAGGTAACCCTGAACAGAAGTCCTCTTAAGTCAGGCCTACACAAGTTATGACCCACACTGGCTTGATGCCTGTATTGGGCCAGATGTGATCTTGGCAACCTCTTTGTTTTTTGAAGTCCAACTCAGGCAACGAAAACAAGCAAGTTTGTCAATGGTGGATTTCCACAGACAGCTGGAACCGGGTTGCTTTCAGCTGGGTGGAGCATGCATGATACAGGCCCCTCTTAAGTGAATTTCAGTGCACCAGTCTTCCGTTAGCAACATATTATCTGAGCCTGGAAGATAAAATTAGACTTCCCAGTGGTAAACACTTGGGACCAGGCACAAGCCCAATTTTGGCAAGGGCAGGTGGCACTCACTGAGGGGCCTGCAGCGCGCCCAAGCCACGCGTCTCTGGCGCCTGCAGGCTCCACGCTGTTGGCCCACTGCCTCCCCCCCACACTGTAGGGCGGCTGAGGCCCCATGGTGTGCCCCATCCCTATGGGCGCCATGCATCCTGTCCCATCCCTATGGGTGCCACACACCCTGCCCTGTCCCTCCCTATGGGTGCCATGCACCCCGTCTCATCCTTATGGACGCCGTGCGTTCCATCCTGTCCCTATGGGCGCCGCACGCCCTGTCACTATGGGTGCCACATGCCCTGCCCCGCCCCTATGGGTAGTTCGCCCTGCCCCTATGGGTGGTTCACCCCAGGTGCCCGAGAGGCTTCCTCCACTACTGGGCAAGGGGCACATGTGATGCGTTATGGGTGTATTCCCTTCTGGATGGTCCCTGAGAGCAAAGCTGTTTGGGGACTACAATTCCCATCATCCCTGACCACTGGTCCTGTTAGCTAGGGATGATGGGAGTTGTAGTCCCCAAACAGCTGGAGGGCCAAGTTTGGCCACCACTGCTTTAAAGGAACCATAAGAACAAACTACAGAATGAAATTAGTGGTGTTAATGCACATGACCATTAACTCCTGCAGGGACAGCACTGGAGACAACATGTAGACCCATGCATACTTCTTAGGGCTTTGACTTTGGTGCCACCATTTTGTATATTCTACACAAAACATTAAGAGAATGATCATGTGCACCTTTACTTGGAAATGAGTTCCACTGGACTCCATAAGACTTACTTCTGAGTAGACATGCATAGGATTGCACTTTAATGTTACAGTTTTGTGCACCTTTACCCAGGGGTGCACAATCAAGGGGGATTAAACCTCATGTGATACATTCTATTACTAACACTCTTACCTATGTGCCTCCACCTTAGATTTTTCCTGATGAGCTCACTCATTTCCACCTGTTACTGATTTCTCGTTGATCTTCCCATTTTCTTGGAATTAAGGCACACTGAACGTAGTGAGAATTATTTCTGAGTAAAGATGCATAGAATAGGGCTGCAAGACTATTATTTTGCTTGGAATTGTTGAGTGATGTGAAATATCTAAGATAAATAGTTCACCCCACCCCCCACCCCTTCTGACCTATTACCCATTGAGCATGCATCATTGGAATTGAACAAGAAACTTGATCCGGCGTCGCTTCTGCAGCCTCATGAAATATCGGTACAGCATGTCTGCCAAACATCTATTAATAAACAGCTTTTTTGCCTCTTCCACGGGGCAACGCCACAGCGATTCAAGCCCTCCTCACGCCTCCTTTGATACTTGGTGGAATTTCAGGGAACTGATCACAGCGATATACCTGGTGATTTATGAAATGTATGCCGTTATGGATGGCCCCTGGTTCAGGTTCTGGCCTTATTCGCACCTACAGTGGTACCTAAGTACTTAATTCATTCCGGACGTCCGTTCTTAACCTGAAACTGCTCTTAACCTGAAGCACCACTTTAGCTAATGGGGCCTCCTGCTGCCACCGCGCCGCTGGAGCACGATTTCTGTTCTCATCCTGAAGCAAAGTTCTTAACCTGAAGCACTATTTCTGGGTTAGCGGAGTCTGTAACCTGAAGCGTATGTAACCTGAGGTACCACTGTACTTTGAAATGCATACTATGGGGATTCAATGGAACTTAGGACAACATGACTCTCAGTCTGTGGCTTTGCGTATATGCAGAGGGCCCCAGTATCCATGCAGCTGTGAGGTTGCTTTTCAGTGGCGCATTCCCAGCATTAACATCCCTCCAATGTGCATGGTGAGAAGTACAATCTATTTTTAAAAAAATAATAATCTTGCAAGCTTTGATGGTGCTTCTCACCATACAGGTTGGAGGGCTGGCTTGGGTGTCCAAATGGCACTCTTCACTGTAAGTATTCTGATACACTCCTTCTCACTGAAGCTGCACAAGTTTGCTTCGATGCATCAGTGTGGTGGCAGTCTTCCACCTTTTCCTTAAGGATAGGTGCAAGCAGGGCTTCCCCACCCCCACCAGCCGGAACTCAGTTCCAGAACCTCTCAGGTGGGTGTCATTGCCATTCTAAGAGAACAAGGGAGAGGTGTTCATGGTGAGTTCTGGCACCTCTTTGTTTTTTTAGAAAAATAGCAAGTGTTGATCCAACCCAACCATCCTTATTTTCCTGCATTTCTATAGAGAGCACAACAATTTGCTGAAGCCTTGGGCCAAGTATCTGCAATCTCAATAAACGGCTTAGCATTCCACCCACACACAGCACAGCAATATTCTGAGAGAGAAATAATTTATGATTTGAATCTAAATCAGGTTACAACAAGCCAGTTTACCGGCATTTTTCTGAGAAACAGAGATCACTGGAGAATGCCTCGTGGTGCCATCTCAGAGTCTGAAGAGATCAGGCTGTTCTCTTCTAAGATAGTTGGGTGCTTTCTAGGCAGATTAAACCAAACTAAAGCTCCACCTTAAGGTGACTGAGATGTCCCCCTTCAAAGCCTTATCCCAGATTATTCCAATGCCCATTGTCTCACTGAAGCTTCCAACCACAGCTTCAAACCCAAAATGAACTCCAGGGCAATTACACTTGCAAACAAACAGGACACCACATGGCTCGCATGAAATGTGGACTGCTGCAGACATGGCATAAAAAGCATATCTTCAGGCTTTGTAACACCAAAGCTGGACTTCAGCCACAACACAAGCTGAGAATCCCTGGAAGCCTTATGAGGGAACGGATGAGAGCTTTCAAAACTAGTTAACCCTCCTCTCTCATCCAGTGTCCTTTCACTCACTTATTTTCGCTTGTAGTGTTTGTTTTGTTCTGTGGACCAGAGCTTGTGTCTTTATCAGCCTTTGAACCTATACCATTTCTGTTCATGTTAGGCACTTTTGGCACAACAAAAGAAAGAGGCAATGAATGGATTCAAATTACAAGAAAGGAGATTCCAACTAAACATCAGGAAGAGCTGATTGACAGTGAAACGGACTCTCTCAGGAGATGGTGCACTCTCATTTCCTTGGAGTTTTGAAAGCAGAGGTTGGCTGGCCATCTGTCACGTATGATCTTGTTGAGATTCCTGCATCGCAGGCGGTTGGACTAGACAACCCTTGGGGTCTTTCCAACCCTACATCAAATTCAACATGCATAAACATTACTAGATCATAAAACATTACTTGATAGTTTTGACAGCTGTAAACATTCAGACTCCTATGTGTGTGTTGTAATCATCTGCTGCTGTTGTGATACCACATAGCCCAGTCAAGTGTGGCAAAGGCAGCATGGACCATTCATGGGAGGATGTCATGATCTTCTCAGCCTACTTCAGGATGCGTTGTAGTTTGTGACTGAGATTCTAAGGAGCATACACAAACACACCTTGTTCACTCGACTGCTTACCTCACAGTCCCACCACAAATGCTTTCGCCATGTTTGTCTGCAAGACTTTCAAAGGCTTTAGAGTCTGAGTGCTTCTTAGTGTGGGACCTCTGCAGGTATATCTTGGGCTGTCTCCTCCAACATTAATCTCCCAGTATGCTGAGATTAACACCCAAGGTTCTTCTCCAGGTGTCCCCAGCATTTGGGAAAAAAGAAGAAAAAGGGAGGGTGGCTAAGACTTTTGCAGCTATGGCACCTCAGCTATGGAGTGCTCTCCCTAGGGAGATTTGTCTGTGCTCACTTTGATGTTATGTTTGTGCCAAATAGGGGTGAGGAAATTCATGCATTTTGTTTTCTCTCAGTTTTGTATTTTCCAAGTGTTAGGTTCATTTCTCTACATGTCCACATCAGTTTGTGATTCCTTTCATGCGCTCCCCTTCCCAAAAAAAAAGTCCTCAAGAAAATCCATCAGGACTTCAGTGCAAATTTCTCCTAATACACACATTTTTGCATGCAATTTTCCCTAATATACACCATTTTGCAAAGCAGGTTTCCCGAATATAAAGTGTTTTTCCATGTCTTTTTCAGCGATCTATGCATTTATATGCACAATCGAACCAAGTATATGCATTTTTGTAAAAATTCCCTGACTGGGGAACTGCATTGCAAAAAATTTGGAGAAGTGCAAATTTTGAAGGATTCAGTTCTCTTATTGTTTTGGAAAGGGCGAATCAGGGAAGTTGATTTATAAATGCTTCACAATACCACTACATACTGCTATGACCTGTGCTCTAGGGCACTGTGGGAAATTTAAAAGAATAGGTGACATCCCAGACCCCACTGCTCCTACCAGATAAACCCATGGGCAGTGTCAGCACCAGGCCCTGCTTAGGCTTTGCAGTCCCAGCCATTGCCTGCAGTTTCTAGATGTTGACAACAGTTCTCCATTGTAGCATATCTGCTAACATTCTGACAAACAAATCAAGGCAGACACACACAAGAGGCTGAGTTCATAAAGATTTCTGCTACGTAACACCCTGTGTAAAACTAGTATGTCCACGAAAACAGCGGACTCTGCACAGCCAAATACAGAATGAAACGCAACTACAGATTCACTTAAGGCAAATTGGAGACTATGGCAAAGTGAGCTATGTCACCTCCTCTGAAAACAGCCAAAAATAATACCAGCCTCTTCTCCCCTAACGCTGGCATGCAAAAAGAGATTGTTCAGGATCGGAAGTCAGGCTCTCTTGCACCCTGAGCGAGAACCGTGTCCCTAGGACAAGAAGCCTGCAGCTTTTTGGACCATGCCAAAAAGTACTTGGTAAGAAAAATGCAACACAGAAGACAATGCATCAACAAGCAAGTTATGTGGGAAGTGGCTTCCTAAACCTAACCTCTAGCAATCTCAAAGCCTTTAGCTCACCTAATGTCAGTCTCTAAAAATACAAGTTCTCTGTAGGTAGTGATAAATCATGATGGGGGAAAATAAATCAGGAAGGACAGCTGTACGCCCTCCCACTTTTCCTCTTCTTCCATTTGGTATTTATATTCTTAGGATCATATTCAACTTCTCACATTTTTTTCCTACAGTTGCCGTAGGTAGAAAAGCACATCTGGGAGTGGAGGGAATTCTATCCAGCATGCTTTAAGGAGAGCCATGTGCAGAGGAGAGCAGTCTGTTTTCAGGCCACTTATAATTATTCCTGAAGAAATCTGATAGTCAGATCTATTCACTGAATGGTTATTGTCAAAACTAATTCAGTAAGCTGACAACGCTGGCACAGTTAGCATTATGGCTATTATTATAGCTCAATCACATAAATGCTATTAGATCAATCACTTCCCCTCTCCCCCCCCCCCCCCCTCTTTAACACTGTTGTAAATCCACATCTCCAAAATATCTTCATCTCAGCTTCCTGATATCTGAAATGGCACCCTTTGTGTAAAATTTTGTTCAGTCTAGGATGGCATGGATGGATTTCAGGCACCCACAGGGCCTACTTAGTTTTGCTTTTCACCTGAACCCTAAGGACTGTCAACCAGAGCCAGATGCAAAATGGAGGATGGAGCAGTGAGGGAATAGAACATACTATTACAGTTAAGGAACTTGGTGCCTCCAAGTTACATGTTCAGCCCAGGAATTTGTTTGCAGTACCAGAACTGAGTTCCAAGTCTCATCACATGCACAAATCCATGCTGGGTTTTCTCCCCAAGTTTCCTTCATCTCACCAAAGTAATTTAAGGTGTGTGGGAGCCTTCTTGTAATTGCAGTTGTTGAACAATTTGGAGAATTCTCATTGATCAAATGCAAATCATTCAGAGATCTACCAGTGGATTCTCAGTCTGCCTTATACCAGATCTAGAACGTGTGTGTGTGTGTGTGTGTGTGTGAATGTGGTATTTTCAGTTCAGAGAAATGGGTTTTCTCTTCCACTTATATACCATGACTGTTCTGCCTTTAACTATGTTCCCCAACCCCCACCCCCGATTTACAATGCTGTTTGTAAATAAGAGCCTGCTCCCACAAATTCCTAGTAGAGGATTTACTGATCCATCAGAATGGTTACGTTCGTCACAGTCGAAGCAACAGGAACTCAATACCGCATCACCTGTTATGAAGTCAACTGATGGGACCTATGCTGAGGACTCTCGAGCAATTGCTTAGTTCCTGGAGGAGCAAGTTGAATTTCCAAAGCATGTCATCATGTTAACAGAAGAAGAACATATCTCTTCCAGAAGACAGAACATGCTGGGTTGGTTTACTGTACTCTTCAGTGCCAACTTCCCCAGTCGTGTCTTATAGAAGCACTTTTTACCCTTATCCGTAAACTGCAAATGTTGTTGTTGTTTTCTTTTATGTAATCATTTTTCAAAAATGTGGGATTAGATCCAAATTTAGCTGTGAGCAGAAGAGCTCCTTCTGACCACAGAAGGCTTTTGATCCAGTGGAGCAATACCACTGTCAAAAAGGGGAAGAGGTGATTTTCACTGGATCTCCCTAACACTGCAGCCCCCTCCCTGCCCTGCTCTGGAGGTTTCCTCTATTCTCCAGAGCAGATTTTCAGAAGGGGGAAAAGGAATCCATAAAAATCACCTGTCCAGCACCCCCACCCCAACTTTTGTTGGAGGAAGCATGGTCTAGAGATCTAAGCCATGGAAAATCAAATCTTACAATGACAATGATTTGAGAATGTGTCAGCCATGCAAAAATTCACACTGAAATAAGGCTGAGGCCAACAGGTGTCACAGTGATCACTACTCCTAAGTGTGGGGGCAGTCATTTACAACAAACAGTGAACAGAAGCCCATACTTCCTACTGTGTGGGTTGGATCAGCACAACGGATCTATTATAAATAACCTTTCCGCTCTCAGCTGTCCTGTTCCCAAGAGATGCAAAGGCTATCTTTTGGAATGAAGAACTCTTTGCCATAGTTTAGGGTTGCCATATTTCAAAAAGTGAAAATCCAGACAAAAAAAATAGTTGGGTGTTTTTTTGTTTTCATTTTTTGCAAAATCTCAAAAAAAAGAAGAAGTTTTTGAGCTACTTTGAAGGAAATTTGCCAAAATCTACACTTCCGACATGGGTTGCCATACATCCAGATTTTCCCGGACATTCAGCGATTTCTGCCTGGCCTCTGTTTCCGACAGCCTAATCCCTGTTATGTCAGGGAAATTCTGGACACATGTCAACCCTCCTGTAGCTCCAATGTAGGGAAGTCTGTTCCATGGCAGAGGCAGAGTTAGGGGAGCACCAATGGTTCAGCCACACTGGGGGCAAAGCCTTAGGGGCACCTCAGAGGACGCCACAACTATTATTTAGAATGGAGTGGGAGAGGCAGTGGGGCGCCGAATTTTGGTGTCGCGCAGGATGCCACTGAAATTTCAGTCCCCAACGTTCGTCACTGGTCATGGGTTACAATTAAAGGGCAACAAGTGCTTGTTTGGTGGAAGCACCAAAGCTCTATCATAGAGCATCTGCTCTGCACTCAGAAAGTCCCAGGTTCATTTCTATGCATCTCAAGGTAGAGCTGGGAATGGCCTCAGCCCCAAACCCTGGAGTCAGTATGGGCAATGCTGAGCTAGATAGACCAGTGGTCTGACTTGGTTCCCATCTGCTCTCTTACATCTAAAGCAGTATCATGCAACTTCCGTAACAGCCATAGCTTCCCACAAAGAATCCTGGCAACTGTTAAGGGTGCTGAACATTGTTAGGAGACCCTTGTTCCCCTCATGAAACCATGCTGGGAACTGTAGCTCTGTGGGGGAGCAGAGGTCGCCTAACAATGCTCAGCACCCTTAACAAATTGTGGCCCCCAGGATACTTTGGGGGGAAGCCATGAATGTTAAAGTGGTAAAGGTAAAGCTTCCGGGTCATGTGGCCAGTATGACTAAGCCGCTTCTGGCGAACCAGAGCAGCGCACGGAAACGGCGTTTACCTTCCCACCTATTTATCTACTTGCACTTTGACGTGCTTTTGAACTGCTAGGTTGGCAGGAGCAGGGACCGAGCAACAGGAGCTCACCCCGTCACGGGGATTCAAACTGCTGACCTTCTGATCGGCAAGTCCTAGGCTCTGTGGTTTAACCCACAGCACCACCCGCGTCCCTGTTTAAGTGGTACAATAGTGCTTAAATGCAAAGTCTAGACGGGGCCTTAGTTTAAAAGCTTGTGTTCTGTTGTTGTTGTTGTTGTTATATTTTTAGAAATAGTGGAAATGTCAGTTGGATTTTATCTCACACACACACTTCACCCCACGCCACTACATTCACTAAAATGGGTCATCTCTAATCGGGATTCGGTATTTCTGTGTTATGCAGAGCAGCCTTCCCCAGGCTGGTGCCCTCCAGATGTTGTTCAGACTACAATTCCCATTTGCCCCAGCCAGCACAACCAACAGTCGGGGAGGGGGGATAATCCAACAACAGCTGGAGGGTGCAGGGTTGGCAAAGACTGATACAGAGGGACAGAGGAATGGGTCTCTGTGTGTGAATTCTGTTAGGGTGGAGGAGAGAGAGAGAGAGAGAGAGGGAGGGAGGGAGAGGGGGGGGAGGGAGAGAGTGCATGTTTTAGGGTCTAAAGACATGTTAAACCTAGAACATGAATCAGCCCAAGTCCACGGTGCCCTTTAACTGAACCTTGATATTATATGACCAACCCAAATGCCTTTGCTGTTTTCCTGAGCCAGAATGGAAATGAAGAAACCAAGTGAGAGGCACAGGTGCTTAAACTGAGCTATGTTATTGTGCATCGGTCATTCCAAAGAAAAGCCCCATAGAAGTGAGATGAGTAAGCCTAACGCGCAAGCTTCTGACTCCACTGCTATTCATTTCAGTTGCAGAATAAGCATCTGTACAATTGGACGTCACAGCTGTGCTTTAAAAGCTGGGCATGTCACTTTGTCATATAGGTGAAAATCCACTCCAGTTGTTGGTGTGTTGCTAAATATGACAGAACAGTCAAAGAGTGGTCATACGCAACCTGCTATTCAAGTTTCTGATGTGTAGATCATTCTATTTATGTATCTCTAACAGGGAAAAGATTATTTGTTTACCCGTAAATACTATCACATATCAAGCAGTTCTTCTCCCCCAGGCGCACTATAAATCCAAACAATATAAAAAATTGTCATTTTAAAATCTCCTTCTTTCCCTAAACTTGGACAAGTTTGGACAGGTGGTGTTTTGTTTTGTTTTTTAAGGGGTGTAAAACTGCAATACGTAATTCAGTATCAAAGCTGAGCTCAGGAGCTCATTACCAAAGTAGTTAAGTTCCTAAAGAATCAGAACACAGGGAGTCCAACCACAGGTGAAAGAGGACTATAGCTCTGGGCAAAGTCAAACTTCTGAGTCTGGTATTTCTGGGGATCTCAAAGGTGAGACAATTCAGCAGATTGAACTTAATTCATTCCCAAATCCTAAACACTAATTTTTCTGTTAACTTGACCCTTATGTAGCCCATTATGTAAGCTAACACACTGTCTGCACAGAGGAGGAATGAGCAGGGACATTGCTGCCTTCCCCCTCCCCTTCCCCTGGCCTGACCTTTATATCCCCTCCACCTGTGAGTGGCAGGGAGTCTGGTTTGGTGCTATGCGCCTCCCTCTCCGAAATGAAATGTGGCTCTCCCACCTCAGAAAGAAGGCTGGCTGCAGGACTGTATACATTCCTTTGACTGTTTTATAAATGGTACATAGAAAGAGAGGATCACACTTCTCTGAGATGGAGAACCTTCAACACTTATGATTACCTAGGAGCAGTCCTTTCTTCATCATCATTATCATCATCATCATTTATATGCCGCCCATCCGGTTGGGTTGCCCCAGCCACTCTGGGTGGCTTCCAACAAATTATAAAACCACAGTAAAACATCAAACGTTAAAAAACTTTTAATGTGCAACCAACTGCTCTCCAAAGAGTTTGCCTTCTGTGTGAAGATGCTACACATCTTCTATGAGCAAAGAGAGCTGCAATGTTAACTTCCCAAATTAAGAGTACAAATATCATGAGGAAAGGCCTTGCTGACCTTTAAATTTGTGATTCAGTATAAAGCCTAATCAATGCAGCATGTCTCTTACAGCGATGTCCTACTACAATCTACCCCACATAAAGTGTGGGGAAGGGCCATTTCAACAGCTGGGCTTGCCCCAAAGAATGGCATCACAAACAAAACCAAGAGGAAACCTTAAAAAACAAAACAACTACACCCAACTATATTATCCCATCTTTACTCAGGAAAAAAGAAGAAGACAACCAAGTAAACAATCAGATTTTTTTTTTTTTTAAAAAAAAAAAAAACCTGGCTGAGGGGAATCGAAATTTAGCACACTATTCCTGAAACTCTAGATTAAAGACCTTACCCAAGACCAAGGTGACTCAGTGTCTTCAGATGGCATCTTGAGATGGTCTCTTTCTTCCATTACCAGAGAAATATTCTTCCCAGTGGCTGTTAAAGCTTCTGTTGGAATTAAAAAATGCTGCCTTTAAGTAATGCGTTGTTGACAACAAAGATCCAGAGAAAGTAATTTCCCTGTGATCATGTTTGCTTGCGAATTTAGCCTGCTCAAGTTCTTGGAACCTCAGCCAGGACAAGAAACATGAGCTCCGTAAGCCGGTGCACACTCACTTCGCAACTGACGCCTCAAGTAGCCTTGTTAAGTCATAAGCCTCCCTGAAAAACGGAGGTGTTTATCTTCTTCTTCTTTCTACATGCAGGGGGAAGAGCTTCCAGTAAGAGGCACCTCGGTTAGACCGTTCAGATAGTGACACTTCAACTAGGGGTGAGGAAGGGGTGCAAGCTTACATCACCCAGTTGGTGGCTTCTGTGCAGTGGCAGAAAACACTTCTGCTAGCATCAGGCCATGCATCTGGGTTCCCACACACAAAAACCCAGATCCCGCTGCCCACACTGCATGCTTCAGCACTGTGTCCCAAACTGTCCTGGAGTCTCCATATTCAGGAGAAGCTTTTCAGGGGCTGCACTGAGTAGGGTCAGCAAAAAATAAAATAAAAAAATTGGCTGACCACCTTTCACAAACAGAAATGCTTTCAGTTAGCCTAGATTCTCATACCAATGGGCCATGAGGTCCATTCAGGTGGTCTGTAGAAAGATTGACCATTATTATTATTATTATTATTATTATTATTATTATTAGTCTAACAGAGATCAAGACCATTTTAGCCAGGGCCAGATTATCAAGCAGGCTAACAGAGCTCTGAACAGAGCCCATGATTTTCATAATACAGTATTTTGGCAGCCATCTCATTCCCCCTTTTTTGCTTCTCAGCAGGCTGATTTGGGGCCCATGATTTTCATAATTCCTTTTGACAGGAACATTAGGGATAGTGAAGAAATTATTATTATTATTTGCTACTGGGAAGAAATGGATAATTTGGGTCTCCATAATTCTCAGGTGGTAGGGCAGTTGTATCCAGATCATTTTCATGTGCTAGAAGAATCACATTTCTGTCCAGGCAGCCAAGTTCCTGTGAGATATATTTTTCCTAAGCACATCTGGATATTTTTAGGAATAATCAGCATGATCTTGTAAGTTAAGCACTTCTCAGGCCTCCTGGTTTCATTGGTGTACACTGTGAAGCAGCCCTAACCCTACTTTTATCCCTTTCTCAAAACAAAACAAATTCCTTCCAGTAGCACCTTAAAGACCAACTAAGTCAGTTCTTGGTATGAGCTTTCGTGTGCATGCAGATACTTCTTCAG